>NC_072030.1:8029915-8356726 GCF_027791375.1 Indicator indicator
AACATAATGAGTGGAGTTTCCCTTTATCTTATCCATCTGTATCTTTCCATCAGTTCCTGTCTAACAGGGAGAAGTATTTTTTAGGCAGAGACAGGCTTCAGGTTTTGACTTCATAATTCAGAACCTGGATGTCTGTACACATGTATGTGCTGATGCCTTTTCAAGTCATGACTTAACATCATCAATTACCAACAAGTACCAATTCCAGTGACTGAATCCTTTTGCCCTGCCTAAAACATACTGTCATGATTTCACCAATTTTAATAACATTCCCCCTTCCAGATGTTGGGATAACATCTATTTCTGTCATGTTCTTCAGTAGTCTAGCTTCTATTGCTACCTTGCAATGTTTATTATTTTATTAGACTGTTAATATTTTTCTGAATCTGCCATTTTACAATGTTACAGAAAATCAGAGAAAGGTGTCTTTCTTTTTTGATCCCTCCATATGGCAAATTATGAACACAAAAGATTACTTTTTCTTATAGGTCTAGTTCCAGGCACTCACATGTTGTTTTATACATATATATATATGTATATACACACACACACACAAATACATAAGTACCTTAATTTGCAGAGACTATAATTAGTAATGTAACCCCAAATGTCTTCACGTAACTTTTGCGTAATATGCCATTTTTGCTAGCAACAAGAGTTAAAGAGTATGTGGATATCTCAGGAACACAGATTAGAGATTTGAGCAATTCTATTTTAATATGTTTATCATCATAATATTCTGGTGAAACTGAGAAGCTATCATTGGCTTGTACAAGTAAGAAAGTTCTAAAATAAATATAATCACACTTATTATGTAAATCAATTAACTAAAACTGTTTGCCCTTCTTAAGTTAATGTATTTTCTCACAGATAATTTAATGCAAAAGAGGAAAAATAGGTGAATTGTCTTCCAAAAAGCCTAATCCAATACACAAATACATTCTTTAATTGCAACTAACATTGTATCCATTTTATTTGAAAACTCAGAATTTTTTGCACATCTATAATTACACTAAATGGTAAAATCCAAGTTGTAAGAACAAAAAGAAAAGGATACAAAGTGGTTTCTAATAATTTTTTTAAACTTTCATAATATTGAAAAAATTCACACATGCATCTAACTTCTTAGCCAGTTGCCAGGAAAATATGGGATGCTTGGTACTATCAGAATTTGTACTTCCTGCCTACATATCTGTGCTTCTCTAGGGCGATTCTTTCATACATGTATCACTGCCTCATGTCTCAAAATAGAGTCCTCCAGTTAGGGCCTGAGCACATTAATCCCATCTGACTACTGTGGGAGCCGAGCATACTCAACCCTTTGTAAGAAAATGACAATTAATTTTAACAAAAAAAAAATAAAAAAATAGAATCACAGAATCAATAAGGTTGGAAAAGACCTCAGGGATCATCAAGTCCAACCTGTCACCCAATACCTCATGACTACTAAACCATGTCACCAACTGCCACGTCCATTCCCCGCTTGAACACCTCCAGGGATGGTGACTCCACCACCTCCCTGGGCAGCACATTTCAACAGCAAACAACCCTCTCCGTGAAGAACCTTCTCCTCACCTCGAGCCTAAACTTCCCCTGGCGTAGCTTGAGACTGTGTCCTCTTGTTCTGGTGCTGGTTGCCTGGGAGAAGAGACCAATCCCCTCCTGGCTACAACCTCCCTTCAGGTCTCCCTTGAGCATCCTCCTCTCCAGGCTAAACAATCCCAGCTCCTTCAGCCCCTCCTCGTAGGGTTTGTGTTCGAGGCTTCTCACCAGCCTCGTTGCCCTTCTCTGGACACATTCAAGTATCTCAAGATCCTTAAATTGAGGGGGCCAGAACTGGACACGGTACTCGAGGTGCAGCCTAACCAGTGCTGAGTACAGGGGCACAATGACTTCCTTGTTCCTGCTGGCCACACTATTCCTGATGCAGGCCAGGACGCCATTGGCTCTCTTGGCCACCTGGGCACACTGTTGGCTCATGTTCAGGCGGCTGTCAATCAGTACCCCCAGGTCCCTTTCTGTCTGGCTGCTCTCCAGTCACTCTGACCCCAGCCTGTAGCACTGCATGGGGTTGTTGTGGCCAAAGTGCAGCACCCGGCACTTGGATTTGTTGAATGCCATCATGTTGGACTCTGCCCATCTGTCCAGCCTGTCAAGGTCCCTCTGCAGAGCCCTTCTACCCTCTAACCGATCAACACCTGCTCCCAGCTTGGTGTTATCTGCAAATTTACTGATGACTGCCTCAATCCCCTCATCCAGATCATGAATAAAGATATTGAACAGGATGGGGCCCAGCACTGATCCCTGGGGGACGCCACTAGTGACTGGCCTCCAGCTGGATGTGGCACCATTCACCACCACTCTCTGGGCTCGGCCCTCCAGCCAGTTCCTAACCCAGCGCAGAGTGCTGCTGTCCAAGCCACAGGCTGACAGCTTGGCCAGGAGTTTGCTGTGGGGGACAGTGTCAAAGGCCTTGCTGAAGTCCAGGTAGACTACATCCACAGCCTTTCCCACATCCACCAGGCTGGTCACCTAATCATAGAAGGAAATCAGGTTGGTGAGGCAGGACCTGCCCTTCCTAAATCCGTGTTGGCTGGACCTGATCCCTTGTCCATCCCCTTTTTTCTAAAAGTAGGTCTTGGCAATGCTAGTAAATGAATATGCACAAGCCTGTTTGTCAGCCCTCAGGCCAGCTGGCATGGAATGGCTTATGTCTCTTCCCCGACAAAACAGGCTGCATTCACACTGTGTACTGGGAAGGCTCCCTGACCACTACTGCCTCCTGAATCAAGCCAAGCTACTCTTCACAAAAGTGGCAGTGAGCTCAGGCCAAAATCGAGCAGGAGACATTTTTAAAAATGTGACAATGCAGACAATGAATCTCCAATTCAAGCCAATGTTCCTTGGCACTATTTAATTTACTAGAACAAACATGCTCTGAATGTTCTTGAACTGAAAAATTAGTTCTTTATAGAAAAATAACCTGTATAAAGCACACTAAGACCAGGTATTCTGGACATATTTAAGCATGGTAGAATCTGAATGTATTTTCTAATACGAAATACCAGTTGCACACAAATCAACAGCTCTATCAGTTTTGGGCCCAAGTGGTCCAATAATTTTATTTTTAACATCCTAGCGCATTGTGAAGACTCGAATAATGGTGAATGGCAACACAGCAGTTCTCTTACTTCACTTTATCACATCATAAGTTCTAAAAGTTTTATTACAGTGCTTTCTAATAAAATGAGAAAACATCAGTGGGCTAAGAGCATCAAAATCACATACCTATTCTGTTAGTTTGAGTTGTCATATGTTTTCAATGGGATCAAACACAGCACATGAAGCCAAGTATGACGGCTGTGTTAGTGATCTTGAGGTCTGTTAGCCTAAGAAGGATATTCTGAAGTTGAGCTGAACCTGGTTTTAAACTGTAGGAACGTTTTCTTGTTCACTGAAGGGCAGAAAACATTATAGGTAGCACTTAGCCCTCCATGAAACCTAAGAATGCTGCTGGTGCCTGCCACAAAAAATCGTGATGCTTTGTCTTCATTTTGAATACCTATAAACCTGAGTATAAGGGCAGGATCCAGCTTCTAGGTATTTCAGCAATAAAACTGATGCATGGAACTTTATGAAGTATCATCACAAACAATGAAATGCTCATTTACTTCAACCTTTTCAAAAGTACCTATGAGTATCTATGCCAAACAATACTTACATCTGCTTCTTTTATAGCCACTTGCAGCAGCAGATAAAACACCTCATTAAAGGGCTGAAGCAAGACCATTCAACAAAAATCAACTCAGACACTTCGATTTTGTGCTCCTGTGGACTGGCGTGCTGTATAATGATGAATAAGTGATGAAGTTCTTCATGTGACACAAATGCTTTAGAAGCCCTGTAGCTCTATCAAACATCTAAGACTTTTAAAACAAAATATTTGAGAACCACTCAATCCTAATCATTTTTTTCTCCAACACAGTAATATGAAATGTAAAAGTCTTTTTATCCTCACTTCACAGAATCCAAAAATAACTATAGTCAATAGATAATGAAAGATGACTCCTTCTAGAAAATGATTGAGAGTGGCTAAGCTAGACTTTTCCTGAGAAGTCTCTCTCTTTCCAAAAAGGCAGGTCCCCAGAGACTGCACAGTTAAATTTCTCTAGCCAAAAATGAATCTGAATAGACCTCAAATCTGGTGTTGCCTTTAAAATGGATAAACAATACTTCTATATTTCACAGCAGTTCTACAAGGATGAACACATTAAAGATTATACCTAGGCAAAGTTTAAAGGTGGTGGGGTGTGGTGTGGTGAGCAGGACTACCATGAAGATGCATCAGTAGATACATGCCTCTCTTTTCTTGAACTTAATGTACTTATAATATGGCAAGATGGGAACAGATTCCCATCATACAAAGCCTCTGTTCCTATTGTCGTGCAGCAGACAAATCCAAGAAAGGCTTGTCCTTCAAGACAATAATCTTTGTTATTTACTTCATCAGAAACTACAGAATGTCCACAAGAAAGGGTCTTCAACCTATGGATCCTATATGCTGTTGCATTAAAAATAATGAGCATAATCATTGAAATAGCTCTTCCTAACTGTGTATTCTTTCTATACTCTCCCCAAATGATCAATTAAATCAGCACCCTGGCTTCACCCTCAAAATTCAAAACATTTTTCTTCTTTATCAACAGAGAGCGAGATGAGATTCCTTGGGTCACTCAATTGCAGCTCTTTACAAAGGTCTTTTTGACTATAAAATAAAAAGTCCTGATTTCACAAATACTTTCATACCCAAGTCCATCATATCACCAGTGCACATAAGTGCAAAATGGGAATTGAATAGTTCAGACATCCTCTACAATACTTACATCTCTTTTCTCAATTGTAGAAGTGCTAAGATTTCATTTTTACTGACTTATTCTGACAACTGAGTATTTTTCTGTGTACCAAAACAACAGATCTGACATGGCTAGCTGAAGAAAAAGAAATCAGGATAGGAAAGAGAAAATCCTTGAAAGAAGACTAGGAGCAGTCAAGCAGTTTCTTGTGGTTGGTTGAGGGACTAGTTAGTACAGGCTCTGAAATGGCAGTCTGTACGCCCACACGTCTTCCAACCAGCCATCTGTTAGTGTACGCACATTCCTGCTCATGCAGCTACACCTGTGAGTTGGCTCGTTTCATAGTTTGTTTCAAAGAAGAGCTGTTTCTATTTGGTGTATATCCAAGGTAAGGAGTAGTATACCCAACTCAGCAGAAATATCACACAGAGAATTCCTCTGCAATATTCCATAGTATAGTTGCAGCAGCACTATTCTTCTCAGGCTGCATGGCAAGATGTTTCCAGGTGAAGATAAGACAAGACTTTTATTGCGAAAGGTGAAAGCATTTATTGCCTAAGCAACGAAGCAAAGCACGAAGCACAAGCAAAAGCAAAGCCAAAGCCTAAGCACAAGCAAAGCCTCCTACTGTGTTACAAAGTCAACTTACACTTTTCTAATACAGAGCTGTCACATCCCAATTGGATATCCTTTCACTGACATGGGTCCAAGCAAAGCATACAATAGGTTAATACTGACAAACAAGCTTCTCAACATATCTAGTCTTTCTCTTCAGTTACAAGATGTTTACATTCTTTCAAACTCAAAGACAAAACAGCCCTCTCAAAAGTTGTTCAAAGGTTGCTATATTCCTACACCATAGATCTGATAGAACAACACTGAGATTACACGTTCTAAGCATCCAAAAAGGTTAGTGTAGCTTACAAAATGGGAAAGTCTTGCTCAAGACAGCTTCCAGAACACTTCCATTCTCCCAGCAGTAGTTTCTATCACTGAACTACTACTCTACTTCCTGTAATTTTGAAGCACTTCAAGAGGGCCACTTAACTGTTCAAGGAAATTCACTACTAGAAATCTATGAATATAAAATGATAAACTTTTGTGTTATTATTTGAACTCAGGCATCTTTGACAAAGTGCCTTAAATTAGGAATTCAGCTTTTAAATTCTGTTTTTTTTAAAATGCTATTTGAGAGTCATGTTTTGGGCACTAGCTTTCAAGATAAAAACCAAGACAATTTTGTCCTTAGACATATTAATATCACATTCACCAGAATTTGTTCCTAATACCTCCAGATGCTTGGGAAAAAAGAAATGGATTTTCAAACTAAGAGAAAGATAAGTAACTAAACTAAAATTTATCCCTTTCCATGTTATTGCATATTGTTCACAAGGTTCACACAATATTTTGAGATCCCTGGCTATAAGCAGACAGACACATGGTGCATTTATGTGCAGTCTATTGTGATTATTAAATATCATGAGATTCTGAGAGAATAATATGTTCTGATACTACTGTTAAACACATTGTTATGCATTCACATTCTAAAGGAATAGTTTATATTTGCATATATCACAGTGAACAAAAACCAAAGATCAGTACTCAACAGCATCAATATACTTCTATCTCTTCCCAGCAGGACACTGAAAAGAAGTATCATTCACTTAATGGGTGGTTATGTATGCCCCCCTGCTACAAATCTTTAATGATCTATAGTGCTGCATTTCTAAAATACTTTTTCAGACAGATTTGTGGGCACTATTCTGGGTTCAGGAAGGTACCTTCATCTTCTGAGACTGCAAATCTAAGAAAATAGTCAACAATGGATAAAGATAAAGTCGTATTTTGGAATCAAGACAAAATGAAGTGTAAAAGGTACTGCCTAAGGTAATGGCTTTTAAGCTATTTAGAGTGTTTTCAGCTGGCAGTATCCATTTTTTATCCTCCTGACTTGAAAAAGCCAAATGACAAAATACCCATTTGTGGTAGTCAGTGACCAATCATGTCTGAAGCACTCAGAATAGAAAATTCTGGTGTTTATTTTTGTCCTAATTCGTTTGAAGGACGTCTGAGAGGTAAAATATCAACAAGGCCTATCCCATGATGGATATTCTACTCTGACTGATCTATGGCATTCTCTGAGTAATGCAACTAGATTGGAGATTTGTGGTAACATTTTAAAAAGCAAAAGAAAAAAGTGGCTAATATTCCTGGCTCAACAGCAGAAGAACATCCATTTAGTAAACTAAATTCATATGTGGGAACACTTTGATACAGCAGGCTGGTCCATCTGGCAGCCAAAAGAGCCCACAGGGCAGCCCAGCTTGGCTCGTCAACTCTGTCTCAAAGGAGGCAAGGTAGCAGATGAGGCTGACAGAAGACTGTAGTGGCAATTCATGAACAAGGACCTGGACCCAGAAGTTCGTGGTGCAGCCCATGCCTAAAGACTAAGAGGTCCAGTTCCAGGATTAGAACAGCTAGGCCATATTCCTCATTTCAGCCAGTAATGAATTAATATTATAAATATTGCTACATATGAAAACAAATTCCATTCTGTCTTGCTCTTCAGGGACATTATGCCTAATACCTAGGTGGACTTGTATGTTATTTGACTATAAAGGCTATTAGTAAACCAAGAAATCGTATGTAATAGAAAAATGGAGTTACTGAATGCCTTTTAACTTCCTGCTGGTAATTCGTACTGTCAAAACATCATACAATACACCTTTCACTGAACAGCAGCAAAAAGTAGCTTTTAACTGAAACTGTTGAGACTGTGTTTAGCAATGAGTGAGCAGTAAATTATTCTGCTTATTTATTACCCAGATTAGGCATTCCAGAAATATTTCCTGTTCTATTAATTAATAATTTGAAAACTGCTCAATGCAGAAAGCTGTGAAGAGACAACTTTTTAGAATTTGATTGTTTCATGGGCAGAATGAAAAATGAAATTGTCAAATAGCACATTTATATGCTAAGAAGTAAAGTAGCCTTCCTACTCATTTTTTTTGCTATGCAGCTCCCCCAGATATCCTTGCTCTGTCCTGGATGCCAACCTTTTACTAGAGCCAGACTAAAAAATAACTTAAATATTAACATGCAGTTGATCACTAATGTATCAAATTCTGTCTACCTTATTTTATATTTCTCCACAACCTGCCTGGTAAATTAACTAATATTGCTGTAGCTACAATAGCCTAAGGATATAAACCAGGCAAAGTTTATTGGGAAACATAATGCCTTTTATTAGATCAAGTGATGCAGCTGAAAGAAACAAGTGAGCTTTCAAACACACAAAGCTTACTTCTAAGTTAATTACTATGCATATACATATAAATGCATATAGGCCAAGCAGATGGAATTAAAAAACTACAGAACACAGATCTAGGTCCAAATTTTGTCCTTTTTTGTTGTTGTTACAATTTTACTGTAAAATCCACATTTTCGATATCTCTGAGATGGCAGTGTTATATCAGTTGTATTATAATTACTTCTGGGAGAACTGAGATTCTTTAGCCCCCATAGGCAGTGCTGAGAATTAAAAGCCACAATCTGTCTAGCTCCCTCTGTTCGCCAGGTGCAATTAAATAAACCCTCACAATTTATATTTTCTCCACAATACTTTGCATACAATTAAGGTTTTTTTAAAATTAATTTACCAAAACATGTTTGCCTTCTATTTATAGTAAGACAGGGTCTCCATTAGTTTAATTTAGCATCCAAGAGCTCATGCTGAAGATTGGTGTTTGAGATTACAACAAACTATTTGTCTGAAAATTGTAAACTGGCAGACATTCCTGACATGAAGACAGATGCACCAGAAGTACACTCCACTCACTATTTTCTGACAGTATAAAAAGTATGTTAACTTATAAATAAAAGATTTCACTATTCTTGCAATTGTAAAATTTATGACTGCTCTTGCAAGTGTGTGTGGTCCAGTGGAATTCAACTCCCTGAACCAATCTTTTTACAAACACACAATAAACTTCCTTCAGGCAAGAGAGCTATTATTTTATTTATGAATACATAGTTAATATTACAAGCAGCTACAAAAGGGAAGAAAAAAGGAAATCTGAACATATGAGGCATCATGACATTCCAAAACAGGCAAGCACAGATTTCAAAAAAAGGTTTTTAAAATTCAATTGAAAAATCATTCTGTGTTGGGTAGTATTCAGAAAAAGATAATTTTCTGCTTTTGGATTCAAAAAGATACTTTTACAATGCTATTACGTTGTTATAATGATATAGTTTGTAGTCATCAACACTCTTCTTGACACCATTTCCAGCTGCATCACTCCCACGTACGTGTTATGTGAATACAAAACTAAGTGAATGATGGAACATTCAACAAGTTTGCACAAGTTTCTTAACTTGGTTCTCAAGATATCACAGACTGGAGAACGGAGAGGAGGGGAGAACTACAGGGAGAACAGACAGGAGGGGAGAACTACAGACCTTTGTAACTAAACTACACCACCTAAAAAGGTCAAATTCAAATCAAAAGGAAAACCAAAACCAAACCAAAACAAAGCAAGCAGCAGACCCAAGGATAATTACCACTTGTTTCAATGGTGTAAGAAGGAATAAAGTTGTCAGGAGTAAATTTCAACCTGATGGGACACTAGTCCTGAAAAAGTAGAGGTAGGACAGAATCTGTGTAAATAAAAACAAATTTAGCCACCATCTCTATAGACTTCAGGGGAATACTTTACCTTTTTAAGAACATTTCCTAACTTCAGACAGTTCCTCTCTGAAAAATGCAATTCCATGCAGAGACTGTTCACCCTAAGGTCTGCATACTGTTCTATACTATGTGATTTTTTTTTCCACATGTATGTGAAGTGTTCAAACCTGAGGTCAACGACTATATACATTGATGACTATATACATATATTTATGATAAAGAAATATTTTTCTGAATAACTAATCATCACTTAATTCTTGTAATCTGCTATTCTATGCTTTAAACAATGGAATTACATTCTTACTTCATGCTTGACTGTAACCTCAACTATAAGGTTAAAGAACTTTCCCCCCACCTCCAATCCTACTATAAGTAAATCCCATCTGGTACTTTCAGAAGAAGCATTAGGACAGCCAATCATCTTCCACATATCACAACCTGGACAAAAGGGTAGTTTACTGCTATTCTAGAGTATCAAGGATACTGCTGTATCAAAAAGAAGTATATCATACTAATCAGGCAGTTATGGAAACTCTGTTTCTCATTGAGCATAAACTGGCAATTGCTACCTGAAGGAATCACCCTAGGTGTTTTGGAGTAAATTAAAATTCTTCTCTAAGAACTTTTGTGCAAAAATCCCACTGAGCAAGCTGATCTTTCCATGTGCTTTTTCCATTTTGCCTGCATCCAGTTAGATTTCAGGGGATTTGAAATTTCTCATGGGGTAGCACAGCTTGTGAAGCTTTTGAGCAGTAAGAATAAAGGCAAATACTCTGTTTATATCACTAGCAATATAAAAATCTTTGCATAGCTTTTAAAGTTTATTAGCCCAGTTGTAGATGAAAACACCAGATAATTAGGTAGGTAAAAAACCTCTTGAGTGTACAATTGCATCCCCAGTAACTCCTTTGGAAACGAAAGCCATAACAGCACTCAGTGGTCTGTGGCGTCTTTCATCCAAAGCCTATTTCACCTATCATGTTTATGACAGAAATGCAGTAACTGTGAAAAACATAACAATGGCTTAATAATGCCAAGTAACCAGGTAAAGTTTACAGAGAGAAAGGAAAATGAGTTTCAACTCATTTCAGTCAACGGCAATTCAAGAAGAAAAAAAAAACTACTGAATTAATTTTTATCAGGCAATTCAGCTGGAGCACTCTCCATGTTACAAAGCATATAGCTGGATCTGCAATTACCAGTAACAGGTCAACTAGTTTTATCCAAGAACTCTCTCTTTCAATGTCATACCATCCCCTAATCAGCGTCTCACCAGCTCAAGGCAATTTACATGTACACGTATCCCCATTACAATAAAAAGTGGGGAAGAGGGAGGGGTGCGACTCGGTGATTATCCACATTCTTATTTAGTCTGGATGAGTCCAGGTGTGTACCCTAACTCACAGCCCCCCTTGGCAGCTGTGTTCAGTGTACTGATGCCTTTGCAACACTTTGCTCAGGAGAGAGTCAGCATGACAGAATCCAGAGAAGTTCAGGTTCAGTGCAGTGAACCTGTGCAGTGAAAAGGTTTTAAGAGGAAAGGGGGTTTAGTTCCTGCCCCTCTATTCTACCATAAACCATTCCCACTTCCATTCCAAAGTCAAATAACTTAGCTTATTTGTGGATGATTTCGGTCTCTTTAAGTGTACACTGGAGCAGAACAAAAGAGGAATAATGTAATCCATTATCAGTAGAAACAGAAAAGCATATTAGTGATCCAGTCTATTACCTCCCTCCTGAGACAAGTGCCTGCCCATCCTAAACTGAAACAGCTCCTGAAGGTCAGGACCATTGCTGGGCCAAAGCTTAGATCTCACAATCAGGTCAGTCATGCAGCATAAACAGTTACCAACAACTTGATGTCCCTTGGCTGTGTATGCAAGAATTTGCTGTAATCCTGTTTAACTGCTGACAATCACTGGATCATACTTGTATTTTTCTACACTTGGCAGAATGATCTGCATGCATGTCAATATACAGAGGGCACAGGTTTGGCCATCTGTCCATAGATGTCAAACTGAGACATTTTCCAGCAGCAGCATCTGGTTTCTTTACAAAAAGCGGTGTTTGCAGCTTTGGGCCTGCTACATGGTAGAACTACAAATGCATTTGCATTTTCTAGGCTGACAGATCTTCTTGCACTGCCTTTTTTATTATTATTATTCTTCATTTTGAACTCTCTAGCATTTTCTTTGTAAGATTATGTACAAGCCTACCTGTTTGGCAAAGGTTTAATAACAAGCTAAAGTTTATCCTATATATTTCTCTGCATGTGCTACACCACATTCATTCACCTAATATTTGAGCCAAAACTATTACATAGAATGGGGTTTGAAGTGCTTAGCATTAGAGAGAAGAGTTCATTAGCTTCCAACAGGTTTGTAAAGCAACAATTACCATATCAACATCACTTCTAGTTGGTCCAAGTTGTCTTCTGAGTAACAGGAATAGATAATTCAGACACATGGAGAAAAGAAAACTGGGGTCAAACATGATTCAGTTGTTTGGAAAGGAAACGCTGTTTGCAAAGCTGTCATTACATGAAAAAAAAAAAAAAAAGAAAGAAATACAGAAGAAAAACTAATCAGTGAGAAAAGTCAGCTAAAGATGAGGATTCCTGCTCCCTGTGTGAAATATAGCAGGACATACATGGTCCTGCATAGAGGCAGGAAAAGACAGTCCTAACCTGTAATTAACAGATTATGGCACATTCTCACCTGCATAAAAACTCTGGCCCTTAGGAGCTAAGAACCATACATATTAAAAATGGTAGTACACACAGATATCATTCAAGACAAATCACAAAGCTGTCTATACTTTCTACCTAACACATGTCAAACATGGACAGTGTTTCCTTAAGAGCAAGATCCACCAACAAAAAAAAACCATCAAGCCAGAATTAATGATTGAAGTCTCATTCTGTAAAATCTCTGCAGAAATATGCCATAGGACTTTCCATATATTCTATGCCATTTCATTTGGTGTGACACTAGTAAATGAAAGATGTACTTAAGAATCTAGAAGACCAGAAACAAGCCTGCAACAGAGACAATGAAAAAAGTCATGGAAAAGAAGCTAGCTGCCAAGTCTAATTTGTCACATAATTATACCACGTGAGGCAGCAATATCTTTTTAAATTACCTTTTGGGCAGACATACACAGATAATTTTGGCAAACAATCTAAGAGAATATATGTAACACCTATTCATGTATTAAAACTCACATAACCCATAGGAAGATACACAAAATCTTTGCTTAATGCTGCCATGGCAGCATAGCATGTGAGAATGCCTGCAGTGATTGCTTACCCCTGACTATTCTTAAAATTAACCCAGCCATGTTCATGGGCCCAGTACAGGAACAATTCCATACAGATTGTACAATCTTGCCAGAACTAGAAGCGCACAGAGCAGACAGTGAGTTTGTGGTAGAGCATTTCAATGCGATACTCACACACGCGCAGGAAAGGGAATATCTTGCTATTATACCAGCAGGCCTAGAAGATGTAGTAGTGTGCTAGCTCCCAAGTGTCAGAAATAAATATGTCCCATTGGAGGACTACATTGATTCAAGTGCAGAAAAGATATCTCTCATGCACAGATGCTGCTTGTGTTCTGCTGCAGAAAACCACAGCAGGAATTTTACGTTTGAACATATGGACAAGTTAGTCATGCCCTATCTACTCAGAAAAACAAACAGAGACAGGCTGGATAGCTTGCAGGGCAGAATAGCTTTTTTATTTTCCTTCAGCCCTGTAAAGGCCATAATGGTAGCACTGAATTTCTATTTTAATCAGTTAATAGAAATAGTTTCTTATTGTCTGGCCAACTAAAGGCTAGAGAGATAGAAAATTTTACCACATGTGACATGGTACTGAACGGATTCAGTCCTTTTCAGCTTTCCTCTGAAAGACAAGTGCTCTGCTTCTTTTCCTAAGAAAAGTCTCTATACATTGCATATCTTTACAGCAAGACTCAACTGTCTTCAGCAGAAACTCATATTTCATAACATACAAATTTAGTGTTCACTGAGCCCTGACAGGTCAAAGGGAACAGATCAAATCCACTCCATACAACATTGCAGAGTGTTATATGCTGTGAACAGATATGTGACCTTTTTCCTGGAAGAAGATTATGAATTTTGGAGATATAACAAAGCCTGAAGAATAGATTCGGTATAACAATGATAGCACTGCTAAACTATAGGCTGACTTCTACAGAAGAATTAAAAAAAATGTTATCTATTATTCATGACAGCTTAACAAGTTTATGTCCTTTTCCATGAGCATAGTGCATGTGCTTTATTATTCATCATGAACTGGCACTAGATCATCTCTTCTGATACACTGTCCTTCAAAAGTGATAGCTCTAACCCTGGAGAAAGAATAAAGACCACAAAAGGGAAGGGGGAGGAATAATAAGCTGCACCAGTAGAGGTTGGGAGGTGATCTGCTGGAGAGCAGCCCTGTGGAGAGGGACCTGGGAGACCTGGTAGATAACAAGTTATCCATGGGACAGCAATGTGCCCTTGTGGCCAAGAAGGCCAATGGGATCCTGGGGTGTATTAAGAAGAATGTGTCCAGCAGATCGAGGGAGGTTCTCCTTCCCATTTACTCTGCCGTGGTGAGACCTCATCTTGAGTACTGCATTCAGTTTTGGGCTCCCCAGTTTAGGAGGGACATGCAGCTGCTGGAGAGGGTCCAGTGGAGGGCTACAAGGATGATGAGGGGACTGGAGCATGTGCCTTATGAGGAGAGGCTCAGGGACCTGGGGCTTTTTAGTCTGGAAAAGAGAAGACTTAGAGGGGATTTAATAAATGTTTATAAATATCTGAGGGCTGGGTGTCAGGAGAGAAGGGACAGGCTCTTCTCACTTGCTCCCTGTGATAGGACAAGGAGCAATGGATGTAAGCTGCAGCACAGGAGGTTCCACCTCAACACAAGGGGGAACTTCTTTACTGTAAGGGTCACAGAGCACTGGAACAGGCTCCCCAGAAAGGTTGTGTAGTTTCCTTCTCTGGAGACTTTCAAGGCCCATCTGGATGTGTTCCTCTGTGACCTGAGCTAGATTTTATGGTCCTGCTCTAGCAGAGGGGTTGGACTCAATGATCTCTTTGGGTCCCTTCCAATCCCTTACATCCTGTGATCTTGTGATCCATTTCTTGCATATGTGTCATGCTCAGGGTTTGCTCTCTGCTAGTTAAGGTTAGAGTTCAGGGTTAAGGTTGGGGTTTACAGTTAGGGTTAAAGGTTAGGGTTGGGGTTAGGACTGGGGTTAGAGCTAGCTAGGGTTTATCTCTTACTATTTCGGAAGACGGACCCCTAATAGGCCTGAGCTTGTCAGTGTAGCAGCAGATTGCTAAAGCCTGCTAGCATCCAGCTGACTAACAGCTTTCCATTTGTGTGATTTTCTGTCATTTTGGACCCTCTGAACTGTACTTCCTTCTGTGTTTTATCTCGCTCAGAGAGTTTGGAAATGGTGCGTTTCAGCGACCTTTGCCTTTCAATCCAAGGACTTGAGAGCCGCCTAGTGGAAGCCTCTGTCTGAATCCCAAAATTCAGCCAAGTGTCTTCCAGTGGATTACACACGTTTGACTTTTTTACAAAAATGGGAATTGGAATTAAGTGCTGTAGTCCATCTACGACAAAACCCTTTTCTAACCTCACAGATCCCAGCAATAGACAATCTCATCAGATAGTGGCCAGTACTACTAATAAGGAACTTAACTCTGCAGACCCAAGTCTGAACAAAATTAGAAAATACACAAGACAATGATACACTAATTATAATTAATATAAAGCACCATCATGGTTCATCAGCACCAAAGCCTACCAAATTGGGCAACCTTAAAATAAATAGCAATTCCAAGGAAAATCCCATTATTTCAGATAATTATCTCTTTTCCTCTTATTTTGCCTATAACAAAATCACAAGGCACTCATGTTATCACTGATGCATCAGTCTAAGCAGCAGTGATTCTAATCCATGTGTGTATAAAGTCAGTAATGTAGAAAGCTATGTTAGAATATGTTTCTGATGTTTTCTTTTCCTCTGTCTTTTATTGCTGAGGTTGTCTTTTATTGTAGAGGTTAACTAAAGACAAAACCCATAATCAGCCCTGCTTTAAGCCAGTCTTAACTTTAGGAGTAAAATCTAATCTATATGTGTATTATTTAGATCTAAGTGACAGGAGTGTGGGCTCCCCACCTATTTCAGGGTTTTAATAACATAGGGCACAGCATTAGGATAGCATATGCTGCTCAGTAAAAGCCAAGAGAGGTAAAGATCTGCCTGCTCTGACATGTTGTATCATGAATTGTGTCAAATCACATGCTTACACAAGCAGTTAGAAGAAAAAGGAAAGCTGCGTGAGGAAAATAGCTGTAGAGAAAGGGGGGAAAAAGTAGAAAGAAAAAGTAAAGAGGTAGAGAATTCTGAGAATGAGAAACAGAGACATCCATTTTGGCTTTAGACACAAAGGGAAATTCTAATATCCTAACACATGGTTTCCTAGCAAATATGCTAGCATGTATGTGTGTATTTCCACACAAGGCATTCAGTCATGGATATTATGAAAAAGAATAAATAAAAACTGGGTCAAATGCAACAGCCTCATTCGAGTTAATTAGAATTAATTTTTAAGCAATCCAAAGTAAAATTATTATTCTGAAAGAAGAGTTCTATCAGGGACTCCATTAGATTGACATAGAGCTCTATTAAGGACATTGATGTTAGCTGGAAAAGTACTAGCAAGAAAAGAGAAGAAGGAATTTTTTTTTTTAACCTATGGTTTTCAGTTCTACTGCAAATAGGCTGAACTCTGGAACTGAAAACAAGTCCTTTAGATTGTTTTACAATAACAGCTGTGGTTGTTGAACTTAGCTACAAATATTATACCACAGATCTTCCTGTGAAAGAATAACAAGTGATCCACTGACTTCAAATCCATGCTGACTTACACCAAGTACATACTGCACATTGTTGGTCACACAGAAAAGCAGATGGGAGGAGAAAGGAGGGAAAATAAATTATTTTTATTTGTATTTAATAAAATTTGGCCTACAGGCTTTAAATGACTCAGTACTGAACATCTGGGATGGATCACAAACTGGAAAGAAGTCATCTGGCTTCTAGAAATAAACACATTCAGTTCCTCTTCCACAACCTTATTTTGTTAATAATAAACTGCAACAGCCATTTTAGGGCTGTTTAATACTTGCAGACACAGTATTTTTAACTTTTTAGTAGTTTTTAGCATTACTTTTTCACACTGAGGCATCAGACAACTGCTAAATTTAATTTAATCATGGACCAGCAATAGTGTTTGGGACTGCGCTACACACACACACACACACACTTCACTGTTATTTTGATGCAAAATTTTATGAAACAATGAAAACCTTGCAACTCCAATTTTTATTAGTTCCATTCCTTACAAGTGCCATGGGAGCAGCACAATATCTGATGCAAGATGCAGCACTGATGAACTACCTAGATCGGCGTTTCCTGTCTTTAGAGGTATGTGCTAGTCTATCTTTCTGTAAACCCCTGACTGCAAAGAGGTTTGAATGTTCTGCCGTGTGAGTGAGCACAGAACGGTTTGTATGACAAACAATATCAGGAAGATATACTTCCAGCTTTTTCAAATAACTGGGTAAAATTGTAGCTAAATCTTTAATTATAACAACTCCTAATTACCACATTGTTATTTATTGCAAGATATAATTTCATAGCGTTATATTTTTATACTGTTAGCACTTGCATTTTTTTTTTACAGCATCGGTGAACTTAGCTAAACATGCAAATGTTTATAGAACTGTCACAGTCCATCCTAGGGAACAGTAAAAACATGTTACCACCAATAGAAGTACTGTCAAGTATTAACAGGGAGATAGAAGTTTATCAGGTATGTTTCCTAGGTACAGATGAACCTACCTGGAAGAATAGTTCAAGACACATTAATATAAACCAGGATTGTATCTTCACTCTAACTTGAAGGTGAACTCTCTCCTTACAGCTGGGAGAGTGAAACAGATATTTGTTTTATGTTATCTAAATGTACCAGTACCAGCTTCTTTTTCTGCAGTAAAAAACTACCAGGACTGCAAAACCCGTTTCCAGTATTGGCATGGTGTCAGCAGACACAGTTTATATTAAATAACTAATGTGTCCTTGGCTTCTGCCTTGCATTGGCAGACTTTAGAGTTGTTTTAACTTGCCTGATCTTGCATCCTGTTTTTGTACAAAGCTCTCATTGATCTTAACTTCACAACACAGAAAGAATTAAGGATTAGCCTAGTATTCAGTTCCCATTGTGTAGACCGAGATTTACATTTTCTTAGCCACTATATGAAAAACTTCACATGGCTATTTCCATTCATTTGGCACTCATTAAAAATGATGCATCTCCACCTGTGGAGGTGCAAGGGGCACCAAAGTATAAAGGAAAAAGGTTGAGGCAGATATTGAATAAAACACTTGAAAACATTTAAAACAAAGTTTTGTAGGAAGTGATTTAACAGTGGGGACTTATGGTCACATATAAATGGGGGGGAGGGTGTCACACACAGAAACCACAGGTCACTAAACAAACAAACCACCACACGGTTGACATGGCACACATGCACACCACATTAAGTATTCAGTAAACTCAGACATCACCTAGTCAAACACCACCTTAAAACAAAATACCTGAAGTATGTTCAAAAAGCACCAAATCAGAACACCCAACCTAGCAGTTAGATCTACTGTAATTGTGCATTTGGGCTCAAATATTGGGTTATTGTCCTCACTTTGGGCTTCTATGTTCAGGCCATCTATTATCTTTAAAAGCTGCTGCATTGCAACTGAGAAACCACTTTCCTCACCCCTAAAAATGTTGATGATTTGAATACACTGTGTGTAGGGTATTCTTAAATACAGACATAATTTTGACACTCCCCTCCCCCCCCCCAAAAAAAAATTCTTCTCAAACATAGTGATGTCAGTATTTCCATTTTCCATCTTAAATAGATAAAAAATAGCTATAGATACTGTCTTGGTCAGAAGAAATACATTTATGTAAAATGTTGGTGTTTGCAGATTTTCTACAAAAAACTTTTTAAGACTGCTTCACCAGTGGTCCTACAGGACTTTTTCCCCAGAACTGTGAATGCTAGTGCCAGTCTAATGTGTCCTCTTCACATAGATAAACAGCAACAGACCATTGGTTTGAAACAGATGGGGGCAGGGGAATCAGAAAGGAGAGAATAGTACTGGTTTTAAAGTAATCATGAATAAGGTCATAATCTATATGGAATAGACGCACATATCTATGTCTTTTCTTCCTCTGTTCTACCTCAAGAAGAGGCTGGAAAAATGCAACCAAGACATACTAGATTACGTGGAAGAATTCCGAGACTTTTCAAAGATGGCAATGTCACGCCTGGCAGGACTCAACAGTCACAAGTCTGAGGTTAAAAGTGAAGTAGAGAATTTGCTAACAAGAATTGAACAAGCACAAAGGGAAATAGACTACTTTGGATCTGTCAAAGATTCTGATACATGTATAGGAGTACATGAAGACCTGGTGAAACAGCAGCTATCTGAAGCAGCAGAAGAAAAAAAGAAACTTAAACTCATGCTTAATGCAAGTAAGAGTGCTTTACTTCTCAGAACTTCAATGTGAATGAGCTGGTTCTCTAGCCACTGTGTGCATGCCAGTACAGGGATAACAGATTTTCACAGGTTATGTGAATACCACAGATAACTGTAAATATTAGATTTTAAAAAGCAAACAAACACAAACCCAAAGTATAAAAAGGTAAGGGAAAGGGAGAGAAGAAAGTGCAATCCAAAGATTTGTTTTGTAAACACTCTTCTGCATATCAAACTGGTTCTTTGGAAGCTGCTTTTTATTATAAAGCAATGTAAAAAGCCTCTGATGGTTTGCTCTTGTAAAGTCCCAGAAAAAGTGCCGGTACATTTCTGAGTATTGCAGCTGTACGACGGAATTAATAGTGGTCTTTGCTTTCTGGAGCGGGCAGGGGTCAAAACCCCAACTTAAAAGTGAATTCATGAGTTAATAAAAATACTTGAGTTAATCAAAAGACAGTTCTACAATTTGCATCTGGTTGAAGTAGTCTGTTTTCATTCAAAAGTAGTAAGAAATTAAAAATAATCAATGAGAAATGTGAACTGCCTTTTCTTAAAAAGTGAAAGATATTTAGCATCATTAATTACAAAATTCCACTAACTTCAACAGAATTAGACTGATTTAATCTTACAGATAACCTTACAGTTTGCTCCTTAAACTTTTCCAGCAAGAGTATTCAGGCAGATGGTAATAGAGGCAACTCCAATGCTTCTAAGCTCTAATTCTACACCACAAATGAGTGCTCTGAATATCAAGATTTCTTTTTTGCCATATATAGATTTTTTTTAACATTAGACATTTTTTGAGAGGCAGAAAAAATTAAACTCATTGTAGAAGGACACTTTAAAAATTATATCTTTCTAAGAGTTTCAGAGAAGAAAAAATTACTTTCCATTTTCCCTTGTTGGAAATTACTGCTTTTAATTTTATTGCAGCAGTTCATAGCAACTCTAATTTTATCAATACTACTCAGATGCTTGTCTCATTGAAACCAATGGCAAAACTATTCCCTGCGTAAATTTTCAAGAACTGAGGGAAAAGTAGCAAGATCCTCTACTTTAGCAAATAGCAGCTCTGCTTCTTTGCTATCACATATTTTTCAGAAGTGATGATTATTTTTTAGAGTGACTCAGCAAGCTAGCAAAAAATGTTTTAAAATTCCTAGCTTTATTACTAGTTTTGGTTTAAGTTCACACAGACTTGGAAATAATAAGTACACTCACTGTTTTTATATGCAGTACTCAATCCCTCATCCTGCTTTGGGTGGGAAACAGGAAATTATCTTCTGCACTTTTGGGGGCACAATAAGAAACAGTGAGCTTTGAAGGTATAATGGTGGAGAATGTGGAACAATTTTGGTAAACTTTTTGCCCACTGTGGATGTATCAGTTTCTCACTCTTCCTCCATGCTGTTATGAAAGCCAAGAAGTTATAAATCTTCTCTTAAGAAGAGAAACATTTGATAGACTTCATATAGCAATCTGGTGACTTCTGCAGAGCCAAATGTTGCTAAGGCTGGTTATTTTTTTTTTTAATTCAACAGCTTTATGCTTTTAGAATCTATATAATCAATAAACTTTAGTTTTGGGAAAGCCTTTGTGGATTTCTCAGGGATGGTGCAGTCAGAGTGAGGACTTCCAGGAAAAAAAAAAAAAAAGGAGAAAAAAAAAATATCTGTGAATCTGTGTTAAAACAGCAATATCTAAATGCTTTGGGTAGAGGGTATCAGTGCACACAAGTGACACAAAGGTTCCAGGCAACTGGAATCTTGCCACTGACTCCATTAAGTTCATATCAGGCCAAACAGAGAGGCTGGCTTTGCTTTCTTCGTTTCATCTACTGCCAGAACTTCCCGCCTTAGGGCTTTCTTTGTTCTGTTTACTAAAATGGCTGCACTTCACTAAAGGCAATTCTTAAAACCTCAAATAGTGTCTCTTGTAATTTATGAGTGTCTTTGGTAAACAAGCCTGCTAATATGTTTTGCAATAGAGCTTTTTCTGGAAAACATGGTACTTGATAAATATCTCAGTATCTGAATCTTCACAAACTTAGTGCTTTTTGGCCTTAAACATCTGTGCAAAGTGCATAGAAAATGTAACAAAGCCAAAACTATGACTCGCTCTCTGGTGGTACTGATTTTATCCCTATAGTGAGGTAAACATCAGCCATGCTTCTAGCATAAGAATTGGTATCACACATATATCATACCAGTTCATTTAAAGATCACATTAATATATGGGCATTTCCTATTTTGTGATCTATGTATTTGTTCTAGCTTCACTGTGCTTTAGATTTTGGGAAGGGGAATGGGATGATAACCCAGCGATTTAGCTTTCTCTTATTACTTATTTTTATTTGTCTTGTTTTGGTTTGGTTTGGGTTTTGTTGTTATTATTTTGTTTGTTTTGTTTTTGTTTTGTTTTTTGGTTTTCCCTTCATTCATAATATAAAGGCTAGGAGAGGATAAGAGAGTTCCTGAAACAAAAATACCATACACATAGCATATCAGGAAAATTGATTCTTATTTGCATGTCTTCAATAAGAAATAAATTTGATTATTTTACTGTGTTCATATAAAGCAGAAGTCACTTCTTGGAAGTTAAAACTGCAGCCCTGTAAAAGAACTGACAAGAATAACCAGAATCACTAACTGTGCCCTTGGTGTCCTCTCAGGTACACAGAATCCCACTTGGATAACACTGATCTAATAATGCAGAAAACAACACACTATGTGTAGCTGAAAATATGTAGTCTCCTTAGCAGGACATATTGAATACATCATGTAAAATTATCTTCAGCACTACTTACCATAGCCATATTGCTGCCACCTTTACTGATATATTGAGTCTGTGTTATAATTGGATTAAAGGGAAACAAATTCAAAGAAAAGAAACTAATATCTTTTTTGTTGTTTGGGTGTTTCCTTTCAGGTTGTGACCAAATGCTTACAGGTATTAAGTCCCTAAAGATAGTTAAGAAGACTGGAGATAAGCATGGCTCTTGGATGAAAGATCCTGGCAAAAAGCATGCAAAGATTTATTTATTAAATGGTTCTGTAAATAATGTTATTTTGGAGTTTGCAAATATTATGACATTTATAGAAAGTAATCATACACTAAAAGCTCGCAGAATCCCCTTGCCAGTACCCTGGGAAGGAACTGGCCACATCATATATCACGGTTTCCTGTTCTATCACAGATATGGCTCCTTAAATGAGATAATTAAATTCAATATCCAGAGAAGAACTATAACTGACCAAATGCTACTGCCAGGGGCTGGAAGGATTCCTGTCTATCAGCTTTCTCCATCTACAAAAATAGATCTTGCCATTGATGAGCAAGGGCTCTGGGCAATTCATGCAGAACCAGAGACTGAAGGGAACATGGTAATTACTAAAATCAATCACATAAACATGGCAGTAGAGCACACTTGGGACACATCATGCAATAGCAAGGGTGCTGAAGCAGCTTTCATGATATGCAACACACTCTATGTGGTGTACAACTTTCCTGGTGGAGGCACCTCTCGCATACAATGTGTTTATGACATTTTGGAGGCTGTAAATACTCATGAAATTCCAGCATTATATTTTCCAAAACGTCAAGGTAGTCATTGCACTATACATTACAATCCTAAAGAAAAGCAACTCTTTGCTTGGGGTGATGGATCCCAGATCATTTACAAGCTTCACACAAAGCAGCAAGCTTAGAATTTTTAACAACTTTTCAAATACACTTAAAAGCTAGCAGTCTCATGTCACCATGGGCATTAAAGTGTATTAAAATTACATTATTCCCACCTGTTACAACTTTCATCTGTTTTACACAAATTCAGGCTTTACATACCCCAGAGATCCTAAACTAATTTCCAGTTAAGAATATGTAAAGACTCCATTAATATAAATGACATGATGACTAAATAACCACAAATATACAACCCACAAATGCTAGTCTTAAAGACTAAGGTTCATTAAAAATAAAAATAATCCATCCTTGACAGGTTCTCTTCTTATCAAAATTATATATCCTACTTCAGTGCCATGGAAATCCAATCAGAAGTCCTTCCTGCCCAATACACATTGCCTGACAACCTTCACTACCCTGAAGCTCACTTTAGGAAGCCTTCTGGTAAGCACTATAAAATCACGTGCTTCAAAAGAAATTATCTGTAAAGGTTTATTATATTACAGAGCATAAGAGTAAATATGCTCACAAACATGGTTTAACACATAGTTCTTGTACGTTGCATCAAGGTACTATGCCCAATCATTGAACTTCTAGACCATGTCTATGAAATGCCCACGTTTTTGCTATCCTCATAGCTGTAGAGTCCACTTTTGATCCTGTTATAACATTAATTGCATTTAAATATTCACTTTTATCAGCTTCAATTTGCCACCTTTCAGGGTTTTCTCAGCATATCAATACTTGCATCAGAAGGAATGTACCTAGATGATCTCTTCTGTGTTGTACACTATTTGAAAGTGGTTTACATATCACTCTGTTTCCTTTATTATCAGTCCTTTTCTAGCATCTAGCTGTAAGGAATGTTCTCAATACTTCAAATCACTTCCATTGCTCACAGCAGAATCATTCTCATCCTATCCTCTGACTCCAGCAAAATACCTGTAGAGAAAAGGTCACCCTAATGAGCTCAACAATGAGTACAAGCGAGAGCATGCCCCCAGTCAGGCCTGATTTTAAAAGTTACAGATAAACTCTGTGTAAATATAACCACATTTTTGTTTTACAAATAGTATTTTTTAAAAAAACAACAAACAAACCACCAAAACCAACAAACAAACCTTAGGTTTTTATTTGTGAAATACAAGTACTGGATATAGCCTGAGGATTTTAATGACAGCTGTGTTTCTGTTTAATAACAACAATAACACCAAAATAAAACAAACTACCAAAAAAGGATGCTTGGAAAGAAATCCACAGCTGTTTTGCAGAAAGACTGTTTTGTTCTTTACACTAAAAGAGCTGTTGTTCTGTTTAAAAATAGCTTCAACAGAACAGCCAACCGTTGGGGAATGATTTTGAAGAGGAGTTCCAAAGCACAACTAAGACTGTATGGACTGCAGTGCTACTCTGCTTCTAGCAAAAAAAGCTGTATTGTTCTAAGCAGCCTTAATGACTAAACCATTACTACAGCATGTGTTACAGAAGCCACAGCAAGCTCATTTAAAGACATCCTCAGGCTGAAAGCAAAGTGGGCTGGCACTGATTTCTTGTGTGACCATGGGTCAAAGACAGATTCAACTATTTGGCCTCTTATTCGTCATCTGTAAAATTACAAACACAAAAATATAAAATGATATTGGCCACTTTTGTAATGCTTTGTGATCTTTTACTGCAAAAGAATGTTTCATTTACTTAAATAAAAGCTTTTGATGGAAGTACAGATTGAGTCTGCTCTTAGAAAAGTCATTCTTGGAATATGCTATGTGCCACACCATTACGCAACAGAGAAAGCTTACATTATTATTTCATATGGAGATTTCAATGAGCAATCCTCAAAAGTTCAGGCAAGGACCTCTCTGAACCTTAATGGCCTGGAAATCCACACTTCATAATGAAATCAAGGTACTGCCTAATTTCAGTAAAATGATAAATTTTGTGTGAATGAGCTTCACCAGATTTATTAAATCTCACTAGATATCATATTGTACAAAATTTTAAGAAATATTGAAAACAAGCAGAATAATAGTGTTCACAAATCTCACAACTGAGGTTCAATTACAAGGAGGGAGAAATTTTCAAGCCTTTTTTGTTTCAAAAATGTAGATGAACAACCAATCAATTCAAAGAGCTGGAATTTCCAGCTATTAATCCTGATACTGATTTGTTGGTAAACCATTTATGTGCAATCATAAGAGAATAATAGAGGAGGCGTTGCTGGATCAGCCTGTCTCACCCACTCTTTAAAACCTCTGATGAGTAATCCTTTTCACAATATTTTTGGGACCAGCACTGACCTTACACTTCATAATTTTTTTCTTATCCCTTGCAAAGCCTGCAATTATCTGCAGCCATTAACAAATATCCAGGGAGAATTAAACACTTTTGTGGGGTTTTAAATTTTTTTCAATAATTTACACAATGCATATGTCCAACTGCATTTTCTTTTAAAGGTCCAGTCTTATACTGCGTGCACTATCACTATCCATTTACTTCAACTGAGAATTTGAAGATAATTTGTCACTATCATTTCCTGTGTATTTACTCAATTTAAAATCAATATAGCGCCATGTGGACGGATGCTGTGATGTGAGAGACGGGACGAGGCCTGATGCAAGCCAAGTGTCGATTTATTGTACAAAGCTTTTTCTTTATATAGGTTAACATAACATCAGAAGGCAGCTTGTAATTGGTCATTGGTATGTCCATACCACAGTTGTAAATTCATGATTGGCTACATAGAGAAAGTATCACACGAACGCATATATTTTTCAGAAGGCTTAAGCAAACATCAAGCAAGAGATAAAGGGATTCCATAATTCTGTCCTAAGTTTTGCTTTGTTCTTGTTATCAGGTCCCTGCATAATTCCCTAGGTCACAGTGACTACTGGGAGTCAACCTATCTATGTTTTCCTTTCTAGCTGCACTCTGTTCCCAGGGTTTGCCACCCATCAGGGTTAAAGCATCTCCTTCTATCAATAAGACAGTGTCTGGGGTTCTGGTCCCTAAATCAATTCCTTCAGATGGGTGGCTGCCCCTGTAAGAGCTACAAAACTTTACTTTGGCTTTATGCTCACACTATATTTTTCCAATCTTCCATGTTTTAATGTGTTTGGAAGATGCATGCTGATGTAATGCCAGCTTTCCAGTGTCACACGTGCAGTTGGTAAAAACAACTTTGACAGAAATAAGTTTTCTTTAGCACAGGTGCAAAACTCAGTTTAAAGCCTTAGATTTTCTCCATATAGATCTACAAAACTGAGGGAACCATCTCAGATCAGATATTTCAGTCACAGAGGCAACCAGCTCTGAAATGTGTGCAGAACTCGTATCACTGTGGAGAACATTATCTCCTATCAGAATCTCAAAAGAAAACATCTATTTCAGCAATCTTCTTAGCAGAAACAATTTTGCTGAATGCTATGAATTGCTCATTTTCTCCACCATATTGGAAGCTAGTGACTCATTCCAGGGAAAAAAAAAATGCATTTCATGTTCAATTGTTTGGCCACAAAATGCAAACATAAACTTGCAGCATTAATGACAGCAGTAAAGTCAAAGTACATGACTAAGTTTACAGAACTTGCATATGGACAAACTGAAACAGCCTCCAGGCTACTCTGCAACCTTTTCTTCTCATGGCATGAATGCATTCCCATCCACGCTGCACATTTGATACAACTACCTTCCTAACTGGTCTTGTCAACAAATAATTTCTTATTAAATGTCATATAAATATCATTAACTCCCCAACTTATTAATACTACAACTTATGTAGTATGTAATTTGAATAAATATTTTTCTTATCAAATGTGTACTGAAAACAATGTTTCATTTTACTAACCAATATATTTATATTTTTATGCTTTGACGTGCAAGCACACATATATAAACAGGAAAAGAAAATAAAAAGGACACACAACTATACAAATATAAACCACTTCTTACATGCTATTCTAGTTTTCCAGGCGAAATCAAAACCATTAAACCATGTATCGTAAATTTATTTTATAAATTGAACAAACTATCCTCTTTTATTGAAAAGAATAAGAGATCTATTCTTAAAAAATGAAAACATTTGAGTTCTGTCCACGCACAACCATCCAGCTACTCCTGCAACACAAACCTCCACAGGTTTCACACACATTACACAGCACTGAAACCCAGGTGGTACAACTACTGCAATTGATTTTTTTTCTAGCTCTGACTTTAGTGACTCCCTGTAGCAGAGCTGTAAGTCAAGGTAGGTCCTGCTTGTCAAATCCTTCCAGCTAAAGCAAACTTTTTGGTGAAATATTTGTATTAACATTTACTGTCATTATGTTTGTCTGATACTATTCACAAGGTCAAATTAACTTCAACACTGTAAGTATTCATAAAAAAAAAAAAAATCACATTTCATTTCACCCTTGTTGGTGTCTATGCTAAAAGAATATGACAGTTTAGTGCGAAACTAGAACACTTGGCTGACTATCCAAGAAAAACAATGACGAATGTTCATAAACAAGACATGAATTCTTTTAAAAAGCAATGCACTACATTCACAGAAATAGGATTCTGATATCTGGCAACGTACAAGCAAATCAAAGAAGTTAAATCCATATCCTTATTAATTCCATTACTTCAGGGAAACAAATATTTCTTCTCTGTCCAATTGTACTGAATAAAGCCAGAGCTTTAGGTTCTCTGTGAATGGTGAATCAGGCATTAAGCCCAAACAGTACAGCTATGCTTTTTAAATGAGCCTAAAAGAAGTAATCTTCTTCTGAATATAGCAGCTAAAAAGCAGATAATATATCTTAAGAGCATAAAAACAATGTTTACAATTAAAAAGTGAATCATCTCTCAGGCTGAATCTCTGAGTCACAATTCAGGTCTGAATTCAGAGTGCAACTGTCTTAGGCTAAAATTACGAGAGGAATACAGTTGTTATCATACCAGCAAGTCTTTGATACTGAAGTACTTCTTTTGGTTTGACAAAAATTCCCATTTGAGAAAAACATAAGAATAATAATGATTATAAATATGCAAAAAATATTTAGTTCTGTAAGAGGACTTCTGCTAAAACAATTATCAGAGCCACAATTGTAAAGTGGCCGATACCATTTACTATCACCCAGTAATAGTTTAAAATTTACATAAAACCTTCCATGAATGCAAATATTCATCATCTTATATTGACTTTCTTTTTCGGCAGTTAGCTTTAAATTTACAGACAATACATTAGAAAACCAATTAACATGGCTATGGGCAGGTTTTATGATATGAGACTTCAGATGCATATGCTGGTTAATTCAAAAATAAAAATGTATCAGTAGACATTTTTGTGGTTGTTTCTAAAATCTAATGAAAATACAGTGACCAGGACGTGGGCAGTCATCTACAAATTAGGCTTACGGCTCAAAACCAAGGCAAAGAGGTAAGATATACCAGCCTTAACAAAACCCAGCTACTAGGAACGAAGAATTGCTGTAAGCCTGTACTTTGGAGGTTAAACAAAATAGGTCTTAGGTGCTAAGATGAAATTTCAGCAAACCACAGAGTTTATCTCGGAAGGCTAAAAGAGGCAACAGGGAAATGGCAAAAAGTCATACTGCAGAAGGAACCACAAAGAGTTCTTTAGCAGAAAGCCTATAATTTACAGAAACAGATGACATGCCCCTAGGGAATATGTGTATCTAACAGTGGCTGTTACCTACATCAATCATGATCAATTACTCCTAATTTCCAAGCTGTGCACACTATGGTACACAGATAGAGTTTATCAGCTACTGGATCCAAGATAATGATTAGAGATAGGGACTTGCTTTCTTCCACTGTTGGCTTGGATTTGGGGGTTGGGTTATTAGGTGGGTTTTTGCAGTAGATCTTGCTGGATGCTTGCAAACTGACCCTTAAGGTAATTTCAGGACTTTTATCAGCAAACACTCTATTATACTTCTTTAATCTCCACAGAAGGTACCATTCATATTTTCTAGTAACACTTTTGCTAAGGTCAGAAAACAGCAAAAGAAAGCTCATCAGTAAACAGATCAAGAACTCAGGCATGTGACTTAGCTCCTGCATATCAGCTGAGTCACGGTAACTGACCTTGCCTGCTAGATTAGGTGCAAGTGGCTTAAACTAATCTTCACTGCTTGTGAGTTGCAGCAAGTCACACATCATAGCTCATTTCTGCAGCTAAACAAAGATGGAGTATTTTGGTGTATCAGAATAACTGAATCATAATAATAAACTGCACTGGCTTGAGCTGCTGGTGGTCTGCCTCTAAAATAAAGGTGAACCCATGACTTGTATCTGTATGTATCACTATGAAAAAAAGAACTGTGTGACAGAAACCTTAACAATTGATGACAGAAGCAATGAAAGGCATTATTGGGGAAAAAGAGCACACAGACACCCTTGCCTCCTGGCTCAAAATTTGCAGGTAAGATGAACTTGGAGTTCTGCTATTATAATCTCTCCTGTACTTGAAAGTGAAAGATTTTGTGGCGGGTTTTTTTTGCTTGTGTGTTTGGGTTTGGTTTTGTTCTTTCTCAAATAAAAAAGATCTTACAAAAAAATACAGGTTTCTTGAATCAAACCTAAATGCTTGCTAGAAGCTTTCATGAAAATGTAAAAACCATATCCATAATATAATATCCATAATAATGGATTTCTTTTGAGTCAAGAAACAGCCTAATAATGTCTTATGTAATTTATGAAACTTTCTAGTATGTGTTTTTTTTCTGCCAGTTCTTATTGCAACAAATTTAGACAAATGCCAAATCTCCCAATGTTACAAGTTCAGTCTGACTGAAACAAGTCCCACAATTCAAAATGTGCTCAGTAAAAAGATGGGATAAGGGCTTACATCGTAATGTATTTGCAATACATAAGCATGCAGTAACTTGGAGTGTAAGCTCTGTTTTCCAGGCTGCAATACAAGGGCCTTTGCCTGATGGTTAGAGGAAATGCAGATGTGTTAAACAGCTATCTACATGAAAAGACTGTAGCTGCCCTCCACTAGCTTTTCATTAACTATGATAAGCGTGCCAACCTGAAAATTTATAAAATACCTCAATATATGGAGCTAGTATTTACCTGGGAGAAAACCTGTCCAGATCACTGGTGCCTGAGTTAAGAGCTGAACACTAGATGGAGCTAATAGATTGCTACAGCTGCCTGAGGTATGATTTCAATTAGCTACACGCAAGCAGTCAGATCAATGCCTTGTTTAAAAGACTTTCAAAATCCTGATCAGAAGTAACGGTAAGCTCCTGAAAACTTTTTGTAAGAACTGCATGTGTCCATTCAAACTTCTGGAACATAAACAGAAAACTGGGGAAAAAAACCCTAGCTGAACAAGTATAGTACTCTCAGGCAAAACCAAAGGAAGTTTTTTCAAGGTCTATTTCATCTTAGTAAGAGATATCTGAAAATAAGACTTTTAGACTCCGTGTACTGCTATAGAACAGTTCATGCTCTAAGCTGTCAGAGAGAAAAAATAATATATTCTGGTTTAGTATCAAGTAGCTACAGTTGTCCTGGAAATTTTCAAGTATAATTTTACGCAGACAAAATGTCTTTATTGAAACTCTCATCTTGAGTATTTCACGTTAACTTCACTAAGTAATAACAGGAAAAAACAAACACACACAACAGGAAAAAAAACAAACAAACCCCCCATATCTTACCCATTAAAAAAGCATACCACGTATATTTAGAAAAGGTTTCAAAGGATAAGAGAAATTTGTGCACCTTACCAGAGGAAATTGGTTACATGACTGGACATAAATCTAAGTTAAAGATAAGGAAGGAACACTTTCTAATGAGACAGAAGGCATCAGCTGTACAGAACTGATGGGAAAGGATTTTCCAATATATTATTTCCTCTCTACAGCTTATTCAACCAAATCTACATGAAAGGAACTCTCTGAGAATTTAAAAAGATTTACCTACACACCCTGTTTTTTCCCACACAATGAGATTACAGAGTACTTGTGGCTTTCACAGTCTTGCATCACAATGTTTATTCATTGTTTTAATGCTGGTGTTTCATAGCCTGTACAGCCTATGAATAGAAGTACTGTGCTTCGGGGAAAACAGTGGAATCACACTGTGACTAACCTTTGCTGTCGTCTTAGAGTAAAGCTTTTTGATCAAGAAGGATGTGAGGTCTCAAGTATCTCTTGTGAGAATTCTTGAGTAAATAATAAAAAAAAATCAGAATGGTTGAGACTGAACTTAGAATACATTAGTCACAGTGAATTTACTGTCCTTTATAAACAGTAAAAATGAAGTTTTGTAAAAACTTTTCAGCAAATAAAACAGTAGTTTGGACTACACTGCAAATTGATGCATCAAAACAAGGATGTTTCTCCTGCCTTATAGCCATGAGCATCTCTAGGGAGCACAGCCATTTAGAGCCTGCATCAAGGTGTCTGTCTAGGTCCTTACCTTTCAGTGACTATGAACCATTTTGCTGCTTTTCTGTACAATCCAGTAACACCAAGCAGTTCACTATGACAGAACAACCAATACGTACAAGCCTAAGCACCATTCAGGCATGCTTGCAGGATCAGGAACATGGCCTGAACTCTAACACATGGCCCCTCAGCATTGCCAGCATGATCCATAATGTGACTGTGACATAAGGAAGAGAAACTCAGACAGGCTCCCTAATTTCTAACAAAATTAAAACAGGCCCTGGTTGTTAGATCTAGTTGAGATAAAACAGTTACAGAGGTACATCTGAGATCTCACAGGTAACTTTCCACTGATTTTCAAGATGGAAGAAATTAAGATGGTCAATAGTGTCCAGCAGTATTCTCTTTTGGGGTTCCTAACTTGTTTTTTTTCATAGGTCTTTTCTGAGAAGGATGATTCTGCTCTCCCTGAATAAGATTCATTGTTATATGAGAAGCAAAGACTTAACACAATGCCAGCTTTGTGACAGTAATTTATCTGCACTACTGCAGAACAGAAATAAACCACTCTTACTGAAGGAGGGGTTTCTGGAATGGTAATTAGCCAAGAGGCCAGAACAGCTGAGGGAGTGCCTCTGAAACACACTATGCTGAGAGAGGTGCAGAATTAATTCACTTTAGTTAAAATTATATTAAACAGGACAGACATGATCAACAAGGTAAAAGTAGCCCAAAACCTGGACTCCCTCTGTGTTAAAGTGGTACCATAACATTGTAATAGTATCAGTGCTCCATATATCAAACAATACAGAAACAGTAAAATGATTACACATGAATACCACAGCAGCAGCAGGAGGATGCTGGGATATTGGATACTTAGCCTGTGCTGCTCAACCTCCTTCTGGTTCTACCTGTCCTTCCCAAGGGAGTGGCAGTAATTGCACAGCATCTCTGTTCCAGGTCCTCTCCCTTCACAGCCATAGGGCAAGGCCATGCTTGCCTTCCTATGCACTGGCTGTCACTGCTTTTCCCAGCAAAACACTCAAATACAGCATGTACCATCTGGATCTTGACTATTCCAGGTCAGGAATAAACAAGATAGGAGGTATAAACCCTTCCCGACGATAAAGGAGTAAATTGGCTCCCAGATGCTACTATATGGAAAATCACCCAGACACCTGTCCTAGACCACCAGGGAGGCTAGCCCAGGAAAAGGAGGGGAAACCAAGCTGGTGTTGAAAAATGCTTCCAACTTTGCTCAGACTGGTCTAAATTCCACTGAGTCTTTCCCAAAGGATTTAATGACAGTGCAGTAAATAAGCTATAGTGATAATTTATGATATCACAAAAGATGAAAATGCTATCACCTATTATAATCTTGACCACTCCTCTATGTGACCTATTTGACTACCTCAAAGCTGAGAGGAAGGGCAAGAAAAATTCAAAAGCAAGCCAAATTAATACACATCATGTGGATTCTTGCCAGTTTTAATTACCTTTAACATGTTCAGAGATGTTTCAAAGGCATTCTACTTCACTTCTCTTTTTCTCCCTCTCCCACGTTGGGAATGTTTGCTCTGTAAGTGAGGTGCAATTCTTTACCTGGAATACCTAGTATGTGATTCATAGTCCTGGTCTCAAACCATTCCCTTTATGCTGAATTCATAGGAATGCTGCTAATTCCTAGTTTCCCTCACATCAGTGAGGTAACTGGAAAGCTCTGTGGAGCTAAGGTCTAGAAAACTGTAGCAAGGACGAGCTAGACCTCACCAGTTTCTTCAGGGCACGTTGTACCTGCTGAAACTGAGGTGCTGTGAGGCAGAGGAGGCTGTCAGGTACCAGACAGGACCATACCAGAACTCTTGAAACAGGTTTTGTCTCTGTCCTGTCAGAGCCCAGGCCACGCGACCCCTTCACACCTGCCCGCGCCGGGTGGTACAGTACCGCCGCGTGACCCCTTCACACCTGCCCGCGCCAGGTGGTACAGTGCCGCCGCGTGACCCCTTCACACCTGCCCGCGCCGGGTGGTACAGTGCCGCCGCGTGACCCCTTCACACCTGCCCGCGCCGGGTGGTACAGTGCCGCCGCGCGCCCTCGCCCCCGCCGCGCAGCTGGCTGTCACGTGGCAGCGGTGCCTGCCGGCCCTGTCCGCACAACCAATGGCGCGGGGCCCGGGCGATGCGTGAGGGAGCCGGGAGCGCGCGGCGCACCTGGACACCGTGGTGCAGGTGGGACCCCGTGGTGCTAGCGCGGGCGGGCGGCGTGAGAGGGCGGGCTGTAAGAAGGGCCCGGCCCGTCCTAGCCTGGCCTGGCTTCAGCGCGGGGGAGGGGGTTGCACGGCTTCCCCGGCGTCTCGGGTGTGCCCCGTTGCGCGGTGAGGTGGCGGAGCGCCGGGTCGAGTGCTGAGGCGGTCCGGTGGAGGGCACCGTCGGGCAAGAGGCAGGTCAGAGGCACTCCGACTACTGGCGGCTTCTGGGGCGCTTCGGCCGTTTTTCATGAGGGAATCCTTCACGAATCCCGCTGCGGACGAGGCTGCGAAGCCTGTTGCTTCTCCTTTCTCAATGCTGAGATCTTGCTGGGGGAGTTACGGGCTCCATGCTGCTGAGAAGACCGGCTTTTAAATAGACGCGGTTCCTGTAAGTTAAATATTTATTCTCACAGAGAGCAAAGATTTGAAACTTGAGTTCAACTAGCAGTTCAGTAAATAGACAAATCTATTGACACAGAACAGTCGATTCAGAAACTGCTGTCAGTGGATGACATCCAGTTGCAGCCCAGCGCTCTGAGGGGGTAGTGAGGTGCTCTCCCTCCAGTCTATAACAGCATTAATTCAGAAAAGAGCCGGGGGGTAAGGAACAAGATAGTTAAAAAAATGTTCAGAAAAGGAGAGCTGGAAGATGAAACTGACTGTTACGGGCTGTTTTACCAGTGTCAAGATAAGGGAGTAAGAGTATGAGGAGATGCCAAGTGATCTCCAGTTTCATCATTCAACACACCTGTTACTATGCTATTATGATAAAAATACCTCTCCCTTAACATTGACAGGGAGGCAAAGGAATCACATCTCATGGTATGTGATCATTTGTTCATGTTGCATGGGACAAAGTAAGATGTGAAGTATTAATTTGGTAGGTTAGTAACTGTGGCTCTGACTGTGTACAGGTGAAGCACAGTATGTAGTTTTGAAGAGGTACAGCACGTTGTATTTCCATAGGCATAAAGGCCAATTGCACTTGCAGATATTTAATTGCAGGGGTTTGGTAGGAGGGCAAACAGTAAGGGGCACTTCTATATGGGTTTCTGAGTTTTGGAGTTTATTTTAAACAGCAATATGTGAACAGGTGCATGATGGGCTCTAATCTGTAAGGAAACATGGAAAGAGTGAATATGAGAACAAAGAAGCCTGAATTTCAGCTTTCCAGGCTTATTGGTTTACTTTGCTTGTGTTCCTGAATTCTACTTGGGTCTGCCGTAGGAACTTAAATCCAGTAATTCTTCACAATTTTTGTGTCTTTCTAATGGAGAAATTAATGAAGTAGAACTTAGCAGAGGAGGAGAGTGAAAGGATAAATTGGGACAAACCTAAGTAAATATGATTCTTTTTAAAGCGATGTGGACTTACCCTGCATTGGCTGATAGATCCAGCTGGAAGCAATTGTAAGGGTTTCCTGAACCACCTTCACTCAGTATAAGAGCAGAAGGACAACTCAAAAGAACCTTAGATTTTTCTTTAGGACAAGTATAGCTTGAATGAGGAAAAAATATTTTTTTAAATTGTAATATAATTTGTAATACATAACATAATTTCGAGTCACCAGGAATAAGACTTAAACTGAGAGACAGCTCAAGACTGATCTTGCTGCTGACTCCTGATGTTTAAATCTGTTGTAGATACACATAATATGTGTGTTGCTGTTTCAAAACAATATTAGCATCAGTTTTGGAAACATAAATGCTTTATTTACATAAGCCAGGTAATAATCACGTGTCCTGGCAAAACATATAGCAATTTATCTATTGTATATCTGGGGTTCTACCCTATGGAAAGTGCCAAATTAAAGCGAGGGGGCAGGAACTGATTAATCTGTATGGCTTAAACATGGTGGAAATTGGGCGGGAGCATTGTTCTCTAATTCCACGTTCCCTTCCTGCTTTCATGTCCTGTTATGAGAAGCTGAGGAATGGTGGCAGAGGGCACTGCTGCCACCATCTTGGTGTCACTCTGGCAAACCCATCCATATGAAGACTATGCTAGAAGCAGGGAGGGCAGGCAGGCAGGAAGTAGAGAGGGGATAAGCACTATCCTCCAAGCACTTGTACTGTATCTGATCTCACTTCATCTTTGTTAATGTGGTACCAGCAATGTGAAAAAGTGATCAGAGGTGTGTTTGAATATATCTGTGCAGGCATAGGCTAGAAAAGTACTTTCAGGATTCCAGAATCAATTCTTTCTGTTTTCTCTGTCATGTTTCTGTTACATCAAGTCTTTGTTTTACCCTATACTGGCTGTGCAGGTTCTAAGGTGGCATAACATGACTTAATGTGGTAGAGTGTGCTTGAATGTAGGATGGAAAGAGAATAGGTATAAAAATGTAAAGGAAGACCTTAAGAATCACCTTCTCTGAGTGCTTTGATGGGGTCATCAAACACAGGTAAAAACAGAGGGAGAATATGCTGTGAGCACACAACATGAAAAAATGTCAAGAGACTGACCCACCTTTTTTTGCCCCCTATGTGCAGCTCTGCTTCTAGCCCTCGTTTACCTGTTTCCTGCTTGCTTCTTTACAGTCTTGCTTCAAAACAAAGTTCCACAAAAACCTATGAAGCACTTATGCCTAGATGCTACTTTCACTCTTACTAGACTATTCAGAGACAGATCAGAAACTTGGTTCACTTTCCCCACAGCTAGGGATTTGAGCCTTTCAGCTCAAACAAATCAGGGCCTTGACCTGGTAAGATTAGCAAAGGAATCTGCTCATACATGTAATGCATAGCCTCAGTGGGGCCTTGCTAGTTAGCAAAAAATCCACCTTCTCCTCTCTCCCCCAAAAAAGAGATTTACAGGAATAGGATGAAAGGATCTTCTTGCTTTAGGTGTCCGCAGTATGATTCAGAGGATTTAGGGTTTATCCAACCAGAGAAATGATGCATAGGGAAATGCATTTTGTGCCAGTGATCATTCAGCATAGATGCAAATGTGTTATCATTCAAGTAGTATACCAAACAAGGCTTTTCTGCATTTTCCAGCAATAACAGTGTAGAACTAGTAATGCAACAGAAGGTAACATTGTTTAGGGCAGTAGATAACAACCTTCAGAAGTCACTTTTCTGTTTTTGAAGCTGAACCATTTAAAATGTCTGGATATATGCTTGTCACCTCATCCTCAGTTTGGTGAATTCAACTTTTTAAGGTATAATCTTGAAATTATCATAAGATACTGAATAAAATTTAACTAGTAATGGCTGAATGGTCTTGAAGGCATGCTTGATTACCAGAGCTCAGTACATGTATACGATTTTTTTTTTTCCAATATCACGATCACTCAAAATCTGGAAGCTGTGAACTGTTTTAAGTTATCTAATTTTTTCCATTTGCTCTTGTATTTTCTGTGCTATAAACTCACCTGTTACTTTGAAAAGCTACAGAAACAGACACTCCCACCTTTGAGCAATCTGTTCATTAACTTTGTCTAAGCACCAGCTCTGAGGTAATAACATCTCTTTCATAAACTGTGACAACTTGAATTTCTCCTGCCACCCCTTTACAGTATTTTATAGTTCTTTTAAATTCATGTACATTAAGCAATAAAATAAAGATCAAATTTTTGTAGCTAGCTATATGCTTCTGCCTATAAGGTTTTGATTTGAAGTTTCTTTTTTATTTTGTAACATTATAGTTTTCTCTTTTGTTTCCCTGTGTCTTCATGTGTTTATTTGCTTTAAAACCATTTCCCAATAGCATTTTGAACTTATTTGGCAACTCATTGATGCAGAGAACAAAGAAGTTAAATTACAAAGGTAACTGATTTCTGAAAGAAACATAGAAAGTAAATCCTTATGACACCGTTGTCCGTCTAGGTCAATTTGTGGACGTTGTTTGTCTGTGCATCTGCCACTACAACGTAGTGGTTTAAAGTACTAAAAATGTGACCTGGATTTTAAACCTCTAATTCGATAACCTGTAAAGCAAGATTGTTATGGACGTTACCAGTATTTCTGGAAGACCTGTAACCCAAAGCTGCTGAGAGGAATGAACCGTATATTTTCATCCTGATCAAAGAGGAAAAATCGGTGTCTTCACATGCATGAGGCAGGACATTATTCCTCTGCCAGATGATCAACAAAGTAATGGGAGGCCGTTAGTGTTTTTCTGAACTCTGTGTATGTGATACAGAAAATGCGGATATTTTATATCCACATAAAAATGTGTGTTCATGTGTTTAGCTGCATTTTCCATGTAAAACCTGAAGTAACTGAAGATAAAAGTTGAGAATTAAATACAGGGGAAAATATATAACTTAGTGGTCTAGAGAGGGGAAAAGATAAACCTGATGGTGACAAGATAGTATGTGGCAGATAACATGCCTGGAATGGTAAATGATGGGTCTGGCTTCCAAAACATTGCAGTGACACAGCATGAACTGCTGATTATATGAGAGGCCTTTTGCATTTCACCCAAGGACATGATGGTGGTTTCCTGAACCAGATGTGAATTTGGAGAAAACAGACCAGGAGGCCTGACTCTCCTTCAGCAAAATCTTTAATTGTGCTGGAGGCGTGAAATAAGACTGAGTGCTCAAAGACAAGCTGGATGGAAGAAAAAAGCAGACTCAAAGCCTGATTCTGTTTTGAGTGTTGCTTATCAAATGCTCACTGCAAGTCTCGTTTTCATTAGAGCAATGATGTAACCTATATGAAAATTCATAGAGAATGATTCACTTCTGGGCTATGTCTTCATACTCTCTAAGATAACAGATTGTACACCAGATAAAGTAATTACTAAACATAAATGTAAACTGCTGAATTATAATCTGGATTTCAAGCACTGACAGTATAGGAACTGCTGTATTGCTTTATACTCTTCTGAAAACAAGTCTGGTTGGTCTCCACATTCAGAGGTGACTTAGTTGGGGATGCATTCTTGTTTCTGTCTGTGCTGCTCATATAAAGAAGTAATTTTGTTTCCAATTTGCGCTGTTTTAAGATCAAAGTTTGTTTCAGAAGTCTTAGTTTGACAAGGGAAAAATACTTGCCCAAGTGCCTCTTGAATGTAGCAAGTCATATTTTTATTCCACGATAATACAGTGCAGATGGTAGCATCTGCTTTAATAATGTGTAATCAGAACATCTTATTCTAATGACATTGCAGTAAGATTTATGAATGTGTTTCTGTGATGATGAGAAATTAATGCATGTAATTCAATCATCTCCTAAACAGAAGTATTTTGATGTTTCACTCAAGACAAAAAAACAAATTCTCTAGCAAAGACCTTGGGAAGGTAAATGTAGTATTTTAAAAAGAAAGGAAACCAGTGCAAAGTACCCTGGGAATCAAAGTTTTTTGCATTTCATCTGGATGGTATTTGGTGTGTGCAGTACCAAACAGGGGATGTACTAAGATCTTTCATAAAAAATCTCTATCTTTTACTTAAAATGTTCTATCATTGTGTAGTTCATAATGAAATTTTTGTTAAGTCATTGTTGTCCTGTATATTCAGTGCCTTGGTGGCATTCCCGGCCACGTTAATCTAGATATTAATAATAACAAGCTCTTAAGAATTGATGTAGATGATTCAAAGAGGTGCCAACCTCAACTGTTCTGAGACTCAGTTATTCTGTGGTAACACTCCTGTATGCTTCTTGAAACTCTTCTCACTAGGTTTAAGTACAGATCTTAACAATACAGTTAACAAACTCTTACCTGAAATTTAGTATCAATTCCATTCCTTTTTTTTTTCCTTCTAAGTTCCTATGCGCAGCTTAAGGTATGAATTTGTGCTTTGGTTTATTTAAGAGATCACATAAGTATGGGTCTTCTTCCAGTGGCCTTACCATCACTCCCTAAACAGTTACATTGGCAGATTTATAGCCACCCGGAAGAAATGGCAAAATTAGTCACAGGATTTTGAGATGTGCTCCGGACCTACAACAACAACTTCAGAAGTCTTTTGTAAGCTTATTAAAAGTTTGCACCAAATATTCAAAACAGGATATACAGTTTCTTGTTGTGGTGATAGAGCAGAAACAGTAACAGAGTAAATAATTGGAAAGAGAAAAGCTGAGCATTTGAATGGGTTTTCAGTGTGATGATTTGGATCCTAGGTAAACATGTTCTGTGAGCAAATACAGCTTCTCCATAGAACAGGTCATTGAGGAGACCTATATATCAAGTCACATATTGATTATGGGCTGCCTTGTGTTAGCTCTAAAGTCTTAATCTGGGTCTGGTCATCTTGGTATTTGTTTTCTGTATAGGATTCAGTGGAAAAATAACTATAAAGGGTGTCGCATTTTTCTTACTACCTTTTAATAATGTTTCTTCAGCTTGCAGGTATTGCAACTTTCTCTCACCTGTCTGAATCTTAAAAATATTAAATGTTGCTTTTGGATGTCAAGTTACTGTTGTATTTCTGTCATGTAGCATTGCCTCTCTGTATAATGATTTTTCTCATAATTAGAAAATTATGTTAATCATTAAGTAAGAAAAGTAAATATGATAGGAGAATATATTACTTTCTGATTTAGAAAACAGCTGTGGCACAATGTTTTGATACATCCTCTTCCTTATCTGCCTGGTTCTGCAAGGACTATGATGTTCCATATTCTGAATAACAGGAGCAAAATCAACAAACAATGTCATTTTATATCAGGGTTTAACTTGCCATGGAGAATTTTTGCCCTTTGGTTATATCTATTCTTTAGGCAGAAAAAGAGAGAATTTTAGGACAGCTTTTCCTAAAGATATTTTTATTAATCTTCAGGAAGCAATTGATGTAAGAATGTTTTGTTTATAAGCATAGGCATTAGACTGACACAGATGTTAAAATTCCTGTTTTCATTAAAGTGATGAGTGGTATGGGATATGATGCTTTTCACAGTGATCCAATTGTTTTTCCTAGTTTTAATCCAAGCAGATTCACTTTTTTTGAATTTGTTGTTTCTAGCAGAAGTATCTTTTTTTTCCTCTTCCTTTGTTTCCTGCAGATACTTTCCTCAAAATTGCTACTGAAGCTTAAATTTATACAGAAGTTCCCCTTAGTGTGAATTCAGCATGTTTGTGTTCACAGATGCAGGGTGGGTCATATGAAATCAGCCTAGTGATGTTCTAGTTATTTATAAATTGCTGCACAAAATGTTTCAGAGTGAAAAATACTAATATAAAACTAAACTTTACAAAGTCAAAAAAGCTGTCTTTTTAACATTAGTTTTTAAGCCTTATGTCTTAAACTGAGTTTAGCTAGGCAAAAGTCTTCATATCACATGAATTAAGATGAGGTAAATTCAGGACACTTTATAACCTGAGTGACTCATAAGAAATACATTTCTTTTTTGTGTCTCTGTTAGGCTGTTTCTCTGTGTAGTCTGACCCAGACCTCAACTTTTTACCTTAGAAATGTTGTGGATAAAAATTGTCTTTTGATCTCAAGAAATCCCTTTTCTAGCTTGTTAGCCCTCCTCTGTGTCTTTGAGGTTCTGTGGCGGAAAACAAATCTTGGTTATTTCTGTGTCCTCTGGTGCCAATTCCTCTATAAAGCCTCACCTACTCTCTCTCCATTTTAGGGAATTCTTAGTAATCCTCCAAAGTGAATTATTTCTCTCCATATTCATTGCTTTTACTCTGCATGGAAACACGTGTTCATAGTATTTATGTGGCATTTTTCTAAAGGACAAACATACTGTGCAACTTGAATGTTCAAAGTAACGTTCGTCATCTCATCTCAACAGCAGTACAATAAAAGAAGAAAAAGTATGTAGAGAAGCAGCAATTGTGCAGAAAAGTATGGATTTGGTTTGTTCTGAGGAGAGACTTGCAAGATAATGACTCTGGTTAAGCAGGGATTTTGTAGGGGGGGAAAGGGGAATAGATCTCGAAAGAGACTGTAAGATAATGGCATAAAAAAGTGAGCAGTGTTTGACCACTGTTGGAGTGTTCACTGAAACATCATACAAAATGGAATGGAAAAGAAATCAGATAAATATATGGAGGGTAGATCCTTCAACATCTGTGAAACATGATGGCTCCTATCCAGTCTGTTTCATAAAATCGCATGCTAGCTGATTATTCGGAAAGATAGAGCAGAAGGCTGATCACTATGGACCTGTGTCACACTGAATATTGCTAGAGCACTGGACCAGACAGGCTTTTTACAGTGTCGTAAGTGTTCCAAAAATACATAGCTGGTTTTGGCCTCTGAGTCAGACAGATTTGATGGATGCTTGCTTTGATTACACTACAGGCAATAATAATAAATAGAAGCTGAGGCATGAGGACCAAAGACTGTATAAGTTCTGAAAACTAATCAAATTAACTCAGGAATGTTTGCTCTTTGTTGGCAAAGCAGCTGACTTTTACAGAGATGTTCTGTGAAAGTCAAGGAACTGAAGAAATTGGACACTGTGAGCAGACATGGAAATTGGACCTCCTTACATTTCTTTGAAATATCAGCTCTTTTGGCCCTATGTTAACACTTGCCTACTTCAATGAAACAGCTGTATTTACAGGCTAATATTCCAAATGATACCTGCAAAAGTTAATGCAAAATCTCTATTTCCACAGTGCCCAGGTACACATCTGTAGCCTTTGTGGGATTTATACACATTTACTGAATAGCTTAGCAAAGTAAGTTATTAGTAGTGCTTCCTCTGCTGAATTGTTTTTCTAACAGCTTACTGGGCAAGAAGAATTATTTCCAACTACCTGATTTACTAAATGCAGAAAGGCAAACAAGAATTGAACACTAGGATTTTCTGTAAGTAACTGGCCCTGATCAAGTAGGTTGTCATGGCCAGGTTGAGAAGCCTTGGTTTCAGAGATTTGCCCGAGAGCTGTTTATGAACTGTAAGAAATGTTATTTTTTATTCTCAGATTCTAAAGAATGTTTTTTTTCCAGCAGTATAGCTTGCCTAATTTTTAAGGGTTTTTATAGAAGACAACTTTGAATATTCATGCTAAATATGTATATGTTATCTTCAATTTCTGTCAAGGTTTTGCCCTCTGTTTTGGTCTAGCACAAAGAATTCATTCATGCATGACTACTATGGGGTTTTTTTGTAACTATTTCTCACCTTTTACTTTACTAGAGCATGAATCTGCTTTCACAGGATCATTATATTATTTTGTATCTTAAGTTTTTCAACTCTGTGTTTTTGTTACTTGGTTTGTTTTTTGTTGTTTTTTTTTTTTTAAGAGGAGAAGAATGCTTTTTCCCCCTCCTTAATTTTAACTAAATAGAAGTTGGAACTAGTTAGATGACAAAGGAACTAAAATAATTTGTGTATTTTTTCACTTAATACAATAATAAATAATGAATAATTTTGATTTTTAAGATTAACAGAGTTGGGATCCACATTCCTGTTTATACTGTGGTAACAGAAAACAATGATAACAATTTAATTTAAAATTATTAAATTTTATTTATTATTAATTTTTTTTAAGGTTTTATGGAGATCATTTAAAAAAACATTGAAGGAATGAAGGGGTTTCTGCTGTTGATAGAACTGCGATGAGAACAGCTGAAGAAACCTTTCTTTATACATGCCATTCTGCCAGCATCAGCTTTTACATGTAAGGATGAGACTTTGTACAAACATGAGTCAGGAAATTCAGTTATGGTACCAATAGCAACTGTAACCTAATATCCATGAGTACTGTGGAGGAGTTGCCATGAGGTGATTTGTGTTCTTAAAGCATCATAAAGTATCAGTCAGATCATTTAGCGTATTTTTAAGGATGCTTTCTTTTATTTCTTTCCCCCTGGCTTCCCCTGAAATTGAAATTCAGACTCATGTCAGCAAACTTAATGAGTTTATTTTTGAAAACAGATGTTTGGCTTTGACTTTGCTACTTCATAATGCAGTAAATGTGACTACATTCTGTTCCTTTCACATTTTAAATCCAATTATTTAGTTAAAAGCAGCCTAGTTCTTACTGCTTCTCACTCTAACTTTTATCAGTGGAGTATAAACCCGGTGATTTATCAGTGCCAGGGTGGCAGCCCTCTGCCTGCTTAAGTTGTTTTAGCTTATTTAGTTAATGAGCTTAGTTAACTCATTTTCATCATAGAGATAGTATACTAGTACTGTGCTTCACCTAAGGGTGTCCCTTCATATAAGGACTACAGCAGTATGTTGTCTAGAGACTTTTCCTGTTCTTCTGCTATCTACCTGAAATAGTTCAGTGTCAGGTCTTCATTCTACTTTGGCTAATATATGTTTTTATCTAGAGCTTCCTCCTCCCCCTCAGTGTAGCCCCTTTACACCTTCTATCCAAAAATATATATTTTTTTTTAATTCTCAATCTAGTTATTCTTTTAAAAAATGCTATAGTTTTGCTTTTATTTAATATGTAAAGGTTGATCAGTGAAGGAAGGGTTCTATTTGCCCTTCTGCCTATTCTAATGAGGCATGTGAAGGGGAAATAAAGTTGTGTATGTATTAACAAATACATTAAATTTAAGCTATAATCAGATTAATAGGAATTCAAGCTGGGTAGTCCTGGAGGACGCTGTATAAGTAGCGTTCCTTAGATGGTCATTCCAGTGATCATCAGAAATACTTTCGTTCCCAGCAGCTGCAGATGGTTATTTAGAACTGAGGACTCACCTAATTGGAGAGGCATGTCAGGTTCCTAAAGGCCAAATCTGCATTTGTAAGGTGGGAAATTACTAGTGGAAATAGTGCACATTAGTTTGTTCCAGTTCAGGAGTCATCTTGCAACTGAGAAAAGTGTGGAGGACTTCTAAAGCTTACCCAAGCAGCTTGATATTTCATTGCACCATTAAGTATAAAGTAGTGTGATATATGAATTTGACTCTTTAATCAGTTTACAAATATGTATTTATTCATATCAGAAGAAATTGTGACAGTAGTTAATTATTAGCTGTGCCTCCTAAATGTAAGAAGGAATTAGTAGAACACTCAAAGTATTTGTATTAAGGCAAGATCTGATTTTCAAGAATTCTTGTCAAAAATCACACCTTTCTGTATAACTATTGGCAACCTCGTTATTAAAGGCAGCCTTGGAAAAACATCTGACTGGCAGCATGAGTTGCCTAAATGTTCATGTTCTTATCTCTAGACAGCTGCTGCTTTAAGGCAGCCATGAAAGATTCAAATTTAATTAAGGCTTTTCATAATTCTGAAGACCATCTTGCTCATAGTGAATATGTCTGTTAAATGTTATGTTCTTCTTGGACACAGTAAACTATGCTTTTACATACAGAGAGCAGATTAAGAAATTTGCAAGGGACATTGGCTCTAAGCACAATAATTCTACTAGAGACTTCTCATCTTGTTTGAAATGCAAATCTCAGGTTGGGTATCTCGGAGGGTAAAGCTAGCTGAGCAAAATATATTTAGGTCATTCAGACCTGTTTGTTCCATCTGCACTTCCTGGAAGATCTTATTACTTAGGTAATTATAACAAACACGATTGCAGTATTCCCCCCCCCCCACTGTGGGCTGGGCTCTAAATTAGTATGACTATGTGGCTTAGAAGGGATGATAATAATTTAGACTTGTATCTGCTTAACAGTGAAACTTGCGCTATTAATAGTGAGGAATTTTTGCAGATCAGGAAAAAAAAATCTTCTTCTTAGGGAGGACCAGTAAGGTGAGTAAAATTAATTCTTGGATTTTATTGGTATATAAATTAATCTAATAAATCTTGAAAGTTAGAATTTGCTAATACGAAAGCTTGCAGTGTTATGTTAGAGAATTTCTGTTCCATCCTTACCAAAGCTTTTTAAAAAAAAAAAAAGTATTTTTCAAAATAACTGCATATTTTTATGTAGTAGGTAAGTCATGGTGTTCTGAATCTGTTGGTGTTGATCAGGAATGAAAATGGTGAAAGGAATTGCAATTAAAATACCAGCAAAGAAATGGATCCTATTTAGGATCATAGAATCAGGCAGGGTTGGAAGGGACCACAAGGATCATCTAGTTCCAAACCCCCCTGCCATGGGCAGGGACATTTAAAGAGGCCTTGGGATTGATACAGCTGTCTTGTTATCTAAATTTTTTTTTTTTTTTTAAATTCCCAATTGCAGATATTTCTGTAGAACTAGACCAGAAACGGTGTAACTAAAAGCATGTGAGTCAAACAAGCTGTTTTCATAGTATTGCTCAGAACAGTGAAATTGTAAGAAGGGAGTGTCTGGGAAAGGAAGACTTGCCTGAAGCACAAGCAACAGGTCTGTCTAGAAAAAGATGTCAAGCAAGTAATATCACATTATCACTCCAGAGCAAAGAACATTGCTTTTATAAAGAAATTGTTGTTTGATCAGCAGGTTTTACTCCAGCTTAATGCAGTTAAACTGCAAATACAGTGTGGGTATTGTTGAAAAAACAGGCAGTGTGGAAGCTGGGAGATACAATGCTTAGTTCTGGTGGTATTTTCCAGTATAACTCCATGGTTTGTGCCAAGATCTTGATTAAAGGTTTTTCTCTAAGTAAAAATTCAAGTATGTGATCAGCCTTTTCTGTACTTTTTTTCACTACAAATGGTCAAATACTGATGGTAGTCCTGCATCTTGTTAATAAAAACTGGGTATAGCTCCAGTATGGGGAGAAATAGCTAACAGCACAAATAAGAGCATGGGGTGCAATCTAGCCATATAAACTCTCTGCTACTTTAAGTATTAAGTGTTTTTCACTTTTTTTAATCCTTTCTAACTTTGTGCCAGTTACTGCCCTGATTCACCAACATAGCTGGTGGCTATGGATTTCTGGAGAAGTGGCTGGTCATGGTGGCCAGTGTCTTAACTGTCACAAAAATATTTTCATCTATGTGAATTGCCCTTAGAGATTACTGTAATATTTATTTAAATTAAAAATAATTGCATTCTTTGCATTAGTAATGGCATAAATACAGAATAGAGATATTTCAGTAGTATCGGAATAATCAACAACATACAATGCCCAATACACATACCTAGAACCTGCAGCATGTGAAGGATATCTCTAGCCACTGACAGACCAGTGTCTTTTGTGGTGCTTAGAAAGCTGTCAAAATTGAACAGTTCTGAACCACAGATTTAAAAACTTGCTATATCAGAAGCGTTACAGTGGAGAACTGGAATCCCCCTCCCATGCTGACAATAACCAGGCTAGCTCAGTCCAGAAGCAAATGAAGCTGTGTTTACAGGCAAAACTACATTCTACGATAAAATACAATGAATATGTACAAATATACACTGTTCACAACTTTTACAAATATGTACAATAAACAGAAAAACACAACAAAGCCCCTTGCCCCCTCTCCCTGCCTTTCCCAGAGCAGGCAAAAGGGAAGAAAGCCAAGAAGCAGAGAGAGGTTTGTTAAACTTAGCTTGTCAATGTCAGTATGCCAGTATGTTATCTGCAGAAAAGAAGACAGGATGAGAGAGACGGACTGCCAGTACCTTGTTTTGAGGACTGACTCTTAAACATTTCTCTCTCTCCAATGGGAGTGTTTAGAATAATCATTATTTTGCTGTCTCACACCCAATAGTGATTTATTTACATTCTTTCACTTTTCCGCTCGCACTTTGTGAAGAAAAATTAAAGACACAGTCTTAAAACCATCACAGACTGATTATCAAAAGAGCTCTCAAGAAAAAAATCAAGATTCTACGACCCTTTAAAGGCTTTGTTAGCATTTTGAGTTGCTAGTGCTACAAAAGTTATGCATATGTATGATCCCTGATCATTGTTGCGTGGGCACTGGTTTCATGCTTCACTGATGAAGTGATGTGCAAAATGGTCTTATTTCAGAGAACATTTTCTTGCAGGCAGTGAAATGGGCAACATAAATTCTTTTCCCCTTTGAAATGTCATCTGTTGACAACAGTGACTGCTACTTGACTAAGAGTCCAGCAACACCAACTCACAAGCAGTGACTAATTTTGGAACATTTTGTTTGTAGTCCTTAATGTCAGAGGTTAACATGAATGTCTTTAATCCTGTTTTAAAGAGGTAGCAGTAACTTCACATTTAGGTTATTAGAATGGAAAGAACTGTATTTTTTAACGTCAGGAAAGAAATACCAGAAAGACTGAGTAGGGGTATAGAAAGGAGTAAAAATTATTTCAGAATTGTCATTACTCTTAAGGTGACAGTCAAAAAAACAGAGCTCCTGCAGAGTTCTGCTTGTAGATTAAGCATGATTTTTACCATGTGTTCATTCTTTCATTGAAGTCTACTCAATCTTCTTTTTCCCCACAGTGCAAAAGTTTGAAATCCACTGGGAAGACCATTGTAAAGGATGAGGGATGGGGAACCTTGAGCTTCCAGTATTTGAGATTTTTTTTTTGTTTTGTTTCCATCTGTATTTCCTTGTTTTGAAAACTGAGAATAATTGTCCTCTATCTAGAATAGGAACAATCTAGTTAGTTTTCCTATTGTTAGGCTGTATTTTTGCCAGTGTGGACTTTTGTTTGTGTGGCTTAAATTATGATGCAACAGTGACACTTTTCTGTCAGAGCTGGTTTAGTGTAAAACACATGGTTTCCTTTTTTTTTTTTCATCAGAGAGATTAAGGGTCTGAAGAAATCAGATGATGGCTTCTGACGCTAGCCATATGCTGGAAGCGGCTTTGGAGCAGATGGATGACATCATTGCAGGTATAATAATGCTTTATTTTCAAGCAAACTAAGTTGTATTTTTCCCTCCTGCAATTTTTGTGTTTCTTTGTTTGGGATTTTTTGTAAACTTTTCCATTATTCTCAGTTTGCCAAGATCTTTGTGACAGATTTCTATGATTCAATGGTTATGTCAAGAAAATCTAAAGTAAAATAAAGGAAGAAAACTCTCAATTCCATCTCAGGCATGTGAATATTGAAGTAAAAGGGATTTACTTTGCTCTAATGCTGTGTGGTAACTTCAGAGCATCCTAATTCATGTGAAAACTTTCCATATTGTAAGTGCTTATTATTTCAGTGTGCCTTTGAAAAAAGTTTTCATCAAAAACTTCCAGTTTACTGGCTAGTATACATCTGTATTTTACACACACACACATAGACATAAATGTGTGTGTATAAAATACACATAATTTTCTTTCTTTATGTCATCTATATTTATAATAGCTTAGCTATTTATTACCTGCATGGCCTGCTGAGTTAGAATGCGTATCTTTTTGTTGACATTTATATCCAGGAATGAAGCGACAAATTTCTTTTTTCACAGCTATCCACTAGAAAAGCATATGATACAAGGCAGAATTTGCTGTGTTTTCATGATAAGGTAATTTAAAAGTTTCTCTCAACATTACAACATCCAAGAGAAGTTGATTTCTGTGGTTAAGGACTCAGTAGCCTTGGGGTTTGTGCTCGCACGCTGTTTGATATGAGCTCGTAAAGGAATTATTTAGGTAGGACCATAACCTCACTTGTGCACAATGGGGAGATATTTGCTGAAGCTTTATGATTTTATAACAGTGACACCCATGCTGTGCTACCTTTTTTCTTCTCCTTTTTTTTTTCTTCCCCTAATGATGATGTCATCAACTTCTTGTTGCAGTTGTGCTTCTTCCTTCTCTTGTAGTAAAGATTCAAATCCAGAGACTAATACAATATCAATACAGAGCTTCAAATACTACCATCAGGCTGTGATTAATCAGGAATTCATTGTTCAGGATTTTTAGTTAAAAGAATTTCTAGATTGTTATTTATTTATTTTTGTCATCCACATATGAGTTTCCATTCTAAATATGCAAGCTTTAACAAACTGCTAAGATAGACAGAAGTATAAATGTATTTGATACGCATAACTCTATAAAACATTTGTCACACTAATGGAACGAGTTCCAGAAAAATAGGAAAATGTAGATATGTTTCCTTCTCTCTTATTTTTTGACTGCTAAACTTTATTCAAACAAAATTTAAACCAATTGAAGTTAATTAGGATTTTTTTTTTTCACGTCTTCAAAAACACAAGCATTGGACTTCCCTCAGATATGTAAAGAGAGAACAAGAAAAGTAAGTCTTAAACCATAATTTGTTAATTAGGGAGCTAAAATAATTTCTTAGCCATTGCAAACCTTGGTTTATGATTCTAGATAGCTCTATAAAACTGAGGTAACGTAGAAACCCATATCCCTTTAATTATGCAGTGGAACCTATGCTCATAAATCACCTGCATACATCTGGAAACATAACATCTATCTTCTGTGATCATTTATACATAGCTCAGCACAGACTGGTTATATTGTGGGTGCACTGATGATTTCATTCTTCAGAAAAATCAAGAGAAAGAAAAAAGGGCATATTCTGTATAAATGAATTTTCAAATTAGATGTTCTCTTCCAGGAGTTGTCAGAACTTTGTCGTCTGTTTTCATTCGAAGGAAAGGTTTAAAAAAACTTGTTATGATTTTGAGGGCTTTCAGATTCATCATTCCATAGAATTTTATCTTTCCAATCTTTTCTGTTAATAGGTCGTGTTCCCAATATATCTCAAGTTATTCAGTATCTCTTCTTCTGAGCAGTAAAAGGCCATGTATTCAACAAACAGGTTTATCACCTTCTTATCTGAGCAGTGCTATGAGGATTTTTTAGAAAAAATTGCAGTTTTACTTGAAGGCATAATTTCATATTCCCTTCAAAACATTTTACAGACTTACACACCATGTGGTTTTTCACTGAGAGGAGAACAATGATACTCAGTAGTGTTTCCATTAATAGAAGCTCTGAAAGATGGTTGTTGTGAGGCTAGTTCTGGGTAAGATGAGATGTTTAGTGTCAGATATTTTTTCCCACGGTATGGAAAGATACCCTTGTATTATGTGGCATTACCAATTCAATGGCAATATACCTCTGCTTAAGAAAATCACTTATTTATTCTAGTTTCATGCCAGAAAAATAATTACGGTGGGAAACCAGGTTTGATCCCCACCCCACCCCCCTTATAATATTATTTTAATTTTCTTTGTCCCTTTTCCAGATTGTTTATGCCCACAATAATTTAGAGTTTAATCTTGATAAATAAATAATAGAATTAAATTGTTCCAGGTTTCCAAATAACATTGCTTCTGCCCCTCTCACTTAGTTGCCTTGCTGGTGGAAACAGTGATACAGAGAAGGAAAGCAAATGATGGTAGAAATATTGTGTGAATCAGTAGATTGCTTGTACCATTTACAGGTTTTTTGAGGTGGTGTTGGTACCCAAGCTCTAAAACAAAAATATTCAGGCACGCTAGTCATATGTAGAGTTTGTTTCCACAAACCCATGACCAAATTGGCAACCTCTTCAAGAGAGCTGACTTCATGACTTCACAATACTTACATTTTCAGACTGATGTCCAGTGATAGTGGAAAACAGACATATCTAATGAGAAAAGACCCAAGATTATTTCCCAGAGAATGCATCTGTCAAGTCTCATCAATACTAATTGAATACTTCACATATGATTTAGTAATTATATCTACCTATACCAAATTATTGCTTTATTCCTTTACCTTTTTTAGTTATAATCTAAAGTAAAAGCTGAATTGAGTGGGAAGGTTGTTTACCTTATTTATTTATTAATTATTTTCCATAGTTAAGATATCTTAAGCTTGAGTCAAGTTTGTTCTGGTTGTTCTGCTCTAGGTAATGTTCTGTGCGTTCTAGAATAGATTCTTGAATATTTTGGTGTTATTGAAGGACCAAATATAGCTGCTGGAGCCTATACTTGGATACAGTTATTATCCCAATTTGTCTCAAATTGAGGACCATAGTAATTATTCAAGTTTAAGTCTCTGTAATTGAATACATTAAGCTTCTGTATGCAATTTGGGCATGGAGTAGAAAACAGGGTGAGAAAACTAATAAGGCAGGAAACACTTTTAGAAGAACTGCAGGACTGTTGTGGAACAAACCAAGACTGAAAGTCTTATAACTGCAGATTTTTATAAATGTAGCTACTCTCAGAGTAGACTGGAAACAGCAAAAAATTGTTCAGTGCATGTGCTATTTCAATTCACTGTATCCAGATTCTGTGGAAATCTCTAGGCAGCACTGGATTCAAAGATTAAACTTCATGACTGATGGAAACTCGCATAGCTGATGAAAAAGCTGTTTCCTCTGGAATGAGGCATGAGTGGGTTCTAGGAAAATTATGCTCTTCTCTTTAACTCTCTCAGCTTAATGAAGAGTACTGATCTCTTTTGTTAGCTGTGTTTATTAATAAAATACTAGATTGTGGTCTTCTCCTTTAAGGTAAGAACGGGGCATGCAAATACATGTTACAAATATTTACAGATTTGTGGTCCTATTTTAGCCTTCTAACTCTAGAAGTCATGCATGTCCCTTACTCCAAATGTTAACATAGCTCATACTTGATTCTGATTAATCCAAATAAAAAGGTCTCACTGTAGACTGTGCATCTCGGTGCAATACAAAATAGATGAGTGTTTAGAGTGCAAGAAAGTAGAATTGGGAAGCAAGATTAAGAAATTGAATTTCACTGGGCTTGATGAAATTTGACAGATAAGTCAGTGTTCCCAAGTCTTCTATGCTTCAGTACATCTGTACTGATAACCCACCCTCATAGCTGTATAAATTAGGCATGCTAAATGATTAGCCTTATTTGACTAAAATAGCAAAAAGGGCTAATGTGATTGTCAAGCAACATGACTTACCCATTAGCTTGAATAACTTGCACTCCAAACAGAGGCTTTCTCTGAGGAAAGCACCCTTATGTCAAATCTGTCCATGCATTCTTTATTTGAGGTGCATGACTTCAGCGTTGCTTTTCTGTGAAGTTTGACCAAGTCATTACTTTCCCTTTTATTCAGTCTATGTTCATTTATAATAGAGTACAGATTGATTATTTTTTATTTGCAATGTATCCTAATGAATTAAAATTATTTTTATTTCACTTTTATATCAAACTGCATCTGTCAGTAATTTGGAAATCTATGACTATAATTGTAAGAGGTAAAAATCCTGTCACAATATTATAGTCTGCTGCAGTTCCAGAGTCTCATTACATTCATAAAGTAATCAGAGTAATTAGTGACTTTCCTTTTAACAAGGGCTTCTGCACTTAGTGTGAACTGAAAAGTAATGAGAAAGTTAAATGTGTTATCACATGGGTGTGTACTGATATTTCAGTATTAATACTGGAAGATTAAAAAATATAACTTATTTAAAATTAGTCCAAGAAGTTGACCAAGAACAATGCATGTTTAAATTCTCTTATCTTGAGGTGGCAGAATGCTTGTGTTGTGTTCTTTGTTTCGGCTGCGTGCTGCAAACCCACTACTACCCATACCTTTGCTGAAAGGGCCCTTTATAGGAACTTGAGATGAACAAGAATTTATTTTCTTGTGGGATTTATTTGCCAGTATTTGAAGGACCTGGTTGGGGGGGGAGGATGAGAGTTTTTTGTTGTTTTTGTTTTGGGGTTGTTGGTTGGTTGGTTGGTTTGTTTCATTGTTCTGCTCCATCTTAATGAATTTCAGGGTTTGTGGAATAAGGTTTTCTCTGTATTCCTATGTAAAGAATAGGAAATAAAAATATTTCCTAATGACCTCAACCTTTACCCATGGTCATATGAGGTCATCTACTTCATCACAGGATTCACTCAGAATGGTAAGGACTAGACCCATGGCACTTTAAGCAAGGAAGGTAGGCAACTTTTTTCTGTTTCATAAGGGTCTGAAATTGTGCAGACCATAGAGAAAGCACTTAATCCTGTTTTTTGTGGTGTGTGTTGTGGCGGTATTTGAAATACATGCTGGGTGACATGCAGCTGAAGGGCAGTACAAGACTCTTGTGATTGTGCAGAATGATTAAAGAACTTCTTTTTCTTTTCAATTTATGAACAGCTTTAGATTTTTATCAGTTACTTTCTATTCAAGTTTCACAATATTTTTCAAATTCAAAATTTAGTTTCTATTGTAAAATTGTATGGCTTTTAATAAAATGAATATGGAAGTCTTTGTAGAATTTCACTTTTAGATCTCTGAGATGGACTATCATTGAAATAATGATGAGAGAAATAAGATTATTTAAATAATGAGCAACTTCATTTGTTACAGATCAGAATAACTGAACAGGAACAGCTGGACTGGTTTTCTTGTGTTTTCTAAAATTGTGATTGTGTTAATAGGCTGTGCTTCCTTTTTATTTTCTTTTTCAATCACTAATTTGGGCTTTTTTTTTTTTCTGAACAAAGGAAATAATATATCTACAGCACTTGTTTATTTTGTTACTTTTATGCGTTAATTAAGGTGAGCACTTGTAGAGTAATACAGCAGATACTATAGTGGGTTTTTTTGATTCATTAACTAGAGCATACTTGTGCACAGACCTTATAGCAACAGAGATATGAATAAGGAAACTAAATAATAAATTACTTAAAATCAAGTCTTTGAAAGAGGAATGTATAAATTCTTGCCATAACAGTTCCAGAGAATTATGTATCAAGAATACCGGGGGGTTGGGGAGGCAGAGATTAAAATTGTGACCTCTTCATGGACAGTTAGGGGTTGAAAGAAACCTTGAAAGATCATCTAATCCAACCCCCTTGCCAGAACAGGACCACCTAGATGTGATCCACCTTTAACCGTCCTAGATAGTAAAGGGGAAAATACAAAAACTTAACACAAATATCTAAGGTTTATAATTTGTAGTTCAACACTTATATTTATTATATAGCATTTCTTATAGATTGTTAGGTGATGACATTTAATTTCTGGTGCTTGATGTCAGACAAGCTAATTAGTTAACTCCTTAGGTGTTGTCAACAACAACAAACCTGTAACAATTCTGAATCTTTTAGAAATTTAAAAATATAAAAATTCCTTGTCTATTTATTTAATCCATGCTTTTCCACATCAGCTATCTATTGTCTTTCTTTTCAGTTTGTTATCAACATCTAAGAAATGGACATGCAAGCTATGCTTACAATTGAGGAACTATTACAGCCATTTTGTAAGGACTTGACACAAGCTGTAGCTTGTAGCCTTGCATAATTGTTCAAGTACAGTTTTGATCTGTGTTTTAAAAGCATGTGAAAATCATGGCAACCTGCATGTTGGTAGTGTATGTCTGCTCATTCTTTACACAAGGTTGCCAGAGCAACCTGGAGCTTGGAATTTCCTCTATTTGAGTGCTTAACCTTACAAGAGGTCATTACAGCTATTTGGGCTACCATCCCAAAGCATGCTTCCCATACTTGCAGTATCCTAAGCATACTTCTCACAGATAGTGAGGTTCTGAGCACAAGATGGAGAGTGAAGACTCTCAGAATCTTGTTTGTAGTACCGATGGGCTCCCTCTGTGAACAGGATAGTACTATGGAATCTGAGAGAGCTGAAATATTGAGAACTTGTTTCCTATAAACACTCTGTGATCTTATCCAAAATTAGTATTTTTAACTTCTTTTGTGGAAGACAAACTTGCCCCACAAAGGCTCAAGTCAGTGATTTCCTTGTCCAGTTGGTCTTTCACGTGTTCCTGCCTTTCCAGCAAGATAACAAGATTAGATTTTTTTCTTGAAAACAAGATTTTAATTAAAAATGATGAAATCTTTGTAGTTGAAAGATGCTAATTTAAATTCTTTATCTGTGACTTACAGATAAACAGTTTCATTCAGTGTGCACCAGAAAATGCAGTAATGACCTAGACATCTACATCAGCTTACCAGAAATGCAGTACTGCATTATTTATGCATTACAGGTATTTGTATTAAGTTTTGAAAATGGATGTCAAAGAAGCAGAACTGTAAATATCTGCAGATACAATATGTAGCAAAAAAAGGCAGTTAAACCATGATGGCTATTAACCTCATAGGACTGAAAATCTGTGACACAAAGGTTCTTTTGTGGTTTACATGATGTGATCTGTTTGTCAGCATGAGTCACTCAGCTATTTAACAGCCTTGTGAACGAAATTTGACCAAGCTTTATCAAACATAGGATTCCTTAAAATCAAAATTAAGAGTTTCTACACACTTTAAGGCGATGAAACTGATCTATTTTTTTAATCAAAATAATGTAATTTTCACCAAACAAGCGCAAACTGGATACTCTTATTTTTCTTATACTTTCAGATTCAAGTTTTTCATTAAATAAGTCATATTACCAGTAGCTTGCTAGTTCTTGCTACAAACAATTATGGGTTTTGTACTAAAAAGATGTATTTGTTATCTCACAACACTGTTTTAATGAGACTGCCCTAACTATGTGTTTTGTGTGTGTGTGAGTGAATTGAGACATGTTATTCTTCCTTGTCTCTGATAAAACGTGTTGATCCTGTTTTTCCTGTGCAATGGAGACTCAGCCTCAGATCTCCATCACAGCTGTAGAATCCATCTTCCTTTTCACACCACCTGTAAGGCTGCTTAACTTGTGTTTCTGGATAGGAGAGAGTTTTAAGTTGTAGTTGTGTATACAGCACCTAATGTGCTGCACATCACAGCTTAGAGTCTGTAAGCATCTTAAAGGAAAAAGGTTGAGTAATTACATGAATGGTTTGCATAAGAAATTATAGACAGTTCTGGAAAAGTGTCTGGAGGATTCCATGTGTGGTTGTAAATAAAGCTCAGCTGAAAATCATCCGAGCTGCATGAAACTTGCATCTGAATGTGGTCATTAATGTTTCTAGGCTTGGAAATTTTTTTCCTAGGGCTTCCTGCTATTCCAGCTTGACAGTTAGTGTTCCCTGTAGTTTAAAGATTTAAAAGCAGAGATTTAAGGAGAAGCTAATGTGAGCTGTAATTCAAAACACACCATTTGTGATGTATTTTGCATTACAGTATTAGAGGAAAGGATTGTGTGAGTTACCTCTTCATTCCTTTGACAGAAGGCTTAGGAATGAGGAGGGTGACTTATGTTCTGTCCAGACTTTACTACTAGTTTACATGAATTCACATTTTCAAGGCTATCTTCATGAGAAAAAGAGACATGCTTCAAAGAAAATTACACTGGATAGCCTTGGAGAGAGGAAGAACTTGGACAACCTATATGCGCATTGAGTAAAATCTCAGGTAAAAAAGTTCTCTTACAGTGTAATGATTGACTGAAAGGCCAGAGAAAATGCATGTTTATAATTTTATTCTAAAACACTGTTGGTCACATATCAAAAGTGTTACCCTTGACTATTTCAGCTTTATAGAAAGGAATCCCTACCCCAGTGCAGAAATAGCTTTTGGGTTTTGTTGTGAGCCTTTGGAGATTTTTGGGGGGTTGTTTACTGTTTTCTGTACTAAAGTAGTCAGCAATCTACTGATGGTTAGATTTTGCTTAACCAGGATTTTTTTTTTTAATTAATTTCTAAAACTCAGCCAGTTTTAAAACAAAAAGAGATAGTAAGGACGAATGGTGAAGATCAGAAGTTAAGATGTAAGGAAAAGTGAGAGATCAGACATGGTATCTGCTGCCAAGAGTGGCAAAAGTTGAGTGGTGTATGAGTGGATTTTCAAACCAGCAAGGCTTTCTGCTTCTTTCTTTACTTAACATATTTTTGTAAGCCACTAGTAGTGCTGTTCACTGAATAGGTTATGTATTTGCCCCAAAGGAACTCTTCTTTGAAGCCATTCAGCTAATTACAAAGAACTTTGAACCCAAAAAAGTGCTTGCATGGTCAGAGTGATGGAAAAATGCAAATTAAAAGTAGTTTTCTTTTTTTTTTTTTTAATTTACCTTTGTTATTCTTTCTACCATTCATCTACTGTGCAGCAATGTTTAACCTCCTTCATCCACTCTCTCTGTGTGGAAGCCAGAACTGAGTTGCAATATGTTTTTCTCCCTTTCTTTCTTTAGTTCTTTTCTATTCCTCTAAGGTGGACATTTATGATGATTAATTACGTTGCAGTAGAACACTGGGAAACCATGGTATTGAGTATTGTGTAAACATGATGACAAAAGATTCCCCCGTGTTCTGTTTACCTGTGGAAAAAATGAGGCATAAGCAGACAGTGACTTGCTCAAGGCTATACAAAATCTGTCTTTTTCCAAGAGTTCAAAACTGCACTGATTTTTCCCTGTGTTTCAGTCTTATGCTTGAACGGCATTCCTCCCCACTTCAGCCTACTTATAATAAAGCTATGGACAAATTGCTGTAGAGTGTACTGGCAACATGTAGTGATCTGTTTACACCATGGCATCTCTGTTGTTTGGGGCTTTTTTTTTTTTTTTTTAATCAGTCTGCAAAGAAATCCAAATTCTTGATGTCTACTGGTGCTAAAACTTAATATGCTTTGCTGCATGATGATGTAGATGTTTAAACTAATACAGTTAGCACTTCTGTTTTTCAGGGTGTGTTCTTGTGCTGGTAAAAAGTATGTATCCTGCTCAAACTACATGGAAAACAAATAAGAGAAGCAAGGGTGTGAATCATTGGAATTCAAGCAGTAAAACAGGAAGCTGTCTGAATTAAAATGCCGAGTTGAACTCTGCATTTCTGCATTTCTTTACTCAGTATCTTACTGCATAAAGAACTTTCAGAGAAGTTCTTCGTTTTCCATTTCAGCCAGGAGCATCAGTTTTAAAACAATTTCACAGAGGAGGAGTGAATGCATACATTTGATGTGGAGCTGTGAAAGGTCACGTTCTCTTAGTAATGCACTGAGATCTGTGGTTAGCTTCTGTTCCAGACAAGCAGAGTTACTCATGGGAGAGTTTTGTAACTTCTGTTGAGTACTTTGTCCCTTGTCTAGCGAAGCACTTTTAAGTCCTTGCTTAATCTTTGAGATCCCAGCTATTTGAAACCAGTGGAGTTTTGATTGTTGAAAGCTAGAATCTTCAGCACATCTCAGAATTATTCCCTGTGTTCTTGGCATGGATAAGGGTACAGATACGCTTTGGATTTTTGTCTTTCTAATAGATTCAGACAAGAGTGCATTCTTCTGTCACCAGTGCTGCTTGCTTTTTGAAATCTCATCAAGATTAAAGAATGTGCCTATGTTTATTTTCTTCCTAGTGTTTTGATAGAGATAAATCAAGTAAAGTTATGCAAAACTGTCATTGAATTTTCCTGCAGAATTTTGTTTTTTTTTCTGTAGAAGATATGTTACAAGTAATGTTGCAGCCATGATAACCTAAGGATGGGGGCAAGATACCATACATAGTGAGGAATTTAGACTGGTGAGGGAAGGTGTCACCCATACTGTCCTCTTAAGTTACAGTGGTATGTATGGTGTGGCTGTGCATGGGGCTATATAAACTCAGTACCCAGCATAATTAACTGAATTATTGCTTGTGGACCTGAAGATTTGTGTGGGTTTGTTCGGACTGTGTAATTTTTTTTTTCTGTTTCTCTCTTGTCTGTACATAAGATAGTCATATAAATAACATGAATGCTATAGCAGAATGCTCCATTAAGTTTTTCTCATACATTCTCTCTTTTAAATTTTGAGTTCATTGAAGGGATAGCTCCCAAAGCTGATTATGAAGTAACTTTGGATACTGTCTGCTTTTCTAGTATGAAAAGTATATTTTGCTATGCAAAAAGAATAATGTAGCATAAATTTTTCAGAAAGAAAGAGTGAGAAAACTAGTTTACAAGTCCTAATGTCACAATAACCAAGGAAGCCACACCTTTAAAACAGACATCAATGCTGCTTAAGCAAACAGTGCCAGAGTTTATGTGTGTATCTCTTTTGGAAAATAATTAGTGAGGCACTCTGGCTGAGTGAGAAGATTTAAGAAGTCATATGATCCAGAAAGCTCTTACACAATTTGGAAATCTGCTATTTTTAGTTGCTAGAATTTAATATTAATCTGTATTAGGAAATACATAACTGGAAACAGCTAAACTGGCATAAGTAGACGAGAATATACAAACACACAAGAAAATATCTTTCAGTGGTTAGAATACTCAAATACAGGAAAACAGTTAGTTAATACTCACCTCAAAAGGAAATAATTAAGGAAGACAAGGTTGATTTATGAGATGAAGTCGTCTTGTGTAGCAGTCTTTGTAGCACCGGATACTGAGGAAATTTTATCTTGGTCACAGTCTTAGCCAGAAATGAAGATGAGATCTCACACTTGAGATATTAAAATTAACAGCGGAAGTCAGCAGAATCAAACAGAGAATATTCTGATTATGAAAAGAGGTTAAGACTATATGAGTTACTCCAGTACTGCAAATAAGAATGTTGCAAAACACACACTGCAAAACTGTAGAAATTTCTAGGCATGGTTTTGTGTTGTGTAAAACAGAAAACAGTTGAACAAAAACCACATAAATTGTATGGTAGAAATCTTTGCACAACATTGTGCAGTTTGAAAATTGATGTGATAGAATTCTTTGTGTCATTAAAGCAGTGGTTGAAGAAAACATGGTTAATATGATTCAGAATTTTCCCAGAAGCTTTGAATAAAGTTAAGCATTCACAAGTTGACAGACAGAATATTGTCTTGGATCAAAAGTTTGTTGAGATAGGAGACAATATTAGGATTAAATGATCAGTTAGCATTTTAATTAAAAGCTAATCTAGGTGCAGAAGACATTTCAATTTACCAGTACCTAAAGTATCAGTGTAGTTGTGAGTTGTATTTAGGTATTCGTTGTGTTATCAGGCTATATAGAAAGCCACCCATTGAGTACAAACATAGGTTGCAATGTCTGAATCATGGCAGATTAGCAGGCAAATTAACATTGGTTAATACAGAGTAGTGTGCATCAAGACGAAAATTTGAATTTTGTGCATATCTAGGTTTCAAATTAGATATATCTGCTTTGGAAAAAAACTTAGATAATAATTTTCAAAAGCCCAATGAATATTTAAGTTCCCTTCAAAACTAAGATGTAAATTATATTAAACACAGAAGTAAAATCAAGAACAGTATGGAGATTATTATAATCCCCACAGGTAGATCAGTAATGCAGGCCTCTAAGGAAATGTTCTTTGCTATGTGGATCCCACATACAGCTGTAAAGTATGTTACAACAAGGGAAGGATTCAGAGGAGTACAATACAAGTGATCAAAAGCTAAAAAAAACCCCAAACCATCTCCCATGAAAAATAAAGGGAGGGTAATGCAATTGCTCATGGCAGAGGGAACAGGAATGAAGGCGTCACATGTACAAGCTATTAAGTATATGAGGCAATGGATTATAAAGACAAGGTATAAAAAGAGCAAATAGAGGGGGGCATTAAATGAAATCAAGGTTTGAAATTCAGGACTGAGAACAGGTAGCTCATTTTGTGTGCATCTCATTGAAACAGGGTATTAAGACAAAAATAGTTAGAGATATTAGAACCTGCATTATTTCTAATTCTTTCCCCAAGTGTGCTATGTTTTTCTTGAGAAAATAACGTTGGTGCTGGAGGGCTGGCAAGAGGGAGATGCAGTTGAGAGCTAGCAAAGTTTCATTAACCATTTTTACGGCTAACTCCTGGGGTTTTGTTCTTGTGGGAGAGTTTTAAACCTTCTGAAGGTCACATATTTTTCTGGTTCTGGTAATACAATCTATTTCCATCTAAGTTTCTTGTCAAAGAAACATGCATCAACCTTTCTTACTTTGCTTAACACTGCTCTGTGTGGGGATTTCTAATTAGGAAGCTGAAAAGTTAGTGACATCTCATGGTAACCATTGAAAATTACAAGTGGTTTGTAGTAAGGTTTTTGCATTTGTAATTTAACTGATACTGCAAATGTTTTCTAGATCAAAATTCTTTTTTAACGTGCTTGTACAATCATTTCACATTTAATTCTCCAGTGTTCACTATTTTCCTAAAAACTAACTCAGGTATTTCAAAGACCAAAATACTGATACTTGTCAGTTAACATCTGAAGCCTAACTGTAGTCTGTAGTACCTATATATTTGTCACTCACAAAACAATCATATAACACGATTTTCTCTCTTGGTTTTACTTGGTTTAGGTACAAAGTCAGCTGCAGAGTATGCTAATGGTGGTTATGATATTGTGTCACCTGCTCCTTCAGTATACTTGGGCACATTTCAAATTTTGCATCTCCTGGAAGATCTAAGGATGGCATTGGAAATGATAGAAGATCCTCAAGAGAAAGAAGCATTGCGAAGTCAAATTCCGGGGGCCACAGCAGTGTGTATACGAGAATGGTTTGAAGAGAATCTGGTGAGTAGTTAGATATAGCTTTTACCTTTTGTTTGCAACAGTATTTGAATATTTCAATTATTTTTATAAGGGTCAAAATCTGCATCTCAGAGAACTTCAGCGGGTGATGAGCAATCATAGAAAGCTTAGAATACTGCCCTTTTATGTGCTGATTTCTAAAGTAATGCACATATAGGAGTATAAGAAGTTGATAGAAGATCTTATTTTGCCCTTAGTGAGGAAAAAAAATTACCTTTTCTGTGGTTTTGTTTGATTTGGTTGGTTGTTTGTTTTTTTTCTGAAGAGAAACAAGTTTATAACTAGTTACAAACCTTTTTCTTTTCAAACCATCAATGTGGAATATGACGGCATTGTCCTTTGAAGGGACAAAATAAAATTGGATTGTTCTCCTATCCCTTCACTTGATACATTTATTTTACCTTAACTATTGGTATTATGCATTTCTCAAATATCTTACATACCAGGCAGTGGTGGTAAATGCAGGAAAGCTCTAGCTTCTGCATGTGAGACATTCATATTGGGCTAGATGGGGAATAAAAATTTGACTGTATTGGAAAAGATTGAGGATTACTATCTGAGGAGCAGGTCTTCAGACAAACCTTAAAAGAAGGGACCCATTGGATGTAAAGGAAGAGAAACAGCAGGTCCTTCTAGAACATTCCTTGACTGCAAGTGAATGGTGGTTTCCTAATGAATAAAAACTCACTTTCTCTACTTCAGAAAAGTTTTCTAGATGAATGAATTTTCTTCTGGCTTTGTCAATGCATGTTACTGTTATGTAATTTTGTATGTGGCTTCTGGTTCAGTGTTTATCATCTGCTATAGCTGTCCTGTGCTTATTAAATGCTAATGTTGTTGAAAAGGTAGCTGCTTTTGTCTGAACTTGTCAACTCTTGGTTTGTTGGTGTTCTCCACACAGTACTCTCTGTACTCTCCACAGAGTACAGATCTGTGGCTGTAAAGTCCAGTTTGGGACCTTATGAGGTAAAGAATGAGGATTCATTACCAGTTTTGGAAGCTAAAAGTGGAGGCAAAGAAAGATAGCTCAAGACTCATTCCTGCTTGGTAGTATCAAAGAACAGCATTTAACAGCTAGCACTTTGGTTTAAGCAAAAGTATGGAATAGAAATCCTAGTTATTTTCTTGTGTGCTGCTCTTGCATTAGCAATCATCAAAACTGAATACATCCCTGAAAGTGACAGAGTATGGCTGTCCCTGCTAGTTCTATTTGTGCTACACAGCAATGTTTGGGATTGCAGGTTAGAGGACAAAAAGTGACTGAACCTTCTTTGTATTGTTTGCTGTTGGGATATCAGCTAGGAACTGCAGCTCAGCTGCACTAGAATGGGAAAAATAACTTCTGTGTAAGTTGCCCCTTCGCTTTCTAAGTCAAGGACCTTTGCAGCTTTGGTAATTGCCATTCAGTGTGCTGAACTATACATAGTGCTTAAATAAATAAGACTGTGGACTTTAGCCTTTTGGTCAGCTTTGAGACACATTGGCTTTTTATTGATGAGTCACAGAGCTTCTGTGATGATTATGGATACAATTGCTGGTCTCACTAGAGTCTTGCCTTCTTTCAATTCTACAGTGCCAAACTGTGGAATTTCAGACATGAAATAACACCAAGTCATGATTTGTTTGGTTTGTTATTTTTAAACAATTGTAATTGTTGTGTTGTCTGCTATAGGTATGAATACCCATGGTAGTTTTAGACTATGCATTTAAAATTTTTCACAGGTGTCAAAGAGAAAGTAGTAAAAATGTAAATAAATCACTATTGGGTATAAAAAGGAAAACAATGACTATTCTAAACAATTCCATTGGAGGGATATCTCCCGTAGGATTTGATTCCCAAACCAATTTTTCCTCTGCTCTTCTCACTTCAGCCTGGGACATACTAACTTGCTTCTGCTTGACCTTGGCTGCATCACTTTTATTTTGGCTAAGTTTAATATATCTCTGCTTCTTTCTCTCTTCCCTTTGTACAAAGGGGGCAAGGGGGGGACAGGGAAAGAGAAGCTGTTTGCAGCCTCCCTGGTCTTTTGGCCAGGGGGGTCCTTGTGCTGTTTTGTTAATTGTAAATATCTGTAAATACTGTATATTTGTACATAATCATTGCATTTCATTGTAGGTTGTAGTTTTGCCTGTAAATAGAGCTTCCATTTGCTTCCACTGAGCTGTTCTAGCAAAGTTAATGTTGCAGGGGGTTGGGGGGTTGGGGGAATTTTCAACCCACCGCAATGCCAAAGGTGTGGGAAAATTCAGATATAGCCAGAGTGTGAAAACTTTAGATGACATAATTCATACTTGATTACTTCACCTGCTTCCTCTTCTGAAAGCATTTGCTTTGTTCCTTGTTTTATGGCACCCTTGGTAATGATTTGGTGTTTTGGTGATTTGATGGAGCTGGATTTTGAGCTTTTCCTCTATAGTCTTCTAAGGAAGAGGCATACCATTCATGGAATTCAGTGTGCTTTTAGAAAAGGCTCCTTTTGCATTTTTGTGATATGGCATCTGTGAACATATCAGGATATCAAGTTCTTGAGTTCACAGTAGAACTGAACATAGTAACTGCTGCCACTACTTTGAGATAGGTAAATGGGTTTGACAAACTTAGCATTGAATTCAGAAAGGTTGTTACTATGTATTATAGAATGAAGATGGAATAATCACTATAAATGCAAAGCTAAAATAGAATAAATCATCGTTAATTATAGACTTTTAACTACTTAGGAAATGTATTAAAATTTTTTGCCTCAACATGAATGTTGGGAGTATTATACATGCTTTATGACTGTAAATTCTTTGGCCTTAAAACAGACCAAAAACGCTTGGGGACTATCATGGAATTTGTATAAAACAATTTTGTGTGCAGTTTCAATGCTTCTTGTTAAATATTTTAGTATAGGTGGTGTTCACATGACATATCACAAAGCAGGTAGTAATTTCATCATTAAAAATTAACTGCCGCAGTAACAACTGACTGCCTGACTTGGTGAGCTATGAGAGAATGTACTTAGTTACAGTTTCATTTCATAACGCTAAATGAACTTTTACACTGTCATTTTATTTTTATTTTTTATTTTTATTCTATACATCTTTATGGAACTCTTTTCTGAGTTAACAGGAATGCTAGTGATCTTACAGTGTTCCTGAAATTATTTTAAGCATGAGCGAAAGCCTCATTTGACAGATAGCAAAACATAATCTTCCTTCCAGTGGAACATTTGTATTTAAAGCAAGCCACCTACCCATATAGCTTTATATACTGTCCTTTAAAATACTGATTCCTGAAAACTCATCAGTATTGTCCTGAAAACTCATTAGTATTTTCCTGATTAAGTTTAACTCAGAAGCCTAATTCAGAAAACGTTTCTAAATGTTCTAAATTTGAGGAAACGAGAAAGGGGAGAAGAGCAAAAGAAATACTAGAGGAATGTATGGCAGAGGCAACTTGTTAAATTAAGTGTGATTTGCCTTATGATTTATGTTGTGCTTTGTTCTGCTTCATAGTCTGTGTTTTTATAATGGCAAACCAAAAAATTTTCACAGAAATAGGGTAAATATCTTAGAATCTTGATTGCCATTTGGTCATAATTAAACTTCATGAGAGTTTTTTTTTCTACTGTGTGTTAAAATCAAGGAATTTTTTTTTTGTCTACTCTCTTCACAGGGATTTAAAACAGAAAGTCCCAGATTAGAATTCTAACTTGGTGAAGTTTGTGAAGTTTTTGGAATTACTTCAAAGTTTTATTTTAAGCATGTGTTAAAGTGCTCTGCTGAAACATAATCCCTGGTCTCTGTATTTCACTGTTGTCTGAGATTCATTTCGTAGTTATCTGTCCAGAAGAGAGGCAGAAAATGACTGCTTTAGAGGACGCTTCAATGTGCTTGGAAACATGCTTTTATAAAAGTATCAATAGAATTTTTTGGCAACAGCTGAAAAGGAAGAGCAATGTCAATTAAAGCCAGTATATCTATCTGCTGGTAGATTTGACTGTGGGTTTCAACTGTTGAGAGTCATGATGGAGCTATATATAGTTAATCTTCCCATTGCCAAGGGGTATTAACACATGTTAAATTGAACATGGACCAGCAGAGCCTGCTTGGGACAGTGCAGATAAGTCGTCATTCTGTAAGCATTCGTGTTTATTTTTGCCAACTTGAAACGTTAGATGGATATGTTTTCTGAACAGTAGTCAGAGTCAGAAGTTGTATGACCCACTCATCTGCTGTGCTTCAGCTCCTTTTGAATGAGTTGTTGATGCAAGGAAGCCCTGAACTGGAAGATCTGGCCCTCTCAGGAGTTCCTCAAGCGTGTTAGAGCAAGTGACAGCATACAAGAAACAGTAGAGAAGTGTCTGTCATACGTGCAGCTTTTTATGAATATTAGAGAGTGCCTTGGAGCTAGTGAAAATGGGGGTGTACACAGCTTGCATGGATTTTTTCTAAATCAGACCTAATTTATTATAATTTTTTTGGAGTCAACCTTATCTCTGACTGTGCCTGTTCACTGTAGTAGCTGCCAGCAGAAGCAGGGAAGTCTGTTCTGCACAAAGGACTAATAGAAGCTTTTAAAACCTTTGGAATAAGCAGTGCAAATTTAGATCTCTTTCTTAAAATGACATGGTGAGGTTAGCTTTTGGCATTTTATTTCATTGTTGTAATGGTCCATAATACTTAACAGAGCCAGCTTTAAACAACAGATAAGATGGAATTGTGTTATGGCCTTAGATTTAGCATAGTCATGGTACAAAGGTGATATTCCTGTTATAATAGCAGGGCTTGTGTCTTTATATGTTAAGCATTCTGAGATTTCAAGCTAGTCTACTGACACCTTGTGATGTTTAGCCCTTGTGGTCAATCCTTACTTACATGGGCTATCCACACCTTGATGCCATCAGAGGAAGTAGAGGATTACTCAATAAGAAGCCATGACTCTGTACAGAGATTGCATGTTAGCTTTCAGAAGTATTAATGTGATTTATTTGGTTCTATTTATCTCTCTTTGAGCTGTTGGCTTCAGTGTCTTCCTTTGCACTAAGCGTCTGAATATCCCATCAATTCATCTTTCCTTTAATGTCTTATGTTATGCATGGTGTACTTTTTTCATTTCACATTATGTTCTGTCACTAGAATTTCCAACTGCCTTGCTTTTTACTAATTTAAATATGATACATTACATTAATGTAACAAACATTAATGTAGAAATTTAAGTGCTATGAAGCATCTGTGTTTTTGAAGTGTAGCTAGAGGAAACACTGGAAAATATTTTCCATAAAGTAACAAGCAAAGAGGTTGGTAAGAGAGAATTATTTCATTAAGCAATGGTGCTAAGAGATAAGGTGCCAATACAAGAATGCTGTTGACAGTATGCAGTTGTGCTGCTTTGAAAGATCACAAACATGTGGCTTAGCAAAAATTTAACTGAATAAAAAGTGAAATTGCTATGTAACAGTAATAAATACAATTTCATAGGGCCTCAACTAGATAGAAGAAAGAGAAACAGTGGTGGAAAAGCAAACAGCTTTGTGCTTCCTCAGCTCCAGCATTGTCAGAAGAAATACACCAGACAGTTAAGACTCCCTTCTTCCACAGTTTGAGGGTTTGTGGATATTTTCTGTTCTCATCATGCATCTGGAATGGAAGGGCTTGAGAAGTGTTACTGATGGTTTAAAGCATTATTTTACTTTCAGTTTCAAAGCTGTTAATACAGCTGTTTAAATACTATTTAATACATACTATTTACATACTATTTAAAATCTTGTTGGAAATATTTGACATTCTGACTAAGAAAGTAATGGGTTGCTTAGCTGATTGGGTTTTATGGGTTATGTATCAACAGATGTTCATGTGGCTAGCACCTTTGCTGTTCTGCAAATGGAATTTTTAGTTTTTAGCCGGCGCAAGAGTCAACGGTTTTTATGAAAGTACAGAACAAGCAAGAAATCCTAATGGATTTTCATTCAGCTGGTTCACTACGTAAACTTCAGTAATTTAAAACTTTGTAGTGCCCTATTCTGCATTTGTATTGCCATTAATATGTGCTTTCATAAATTTTTTTTGTTTGCTTGTTTTTTTGAGACAATACTGGATTTAAAAAAAAATTTTTTTTGGTGGGGCAAGGGATTCATAACTAGATCATTCTCCCTGGGATAACACTTGTAGGTGGTGGTGCTGCAGTGAGACTGGGTGATCGTTGCTTGGTTGGGTTTTAATTCTCTGTTGCACTAGAAGTTAGTGCTTAGTGAAGAACTGCACATAAGCATGGATTTCCCAAAAAAAAAAAAAAAAAAAAAAAAAATGGTAATGTGAGGAAGCAATCCTCAGTTTGCAACATATTTTCCTTATAGTCACACTGGCCAGAGAAGCTAACCTTCTGTTCCAGTGAAATGCAAAAGTATTCTAAGCAAATCTGGGGCAACTGATTTGCATCTGGTTGGAGTCTGAAACTTTTTTCAGGCCAAAGCTCAAGCAGGATGTGAAGTTCAGCATGCAGGTGACAGGTTAAAAGGGAGCATGTGACTGTCTGGAATGTATGCTGTCAACATTCATGACTGATAAGATGCAGAAAATTCAGACACGTTTACCTTTTAATCAGGAAGAATGACTAACAGAATCAAGAGGCCTTTACCTGAAATCCAGGACAAATGACAAGGCAGAAATAAGGTACGTTTGTCATTTAAATGCTTTTAAGACAAGAGCTGGATACTTACCTAGCTGCAAAGGCTGCACTGACACACTAGTAAGTGAGGTAATCATTTTCCTGCATTTTTTTTTAATGGAAACCAAAATCAGTAGGAGATTGTGTGGTGGAATGTTTTAAGATGTATGTTTCCCCTTTCCCTATATAAGCCTGAATTGAGAGTTGAAGCCTGTGTGTAGAAACAGATGAAATGTGGAACTTGAGGCTCCATACTGGTGGTGCTATGGGATATGCAATACTTTGAGATAAAGTTTGATAGATCTGCTGTTCTCCGTAATTAGATAACTGGTTTTCCGGGGAAAAGAATGACTTCAGCTGTACAGACTGTTTAATGTCAAGAGAACTCCTGTTCAGACTTCAGTTTGTCAGCCATGACGGAGGCTGTCATGCACAGAGAAACGCATCTTAATTTTTTCGAGTTTGTTGTGGCAGTTTGGGGTTTTTTTTTGGGGGGGGTAGGGGGGGGTTGGATGTGGGTGTGTTTTGCTTGGTGTTGTGGTTTTTTTTTCTAACAGACCATTCACAAAAACCTAAGGCTTTTGCCTGATGGTGTGAGCTATTCAGGAAATAGCTGCTTTTATCAACTTTTAAGATAGCATATAAACTTCTACAACCAGTAGAAGCAACCCCAGTCCTGTTCAGATCTATCTTGTAGTATGGTTTACTTCTGGAAAATGACAGTTCTTTTCTCTTGTCATATTTACTGGTCATTTTAGTTATTCTGGCACCTTTATAAGTCTTATAGCACTAACTTTCTAAAAACATTTCATGTATTTCTTGTTGCACAGCTTCATGTATTTATTACCTGTTGTTACTTAAAGAAAACTGAAAGTCTAGCTTTATATCCTTCCCCTTTAACACTGTGCTATGGAAGACTCTAAAAAGAGGTCTGTCAGGTCAAGACTGGTTGAAATAATGAAAGCTAACATCCCTTGCAGAAACTCCTTCATATACCGGTGACTTCCAGTTTGGAATGTGGTCCTCGTAAGAATTGCATTTCAGGACATAGTTTCAGACTTTTGAATTCTTTGTATATATCATTAGTATGAGGACCTGGACCCTGGCTCATCCAAACTGCTGGTTTACCTCACCTTAAATACAGCAGTGAGTTTGGCTGTAGAAACTGAAGAAAGTGGGAAGATAAGTGAATTTTAAATCATCACAAAAATTCCATGGAGGCAGCTGCCATTTGATCTTAATGGGCGTTGCCCAAGCAGTTGTCCTTTTGTGTGTAACAGTCAGATGCCCAGTTTAAGGCCCTCTTAACTAGTGGGTGATACAATATTGGATACTGTAGTCTATTGGGAAAAATTAGAACTTAATCATAACTACTCTGTGGAGGCACTAGAGGACACCGCAGTAACAAGCAACACTTGTAAACTTCTCTTCTTGCCAGAGCATTGCTTTGCATGTGCATTTATCTTGGTGTTGCAAGTCTGAAAAGTTGCCATGCTATGAGACTTCAGCTTCAGCAGGAACAGACAAAAATCTTACAGGGGTATCATCATCTTCTGCTAAGATAGAAAATTGCCTCTTTGTCAAGAACGGTTAATTAATGGGATAATTAACTTATCCACAGGATCATCCTTGGATTTTTCCTCTTTTATAATGTCTTTTGAGGGGATAGGCAAGTAATTGAAAGAGCAGAATTTATTTTTAGGTTTAGTCTGGTCCTGAAATAAACTGAGGAGGCTGAGTAGTGTTACGATAAACAGGGAGTGAAACAGAGACAGGAAATAGGGGGTCTTTGGTAATGAATTCCAGTCACTCTTGAAACAGAAAGCCAGAGAAAGCATTACTTGAAAATAGTTTGTTAGTGACAGCTTAATAATTTTTAGCTTGTTACTCAACATTAAAATAGAACAGTTTCTGCAGATTTATATTATTCTTGAAAGATAATTTTTGAAAGATCATTTAGCAAGTTTTATTTTTGGTGGGTTTAGAGTTGAATTGTTCTGGTGTTAACTGATCTGCTGTTTAAAAAAACCAGATGTTTGAGGGAGAGTCTGAAGTTTATACAGTTGTGTGTAATATATACATCTGTGAGAAGCATTTGGGATAAGACTGTGAGGCAGAAGCAGAAGATTTAGGTTAAAATAATGGACTTGCATTCAAGATTTTAGAAGTTGAGGACTGAAAGGGAAAGAAGTCACAACTATATCCTGTAGAACTAAGCCGTGCGCTTGCTTCCAAAAATTTCTTTTAACCCTGGGAATGTGACTGCTGAGATGGGCCCAAAGCATGGATGGTGAGATTGATATTTACAAGCATTTCACGTGGCTGAAGAGGGTAAGTGATTTTCTGGGCTTTGTTTTTTCTTTGTAAATGCACTTCAACAAAGCTTAGTCAGAATTCTCAGCTTTGTGAAAAGAAATATTGAGTGCCTCAGACTTAAAATACTGTAAGTTTCTTCCTGAGAAATGAATTAATGACTTTTCACGTAGGAGGAGGAGGCCTGGGGAAGGGGGAGAGAATCAGCTGTCTTTGTCTTTAAACTCTATGATCAAACAAAGATTCTAGCAAGTGCTTGAAAGTAAATCCTGAATGAGAATATATGGAGACAAGAGGAAAAAAATAAAAGCCTGTGTTGTTTACCATGATGTGTTTCAAAATGAAAAATTATTTGCCCTAGTTCTTTGCTTAATTCTTCATTGGGGTAACTGTATGAGACCTATCAAGATGCCTTTGTTTTGGATAGAAATAGTAGTATGTTTTTCCTGTGCACGTACTCTGATAAATATGTGTTTTAAAAAGACAGTGTTATTAAGATCCTGATTTTTGTGATGAACTGTCTGAACATGAATTAACTGCATGAGATTGTTTTCTCACTTCCTGTAATAAGTTTGAAAAAGTAAGTTTGTGCAGCTGTCTCGTACCCTGGAAAAATCACTTCATATTTGTCAGCTTTCAGATTCTTAAAGGTCCAAGTATTTATTTTTCAGTGTTTGAAAAATCCACGAACAGGATGTGAACAGATTGTTCACAGTAAAATGGGGAGGGTGTGTGTGTGTGTGTGTGTGTTAATTAAAATACTAATTTGTGTGTCATGTAAGCAGGAAATCCTCTTGTTGTTATACTTCTAAAATCTGTTTGAACCTCTATGTACTTTTCTTGCAAAGTCTGTGCATGCCATTTGTGTTAGTGCTTCTGTATGGCATTGGATTAAAAATATACATGTATATGTACGCACATACACATTATCTTTTTTTACTAGCTGTATAAACATAAAAAGTGGCTAAATACATGAAGTGTGACTAGGAACTTTAATTTGGGTCATTTCTTGAATAAAAAATATTCATGATCTAATGCCAGTATTTAATAAAGGCTTGAGAATCTTGAAGGTAGTTTACAAAATATTTACATCAGATTCAGGAAATTTTTAACATTTCTGGAGTGTGGGAGTGAGTGGGATAGCGAAGGAGCAGAGATAACAGGAAGTAGCAGTTGGTAACATTATACTATTGGTTTAACCTGTGCTCTGTGCATTTAAAGCTGTATAGTTCTTTAGTGGTTTTTGTGATCACGTATTAATTTATTTAAATGAAGTTAAGAAACTGCTATGTCTGACACCCCTGTTTCCTGGTTTAAAAATCATTTCTGAAAAGATAGGCTTACTAACAAAAGGCTGTAGTGTCAGGTTATCAAGTTGCATGGTATTCAGGATACACTGAGAACAGTAACATAGTGAGAAAGGGCTCACAAAATAACTACAGTGGAGAAAGTCTCTGAAGCACCCAAATGCTCACAGATTTGGAGGGGTTAACACAGGGTGTCTTTAGGGTAATTTTCAAGTACTGTGTACAGAAGGGCTACTGTGTTAAAATATAGTACAGGTTTATACAGAAATTAATAATGCTTTTACTGTTGCTACATGTAATTCCTTTTTACTGTTGCTACATGTAATTCCTTTTTACTGTTGCTACATGTAATTCCTTTTTACTGCTGTTAGGTGTAATTCTTTACAAGCTCTTTAAGGGGCTGAGCATGTGTGGAGGAAGGGAATCGAAAATGATCTTGCTTTGTTCCCAGGAGAACTTAAGCAGTTTGCTCCCAAATTCCTTTGACAAGTGATTTTTAAAAAGAAGTTGAAACAATCTAAGTTGCTTATTTAATTCCCATGTTGAAGAACCCTAATGTCACATGTGTAGCACTGACTGTAATAGCATATAAAGATTTCAGGCCTTGCAATCATAAACTGTTGCTCTTTGGCTGATAATGAAAGCATGAGTACCCTTCAGAGTAACAAATGGCACTTCACAGAAAGTAACTGCAACAGACTTCCATAAGCCCTTGGTGAAGTATGCCAGAGCTGGCTCAAATTTCACCATTAGCAGGAATCACTTCAGAGAACAGGATCGGTTTTGATGTTGCAGTGGTTGGCTAAGCTAGATTTGCATTGGTATCTGTGGCTTGGATGGTTTAGGACAGCAAACAAATGCAAAAATCACAAGATACAGGCAGGGAAAATGACAAATGCAACTGCTATTCTCAGATGTTTAGAAGAGAGAATTTGGGTTTATGCAGTGGTCTTGTAACAAGAAATGCATCATGCAACAGCAGCAAGCACAAAGCAGTATTTAGATCAAATTGAAATAAGGTATCACCACACTTCAGCTATGGTCATTCTTGGCACAGCATTTTAACAGGTCATTTTAACGTGGAGAAAGTCCAGAAAGAGCCAAAGGGTATTTGTTTGTTGTGCTAATCCTGTCCAAGCCCACAAAGTGGGCAGCAAAATGTAAGAGTGAATGTACAGAGCCAAAAAACTACTCAGTTGCATATGAGGCACAGCTAATGTGTTTTTCTTTTTTTGCTCCATTTTACTGACTTTTCCAGTAATAAAAGTTACTAGTCTGCAGTAATATTTCTCACAAGAGAAAGAATTCTCTGATAATATCAGGCAAAATTCTGCAGCAGGTACAGCTATACTGTGCTATACCTTACTACTGTACTTGAATGACACTTTCAGAACTGGGCTAGCTTATTCTAGCTGAGAAGCTGAATATCTGACATAGACACACAGTGCCACCCTGCTTTCATGCAGTGTTATGAGGGTGTGTAACAATGCAAATATTCTAGGATACCTCATCAGTAAGACACAAAGCCTAGCTATAAAGTAAATGGGAATTTATGGAGGCATTGGTTTGGTGTTTCACCACTGAATAAGGGCAAAATCACTGTGATGTGTTGGGGCTTGGCCCATGCCTATCAAACCTGTCTCATTACTGTTCAGAGTGCTCAGGGGCAAGAGAAGGTCTCTGGGCCTACAGGCAGGACAGCTGCACCAGAGAATCAGCCTGTGCCACTATCAGCTGCCCCTGTCAGCAGTCTGTTTCTAGAAGGCTATGAAAGGTTCTCATAGATATAAAGTACACTTTGAACATTACAGCAAAGGCAGCAGCATAGTTCTCATAAAGCAGTTGATGGGCAGTTTGTGGGAAAGTGTCTTGCTGATAAGAAATGTTTGGTTCTTTGGCAGTGCCTAAGCATAAATCCATCACTCCTAAAAGTTTCTGTTGTAAGCTATGGAACTCAAGACACTCCCCACTGCCTGAAGCTGGAAGTGTCTCATCTTTAGCAAACTTTCTTTAGTTCTTCCAAGGGATCTAGGTGAGAGGGATGACATACAATTTCAACTGTTGTCTTGTTGCTTTATTCTTATCTTTCCATCTGGCCTTAACTGGAACACACCATTCCAAATAAAAATGCCATAGTCCCCATTATGGTACATAGGTATGAAGGTATAGCCCCAAGTTATTAACAAGCATCACAAACACATTGCTAATATTTACTATAAACAGTATTATGGCTTTCTAGGGACACTGTAAATTAACTGAGTTATTTGAACTGCAGTGGGTGGAATGTAGCAAAATGGAAGGTCTCTTGTCTTATTTTGAGAGAGAAATGCTTTAATTTCTCTCAGGTGTTTGATGACTGATAGCTTGCCTTAGACTAGCCTTTAGGTGTACATGCTGCACAGTATAATGGCTGACCTGAAAAAGGTATAAATTATTCTTAGACTTTCCTTTCTCTAGATGCTGTTCATAACCTGTACTAGCACGAGGTGGTGCAGTCAAACCCATGCTATAGCCATTAAACTCATGATACTGAGGGTGAATCTTCTGACTTATGTAATGATATCTTCCTTTAGTAATGGAGGAGGAAATAGGAATTGGTATTAGGAAAGATTTTCCAGATAAAATATAAATATTTGGTCAAAATTCTGTTGTTTTAAGGACTACAAAAATACAGATACTTTTGTCTTAACTTCAGACTATATGCTGTTAGCTTTCACAAGTGACTGCTGCTTTCACTGAACCAGCAAGGAGCAACAGCCAATAGAAAATCCTGTTGTTGATTTATTAGTTGCCTTCAGATGAAAGGCAAGCATTGCAGATCCAGAAATCACATTCCAGCCTTTTCCTCGTCAAGTACACGGAGTGAATGTATGTGTGTTCAGATAGGTATATATCTGAGATAGCACTAACATGCCAAGAGATTATATTTGTATTGCATCCAAAGTCAGATGCCAAAATAAAATTGTTTACTCTGTAGGCTACTCATCACTACACAATAGCAGCTACTGTGATTCATAATATCAGTTCTGCCGACCCAAAAGAGTAATAAAAGAGATGAAAATTCCATGCTCTTCTAAATACTATCAACTCTAAAATAGGCTGGAAAAATACTGTAATGTGTGTTTTCTTGTACTGAAATATAGTACTACAATTTGTGTTCCTGGTAGTCTGGGGGGAAAGCGACTAGTTGAGCTGTGCTGCCTATACTTGTTTTCAGCCTCTAAACTTCAACAAAAGACAATACATGAAGTATGTCCCTAGTCTTCCCAAATAATCTTGTATTATAGCTGCCACAGGCATCTTATTTAATTATCAGTGGAATTGAAGGTGAATCATGTGACAATAAGAAGGGTTATAACATAATTTGTCTTCTGAAAGAGGCAGGTGACTTGTTGAAAAACCTTGCAAATCACCACTCTCGCTGACTGCCAGGTTTCTTTTCCCAGCTCCTCACTCCTCCACCAATATGAGGTCCATGGTATTAGTGACAAATTCCTGTGTAACAGCTTGCTGATCAACTTCAGAAGTTGACATTTTTTATTTTAAAATTAGTTGTGTGGCATATTCTTGGAGCTGAAACTGAAACAGCACATATGAAGGGAACATAAACTGGCCTGTATTCAGTTTTATTATCTTGTATGTGTACTTCCTTTAAGGGGCTTTCTTTTACAGCCAATGAAGATTGAGCTAGAATTTCTGTTACAAAAGCTTCTGAGCAGAATGCTATGCAGTGGTTTTCATACTGTTCTGACAATAAGCTGCATTCTGAATTGTTTCCTTTTAAAATAGCGTGCAAGAAAATGTAACATTCTATGCTTACAGGTCTCTGAGAAGGCTGTTGATAGTTAAGACAACTACCTGGGTCGATCAAACGTTTCTCCCCTTTCTGGACAGACCCTTTTACAGTTTTCCTAATTATCCCCATTTTCAGTTAAAGCTTTTGAATCATACTCGCACCTATGATTTTTTTTAATTTATTTTTTTTTCATATCCTGGAGGAATATTTTAATCCTTTTTCTTGGAAAAAGTCTCTAATGCCTGGATCATGTAAGTGATACTTAGACAAGTTTCCAGTAGCTACCAGAATTATATCCAGATTAAAATAAAGAGCATATTCGAAAGAGAGATTTGGAAACTAAAAATGAAGAAGCTGCTGAAATATGGAATGGAATGAAAAAATACAAAAGCCTTGCTCTTTTTTTTTTTTTCCTAGAACCAGGAAAAACAATTGATTTGGAATTGTTTCAGAAAATTCTTTATGTCAATATCTGATGCAGTCTGATGGGCATTAAACTATATTGAAAATTTTTATGGAGGCTATAGTACAGGTACTTCCAAAGATTGATTTGCAGCTCCTTTAGGCAAAGTATTTGTGGTATACAGTTGACTTTTCTTCTGCAGTGATACTACCATCAAGATAGTTTCAGCTACTTTGTGTATCTTTCCTTCTGCTTTTCTATCGTGTTATACACTTGTTCACGTTTTATGCAATTTTTTCCCTTCTGTTACTATGGTTGACATATTTAGCTTTAATTTGTGGAGATCAGGTAACAATTTTTTGATCTTGAAGGCTACATCTTCTGAAATAACATCTTTGTGGAAAATCTTGGTGATTTAGCCTGTTGGCTGTGTGGTTGCACATGTCCAGGGTTTGTGAGCTCTTAAACCCAGTTGTCTTTAGTCATGACTTCAGTGTTACAGGTACTATAATTGGTTGCCACTGATACATGTGATATCTAGCTATACTTGCCCAGTTTCCTATTAGTCCTGACTTTGCAACTACAGAATGCACTCCAACCATCCACAGATGTCCTTGGTTCATATTACATCGTTTTATCTTGTCTTTATGCATGCCACAAAGATTTCCCAAGTCTGAAACAACTGCCTCATGTCAATCAGCCACTTTTATTTAGCAGATCATTTTCTGTCTACTGTACTTATCTGAGCACTCTTGGTCTGACCTATGGGCAGGGTTGATTTTTTTTTTTTTTTTTTTTTTCTGTTCACATGGGTGTGATTCACTAGGTTTTACATGAGCATTAAGTATTGGACTTCTAGCAGAGGATATTTCACTGTCTCACTGCAGCAGACATGATTGGAGCCTATACATTTGGTAAATATGAATGTAATAAAATTACATGATTTGGTGTTGAACTAATTGTTAATTAGTGATTGTATAAAATGTTGAGCTCTGTTTTGCATTTGTGATCAATTTGTTTTGTAAAGATATATTTGCAGTAATTTAACTCACTGTGCATGTAAGGCTTGTGGGGGGAGTGGTAACCGTTATATTTCTTAAATTTAGCCTAGGAATGTAGCAAATGACAGTGGGAGAAAGGGTGCAAAATCTGCCTGACTAGGTGGTCTTCATCAATAGGTTTTGTTATTAAGAGAATCTTTTCCTGCCTGGCAGTGTGCTGCTGTTCCCTGAATACTTGATGTTCAAGGTGCAGGAAAGTCTCCCCTACCATTGTGTCTGAGCCAAAGACATACTGGAGAAGGCCTGGGGGCTCTCCATTGAGAAAACTCATTTAATGGTATGTAATTGAGTTTTAACTCTAATGGAATCATAGCCACCAAGGCTAAAGATTTTGAGTTCTGAAGTACAGTGAAAGATTTTGTTCTCTAAGCGGAGTAACAGCCCAGGCAGAAGGGCTGGCAGTATGACTGTGGATGCATAGCTGAGGCCAAAGGATTATCCAGACAGAAATACAGTTGTTTATTTATATTCCTTCTTTTCACTATAGTACTTTAGGACCATACAGACCAATTACCAACTTTTAATACAAAGGGCCTAAGTCAAACTGAAGATCCATGTTTTATAAACACAGTGTGGGGCTTAGGGGAAGAGATTATTTCTTAATAAGCAGAAGGCTTAATAAAATTACATTGATTCTGTTCTGATCGACAGAAATGCTAGGACACTGACATTCTGAAATATTAGAACTAGTCAAGAGGAAGAGAAGGACTGGTCACCATTTCTTTAAAGGCATTATGTACTTACAGCTCCCTACAAGTGCCACTGTAAAATTTAAGTTGTCTGAAACTGTTTGTGTGTAAGTTACGTACTCATGTGCATTTTTAGAGCTGTTTCTGTGAGGTCTTGAATCTTAATTGTACCTACTATAAAGTGGTCAAAAGCTAATAAGAAAAATATATTCTGATTAAAATTAATGTATTTCTTTTTAAACAATGATTGTTGGTAAGAGACTGTGGAATGAGGTTCTGTACATTCTGTTCTTCAGAGTTCTTGTTAACCTCTAAAATGGGAAAAGAACTGAGCTTAGTGAATTTACATGTGATTCTGGGTAAGGAACTTGCAGCCATGGTTAAGGACATGATTAAAACATAGGAGCCTGATGAATAGTAAAACAGAATAAATAATGGCATGCAATTGAGTATAGACTACTGCAAGGTTATACATTTAAGCAGAAGCAATGACCAAACACAGGATGAAGAACAGAGCACCAGCTAAATAAGAGCATTAAAAAGGGATCTGGAAGTTATGAGTCCTAGGCTGAAAATATATCAGTGTTACTATATGGCTTATATGAAAAGAAATGTGGCCTAAGGGTCTGTTAAAAGGTTGTTTCCACTCTAGCCTTTTTCAGCTGGAGTCCTTTGTCTCCTCTGAGGCACTTCATTTCAAAACAAGTTAAGGAACAATTCGTGAAGAGGAGCCAAAAGAAAACAACAAAAGGGATCTTGAAAAATTAACCTGTGAGGGAAAGATGGAAAAACTTCTGTTTGTTTAATCCAAAGAGTCACCTTCTAATTAGAGATCTACAGATAGTCTTCAGATATATAAATATTTTCTGAAGCATAGGGAAGCAACTTTTTATTAGCCATGGTGGTGTGATAGGAACCAGTAGGTTGAAGCTGAAGAGATGATGATTGAGGTTACATGTTTACAAAAATGTGCTAATGATGGGTAGCTAAGAAGTAGATTGTCTGGAGAGGCTTGTGTAATCCATTTCTGGAGGTCTTTATGAGGAGGCCAAGACAAGAATATGGCAAAAAATTAAAGGTCCTAAAGTGGAATAGTGAGCCATATGATCTCTTCAGATACCTTTCATTCCTACTTGTTGGTGTCTTTGTGATTCAATTCCATTCCAAATTATCAGAGACAAGAGTGCTCAGTTTGTCTCAGCTCATAAAAGTGCCATGCTTATATCTAGTTTAGTACTTTATAGCTTGGAAAGTGTCTTTTGATTGGATAAATATTTTTATTTCTTGATTTGTGTTAATTAGGACCATGTTTATTTTCATCATCTCTTTTACCTTTGGACCTGTAGACCTCACCGAAGATGTAGAAGCCATGAATCTATTTAATGTTTTTAAAAATCCTGTTCACAAATGTTCAGTTCAAAAAGTCAGTTGGGGAAGAGAATTATAATTAAATTGGTGCCATTGTACAAGTAACTATAATGAGCAATCAACTGCAGGTTAGCGTAGCTGAATGGAACTCGGTGAAGTTGGGAAGTTGTGTTAGCAAAAAGCCAGCCAGAGGGTTTATTGCCTGCAACCAAGCTGGGAAATGAACCACTAAGGGCTCCTCTTACTTTTGATGCTTTAAGCAAGCCACTCCGTTCCCACAGTTGCACAATGTTTTAGTATGCAGGATGAAGCCATGGGACTCTTCTAAACTTTTTAGAATAAATCTGCAGTTGTCTTTTTGTGTTTGTTTTTGATGTTTTTTTTTAATTGTGGTGTTTGGAGTATTAAAATTCATAGGAAATAAGACATAGTGGTTAGGAACAGGCTGTGTTTTAGAAGGTAATGAGAAAGTATTCCAAATCCATTAAAAAAAAAGTACATTGAAAAGATCTAGGGTGTATGAAATAACCAATTTTGGTCTGTAGAAACATTTTTGCATGTTTTTTGCACTATAATAACCACTGAATATATTATTATATATGCACACACATATATATATATAGATAGATATAAACTCTTGCTTGAAATTTTAATATTATGTGTAAAAATTCTCATAGCACTTTCCCCCCCCAGTCACAGGTGAATCATCACGCATCTAATAATGAAACTTATCAAGAAAGATTGGCAAGATTAGAAGGTGATAAAGAGTCACTCATTCTGCAGGTATGTCTTAAAGAGAACTTTGTCTATGTAGTTAATAGTAAATAAAAGATAAATTGACATAGTTTTTGCTGTTAAATGTTACCAGGTCACCAATCGTGACCAAAATTAATCAGGAATTAATTTGTAATATGTAAAATCAATCTGATGTCATGGTGGGTTAGGCCGGTAGAAGAGTGGGGAGTAACACCAGTACCAGAGAGAAGAATGACAAAGAAAAAAGCACTATTTAAAAATAATGCTTTGGAGTCCCAAGAGAGTGCTGTGGTTCTGGTTGTCATACTAGGTTTGCTAGGTTGCAGCAGGTGAGTTTTTCTAGGTTCTGTGTGCCACCATTTTTAATGAACTGAAAAACTGGCAGGTAGATAGAACTGATAGTTTTCCTGCTTTTATACGGTACTGAGGTTGCTTTGTATCATCAACAAGCTTAAGGGGGAAGGAAAGTCATAAAAAGAAAATGCAATAGTAAAATGCATGCCTGAGCTCTTCTAGTTTTTCCATTCCTCAGTTTACCAAGGCTTTTTCAAACAGATCCTTGGGCCCATGCAAGTTTTTATCCTGCAGAAAATGCATGTTGTACGACTTAAAATACAAAACCAATTAATTTTTCTGGATCTTTTCATTGCTAAACTTGTCTTTTCATATCCTTTCTCTTTATGCTTACAAAAGCATATTATGGGCATGTATATTTATATCAAACAAAACCAAATGATACCGGGTATGTGTTCTACCTACTCCCAGTTACATGTTTTATCTTGCATGTTCTGTTCACACTTGTGTTAATTTACTGAGCAGAATTCTCACTGCTGTTGTTAAACAAACAATGAACGATTTGTGAGATATAAGATCAGGCTTAGTTGATCTTTTTTTCATTTTATTACCAAATTCAGGAGGAAAAAAAAGAAAAGAAAAACCTGAATGAAAAATGAACTTTTGGTTGGAGTTTCAAGTGTTTAAGTGTGCCACAAATTCCATTTTTATTGAGAGGAAATCAAGTCAAAGGAGACAACATCACAACTGATATTGATTGGGACACAATTTGTTATTCAAGTAACTATAACATCTTGATTCTTTTAATGATAGCAAACATTTCACACAGTAAATTCACTACTCACACAGTTTACTCACACACATGAGCAGCTCATAGTTGGGGTAACAATCTGAAGGCAAACCCAGCTGTTTTTTCAGACGCATAGGGTTGTACTGTTGCACCTGTGGCTTTGTTCCTGAAGGTCTCCTTTAGTTCATCAGACATACAGTCCTGAAATCTTTGTCTGCTTATAGCAGCCATTGTCATTTTGGATGTGGTTCATGCTGTGCACCCTGTTGTTGTTGGTCATGTGCGCTAGAGGGCTTGTACAGATTTGGCAGAATCTTGGTGTTCAAATTGTGTCCACTTTTGTAGACTTAACAGAACTGCTCTCTCATGTGCTTGTAAATTCATATCCAGGCTGCTGCTGAGTACGTACTTCTCCTGTCTTTGTCCCGCTGATTTTTAGTAACTATTTCTTCATCCACACAAATAGGTACCTATGGAATGCAGCCAACCAAACTTGTATGACATGGTTTGGAGACCCTACCTACAGTTTAAAAAAAAAAAAAAAAAAAAGTAGTAAATGAGAAATTATCTTTCTCTTGCTTTCTACTCCCATCAAATCTCTATCAAATAAAGAGGCTTAGTCAATATTTATGCATTTTCCTATCCCATTGTCTAGTGTTGCAATAGAACTCCAAAAACCTCAGGCAAATAAGACAGATGAAAACCTCAAGTCTGGTAGAATAACATCAACAACAGAATAAAGGTGGTGAGTTGGAGCTGAGGTTAGAACCTGGTTTACACCAGTTCTACATATTCCATGTAGGCAGATGAATATGAAGAACACAGGCAAGTCCCTTGCTGAGGTTACGCTTGCCTGAAGGAGTCTGCTGGTACAAACTTGACTCCTCGGTGTGACCATTAGTAGGAAGGACAAGAAAGCGATGGGAAACAGAACACCTCTGTGGCTCATGTTGAGCTGTGCCAGTGACTGTGGCCTGTAGCCAGGAAATGTGAGCCTCGGAGCACTCCAGTCTTGTCTCAGGCTTTATGCAGAAGCAGCAATACAAGGCACCTTGTAATGGGCACAGGTAGTGCCCACTGTCTCTGTCTACCAAGGCTGAGTCAAACAGTGCACCTCAAAACCTGATCTCTCTGTTCAGTCTGTAATGGAGGCTGAAACGGCTGCAGCACCTGGAATACCTTGTTATAGCTAAGAGCCCATGTATAGGAGCTAATGTACTTCTTTAGGTGGTTGGTTGGCCTTTTTCACAAAGATTTTTTTTTTTTTTTAAACCATTATGCCATTTGATTTTTAGGTAATTGTTCAAATACCTCAGTTTTATAGGTATTTATAGAAAATATGTCTATGGGCTCATTCTTGCAGCTGTTGCTCTACTCAGGCAAGGTGGACTTGCCAGCATAGCATATGCTGGGGTTATGCAGCATTCTGAATCCCTGAAGGTTCTGGCAGATGTGATCATGAACAGAGGGGAAAATATTAGCTCAAAGTGGCTAATGTGCTTCTCAGCCTAGCTACTGGAACATCCAACACATACTTCTAAAGCTGCTAAGGTTTTGCTAAATTCCTTTGCAAGACACATTTAACATATAGCCCAACCCTTTATGTAGAACTTTTTAACTCTCTTGCACCAGACTGGAGGAGAGGATTTGGTTTGGTTTTTCTTGCTTTCTGACCTCGCAGGGGCTCTTTTTGTGTGCCATCACTCATTTAGTGATGCAAAACAAAGTAGGTGAGCAACACGCTTCCTTGCAGCGATTACTCCCTGTACCCTAGCTTGGGTGTGTGTCCCTGCCATCTGCCTCCACCCACTCCTTCCTATCATCTCTCATCCTGCATTCGTCTGTGCTCTACCTTACAGCCAGCTACTTTAAAAATAAAGGGGGAGGAAAAAAAAAAAGTCTTCCCCCCCCCTTTTTCCCTTCCCAGGCATGCTTGTCTTTATGTTTGCAGATAAAACAGATCGCTCGGTCACCTTCTCTGCAGTTTCCCTGAAGTGCATTCAGTTGTTCATTGATTGGGTTGGGTTTTTTTTTTATCAAAATAGGTGTTATAGGGTTGGATGTGAGAGCCTAGATAAGTTTTCGTTAACACATTTCATTCAAACAACTTCAAACAGTTTAAAATTTTCATTTGAAATAACACTTTTCTAGTATAATCAAGTGAAAATGAATATACAGATCGATGTGCTGCTTTAAGACAGGGATTAACCCTGGGGTTTTTTCAACATCTTTCTAATGTTTTGAGGTCTTACTACACACTCACTGGTCTGTACCACCATTCCCACAGTGCTTGTTGCTTCTTTTTCTGGGAATTCGTTTTCTGTATCTCACTTCTTTTTGCTTTCATGTTTTGGCTTGCAAAGCCTGGGAATTTTTCTTGGAATAGAACTTTGCCGCTGCTAAAACTTGCCTTTACTCATTGCATTCTTTATAACTTCAGAATGCTTTATTGATAGGTAAGCTCTTTTTTTTTTGTTCTTGTAAGAAGTGAAGTAATTGGTTGGGTTTCAAATGAACAGTTTCATTGTTTATCCATTCTAGGGAGTGAAATGGCAATCAGTGCTTCAAACCCACATAAAATATTTTCAGAATCCTATGTTCTTGTTTAGTGCTTTCTAATTTTTTTTCAGGCTTTTGCATGAACTGACTCAGGTGACTACAGGTAGTCTTCCATCTCTTCTGTAAATGTTGTTTCTATTTTTATGTATATATATTATATATGGTAAAACAATATAATTGAGGGGGAGGAAAGGGGTGCCAGAGGGCGGGGTTGAAGGAAAGTACAGGTAAGACTGAAAAACTGTCTATCTTGACAGAGCTGGTTGCTGCAATGCACAAGCATATTACACCACTGAGGACTTAAAAAGAGAACTTGCTATTAAAATGTGCATTTGGATGTTAATTGTATAAGGTAATTGAAACTTATTTACAGTCAGTTCAGTAGCATTGTGCTTCTGCTCTCAAATTACAGGTGAGTGTTCTTACAGACCAAGTGGAAGCTCAAGGAGAGAAAATCCGGGACTTAGAAATCTGTCTTGAGGGGCATCAGCTGAAACTGAATGCTACAGAAGAAATGCTTCAACAGGTAACACTGGAAAGCTTCTTGCATAACTTTCTCCAACAGAGAGGTAAACATACCTGGTAAGCTTGCTTGCATGCATGAGTGCCTTGGGCAACAAGATAAAATGGGGAAACAAAAGGGCTTCTTTTGTTGTTCTCTAGCTGCTTTGCACATTTTATTTTCTTTTTTTTTTACAATAAATGTTTCTTTGTTTTCCTGGTGCAGAAATGTTTTGCTGGTTGCATAATACTGAATGTGGCAGCATGTAAAATGAAACTATTGTGTCTTACTTGTACACTGCTGACAAATTAAATTTGGGCATGGTTGAGTAACTGGTTGGACAGGTAAAACGGATCTAATATATGTAGAAATTATAGAATTAAGAAGTTTTATTTAAATGGCTCCTGGTTTTGTATGACTTTGAAGCTCAGCAGGTAGTAGGTTGAAAATTACTGAATCAAACTTGATTCCATAACCATTTTTGCCTAATTTAAGAGCTTTCCTGTTATTTTTGAAAGAAAATAAATATATAAGGACATATTTTTCTTTATTTCCATCAACAGTTTCAGGCTACTTGATTTAATTTTTGTTCTTTCATCTTACATGTTGAGGGAGCAAAACAAATGATAAATTAAATATCTCACATTTCATGTGTTACTGCAGAGCTGGCAGATCTGCTGATGCAGAAGAACTTTCCTGGTGCAACTTTCTGTTATTATGGATAGATATAACGTAGAAGTAATACAGTACATAAATGTCAAAAATCAGTTTGAAACTAAGTAACCTTCAAAAAAACACCAGAAATTTGCAGGATAGATACTGTTCTTGATGAACTTGGTTCCCCTCACCATCCAAAATGCTGTGTTTTACATATGTATTTTAGCTTTTATGTGTCTTCCTATGAGCTATTCATAGCTTTAAGTTATTGCTGTGCAAATCTATGTAAACTTACTTCACTGTGACCAGTATCCACGTGCATATGTATGTAAGCAGTATCACTTTCTCTAAGATAAACTTCTACAAATTTTTCACAAAATTTTTGCAGCCCAAAATACTCCCAGCTGAGAAAAGTTTTATTCTCATAGTTAAATGAGAGGATTTTTTTAAAATATGCAGGTTGTGAGTGCATTTTAGTTTTTCAGAGAAATCCGAAATTAAATTCAAAGAACAGTAACTAGTTACAGTATGAAAATCTGCTTTCAAACTTCAGGAAGGTATTCACAATACACTGTAGAAGCTTCATGTTTCAACCTAAAACTATAGATGTTCTGTGACTTCTGCTAAAACTGCTTATTGTTTCTCTGACTTAAAATATTGGGAAACCCAAGTTAGATCGTTCAAAATCTCAATAGTCAGAGAAATGATACATTTATGATGGCTCATCAGAAGGCTTTACTTGTCTATAATTTATTTTGAAGGTTCTTTCCTCAGTTCTTTTTGAAAAGATTACCTTCTGTAGGCAATGAATTGAGATTTGGAGAAAAGACAATGAGCTGATAATTGATGATTAGAATGTTCATGTAACATACATGGCCAATAGGACCTCTTGCAGTTAATTTATCAAAAGTAGAGTGAATATCTGGCATCAGATGGACTGATGGATCAGTCAAGTTTTGGGGAGAGCTGGGTTCAGGTACTCTCAGCCAGCAGTTGCTAGTATCCTGTATAAGTGCTCATGATGCTTAGCAAAGAGATGAAAGATACTAATGCTGTCATTGTTTTTTTGTTTTTTTTTCCCTTACAGTCAAAAGTAGTGGATCTTTTAAGACAGTTTGGTTTTTCTTTTTTTACAGTAAACTAATTTATTTCTAATAAGAAATTAAAAAAATAATCTAACTCATTGTACTTATAAAAATATTTCTTGCTTTTCAGAAAGACTTTTATTATATTCCTCTGTTTCTGCTTGCTTATTTCCAATATATTGAACTGCACTAATTTTTGCCTTTGTGAACTTAAGTCAAGTGCTCCTTTGAAAATAATTTTATGACAATATCTGGTAGTTTCACAACAGAAAGGGTATGCAGTGCTAATCTGCAAAATGGCTTTTTCTGAATCTATGCTAGCAGAGACTTGTACACTTTGTCTGGGTGGGGTTATTGGCTAAAATCCTTCTTGCTTATGATTAATGTACAGTTGTTTTGAACCCTGCAACAGAAAGATGATTGGAACACTTCTGAAATAGCAGCTAAAATAACCTTTTTGTCAATTATGTAAAATGGTTCCTCGGCATTTATAGTGGATATCTTGAGTGTGGAATAGTAGGAACAGAAACTACTGCTGCTTTTCAAAAAATTATGGTTCTTCAGTCCAAGGTGAAGGGTGCAATACACCTTAGTCAGATAGGAACTTTCAAGGAATGAGTTGAGCCAGTCTAAAGGTTACTGCTTCAAAAAGAAGGCCTCATTGTCCTTTCATTCTTCTCCCTATTTCTGATCATGTACTTCTGTGACCTATTTTATACTGTTTCTTATGCTCATCAGACTTCGTTTCTTCAATGACTGAGAGAAATCTGACTTGAGGTTTAAAAAGAAGGGTTTTTCTCTGCTGGGTTAGTGAGTTGAAACAACTCACAGAAAGTTCAAGGCATTGCATAAGGGCAATGTTGAGGTGTGCATTTGACCTAGTTGTTTATGAAGCTATAGCCAAAGAAAATACAGCTCAGCAGCATTTGAGAAACCAGAGAATCCCTGTGTAACAGACACAGAGATGCCCTGGTGTACACAGTTACAGATAATGCATGTATGTTTTCATGAGATGTGGTGCTTATGGTGTCAAACTCAACATGTTGCCATTGTAAGGATGCTTGTTGCACTACAGACTCTAATCAAGATAAAGCATTTTTCACCTTGACGGTGTGTTTGTTTTTTCTCTAAAACAAAGCAGGTCTTTCAAAAACTCAGTGCAAATTAAGTGGGATTCTGGTATGGGCCAAGAAACACACATCCATGGTCATCCTTCACAGTTTGATCTCATTGAATTGCTTTTCAGTGATATCTCTGTCTTGGTATCGAAAGGAAAAAAAAAAAAGAAGAAACAAACAAAAACTAGCACCACCCCCCAACAAAAATAAAGAAAACCAAACAAAAATACCCCCCCAAAAAAAATCCAGAATTATCCTATGAAACAATTTGTGCTGTAACAGTCTATTTTCAGCATATGATCTGTTTTGAAATGTAAAATTACAACTGATTTTAGAGAACAATGGTGTGTGTCTTGTTCTAAGTTAGTTTATGGCACTTCTAAGTATTTTCTTTGGTCTATTTTAAGAAAGAATATTATTTTTTTAAGAGAACAGCAGGTCTTGAACATCTGTTATGTTAGGCCTGGGGGAACTTCTATCAAAGAAAATGTAGGTTTTGTTCTATAAAATGGCTAAATTGTCCCATAACAAAAAGTATCAGCCATGCATAATGCAAACACATTAGTACTATGGAATCTGCAATGTCTGGACAATTATGTTAAGTCAGTTTGAAAAGTGATTTTTTTTTTTTTTTTAACATAAAGATTTCACCTCCTCAGTTTAAGTGCATTTGTTATGGTAATTATCATTAGTAAGAATAGTTAGTTACTGCTTTGTTATTCCAGTGCTGCATTTGTTTTATTTAACAGGTACTAGCTCCCCAAAACCAAGAGATTAAAGAATGTAGGGAGGAGCTGTATGAGAGCAGAAACTTGAATCCAGTGCAGTTTATTGTGTACCTGTTCTGGGTTTGCAGTTGTTTTATAGCCAGGAGAGCCAGAATCCTATCTTCCTTGCAGGGTATAAATCTGGCATGTATCTGTTTGCTTCTCAGGAACTTTGCTGGCCAGCAAGGATTGTTCCTTTAACTTTCAATTGCCCAAGTTATCTGATCTTAGATGAATTTCAGCACTTGTTTATAGCATGCAGTAACTTCTTGCCAGCAGCTAGCTTAGTGTTTCAGATTTTGAAGTGTGCCCTGTGCTGCTCTGATTGTGAGGCATAAGGTTTTCAGAGTGTGCTCTCAAGTTCTGCAGCTAATCTATACAGGTGAGAATTACACTGCTTTGATATTTTACAGTTAAGATAGGCACAAATATGCTCATTAAGCATTTGCAAAGGCTGTTCAAATTGGCAGTTGGATGGTAAGATCTGTCCTTTCCATTGCTTAACTATATGATAGGCAAGTGATGAATTGGAGGGCTATAATTCACTCTCTGCTCCTGACTTGCACCATTTCATGGTGATTACACATGTACATTGCTCTCAGCTGTGTTGTCGGTTAAGCAAATACCTTGTTTCTACCACAGCTGACACACTGCACTTGAAAAGTGCAGTCCTCATTAGCGGTGCTTCTTGCTGAATTTTGCTTCCCAGGTAGGTAGCTTGATAGCTGTCTCTCAACTGGTTTAATATTCATGTTTTAATAAGGGTGAAAAGTATGAATTTTTTTTGAATTATGTATTTGGTATAGCGCACAAGTGCAAAATGGGATCCTTGGGTTTGTTTTGTTTTTCCTTCCATTGGATGAAAATCATACTTATGGTTTTTCAATCAGTGTATGGCATGGTTGTTTTGTGGAGTGCTAAATATCCTGGAATTTTCTGTGCTTGCAGCTGGCAGCCTAAAAAAGTGTAGTGTCCTATTTCTAAGCTATTTTCTGTCATATTAAATATTATAAGCTGCTTTATAAGAATTATGCATTTCCAAGACAACAAAATGCAGAAGTCAGATACACACTGTGGACTTTTTAGTTTCATTTGGATAATTGAAAAATGTGGTTAAATATTTTAAAAGTATATGATGTGAATTTTAACAATACACTCATGTTTGGAAAGACTTTGCTGTCTGTTGATCTGTCTGGTACACATACATTATAGCTTCTACATGACTCATCTTCGTAATTATTCTACTCTGAAATAACTTTTTGTCCTTATGTTTTAAAGCTAAAAGTTGAGTTAAAAACAAACAAAGCAACAACAAAAAAGCAAACTTTGAGAAATTAAGTTTTACTTATGGTATATTTTAAAATGGGGGAGGAAAAAGGTATCTTATCTATGAAGAATTTCTGTTTCTGTCATGTATTTCAGCTGTTTAAGATCCCCGTGAAGCTGCTAGAGCCCAAATTACCATTTTGCCTGTCTTTTATCTTTTTTTTTTTTCTTTAAAACCAATAACATAAATTTGTATTTTCTTTTCTTACAACTGCATATTTATTCTGGCTGAATTCAAGTTGCATCATACCACTGAAATACACTATAATTTCTCTGTAACAAAATGGGTCACATTCTTAATGAGCTGTTCACTGTGAGCATCTGCTCGAAGATGAAAATAATTGCTTCCAGATGTTACCATTTCAAGAGGGGACATTTACTTTAAATGGCACTTTCCTTCAAAGCAGAAGTTAGAGACTAGATGCAAGAGAAATTGTCAGATGTTTTAAATCAGTGTAGCTCCACTGAAAACAAACTAAGGATAGTTATTTTGTCTATTTTAAGGCAAGAATTTTCAGCCAGTTTACCCTGGCTAAAAATTTCATTCTCTAGCTTCAGAGCAAACTAAAATTTTGAGCTGATTAAAAAACCCATCCACTGCCTTAATGCTTGCTTATACCAGGTAGCACAAAGCTACCGAACACAGAATGAAAGAAGTTGAGTTACTACTCTCCAATGCATAACTAAGTGGAATCTGGGAGCCTGTAGAAAAAGGAAGGAGTAATGCTAGATGGTGCACTCAAAGGATAGATCTTTTGTGGCACAGTGTCTCCTTGCCTGATTAAGAAATTTCTCTGTTGTATCATAGAATACTGTTTCAGTTAAAAAAAAAAAAATTAAATTTTGCTTCAGTTCAACAGTGAATAGTCTGTCCATGGGGTCAAAGTCACCTAATCCTGATAGCCTTTTTGATGTTCAGTGGCTGTGCTTTATATCACGGTTTGCCTATATAGCTGTGTCTTAATCAGCAGAAGTCTGCCATGTTGACGGCTGTATGGAGCCTGTTCCAGACTGGATTGGAACGTGCCTCTGGAACTTATGCAAATTAATGTTTTCTTGGAAGATAGAGGAGTTATTTGTAATTATAATTGTAATTTGTAACCACCTTTGTAGAAAGCAGCTATTACTGGGATTTCATTAGCTGACTACCTCTTATAGTTTCTCAGTAAAAATGCCACTGCACTATCCTTCCCTGATTAGTGCTTGATTTATTTTGTTCAGAGAAAAACAAAAAGGGGGGGGAAAAAAAGGGAAAGCCTATTAAAACCCATGAGGCTACATATCTGTTTATTTTCCCATGCATACACAAATATCATTGTCAAAGTCAGCAGAAATGGGCATCACACTGGGAGTAGTGGGTGGTTTAGAAAATGATGTTGCAATGCAGATGCAAGTTTAGTACTATTTTAAATTTGGGCAGTATTCCCCACTGGACTGAAACAAATCACATGTAGAGCAGATTTGGGTTCCAAGTAAACTTTAACTGTATAATTTTTAAAATAACCTTTGTGGCTTCCTTGTCTCCAAAGTATGGCATACAACATGCTCTATGGTTTGTGGAAGAGGAAGAGATGAGAAAAGCACGATAGACTGGGCAGTTTGTGCTTGCTCATCAGCATAGATCCACAATAACTACAGCAACTTCAGTTAAGTCACTTCCATCTAAATTAAAGCAGAATCTGCTGTGATTCCTCAGTGTGTTTCTTATGTGAGTTATGAATTATGATTTTTTTTTTAACCATTTAGAGCCAGAGTTCTTTCACAAAAAATAATTAGGCACTTGAAAGTTAGGGTTTGAAATTTCAGTAAGACTTAAACTCCTGAATGTTTTGGTGGTGGTTTTTGTTTTTCTCTTTGAAAAGGAGGCCAAGTAAAGCATTTTATAGCTATAATACACTGCTAAATTTTGGAAGATTTTTTGCTTTGGCTTTCTTGAAAAGTGAAAAAAACAATGAAGGTGTGAATATTCAAGATTTTACACACAGTGGTACCACTCTGTCCAAACTATTGTGTTCTCTGCAGTCTGGAAAAACAAACTCTGAGCACACAAACCAATGTCATGGGCAATTGTTTCTCCTTTACACTGTTACGTAGTTTAGACATCACCTTTTCAATTCTAGTTAGGGCATACTACTTTTCATTTGCCACTGTTGGGATTCTGAAATGTTTCATTATAATACTAAAACATATCTTTGCCTGATGAGTAGCCAAGTGTTTTGTGATGTGTTATGTGGTATTATGCAGGTTTGTGTGTGTGTCTTTTCTATGAGCCTGCCAATAGACCATGTAGCATTCTGCCAATGTTCAAATAAGCAACTGGAGAAAATGTTCTACTTTGCTTTCAGGAGTTGTTAAGTCGAACATCACTAGAGACTCAGAAATTAGATCTAATGGCTGAAGTTTCAGACCTGAAGATTAAACTGGTTGGTATGGAGAAGGAACATAGTAAATATGAAGAGAAACAGAACAAAGCTGAGGTGAGTTTCTTTCATTAGCTTGTACTGGTTCTTTTTTTCTCATGTCTATCTATGGTATGCTGTCATACACCTGAGCTTTTAAGCTGAAATCAGCACAGTCTGTATCGTTGATCCCATGAGTTCAGTGAGAACTGTGATTATGCATTTTTGGGATGTTTCTTTTCTCCTCTCTCATTATACTTCGGAGATTGCTGTTTGGCTTTAATCAAGGCACAAATCCTTTCCAGAAGCATGTGTTACAATTGGTGTTTGCTTTAGCTCTTTCCTTTCCACAGGACCTGGATTGGCATGGCCGTGTGAGGCATACCAGAACTCTTCTATTTCCTTGTGCATATGGCAGAGAAAACTGTCAGTTTAGTAGTACCAGGGGTGCTACAAACACTTACAATCACCCTTGGTGATTTGAATGCATTCAGGGCATTTGCTTCCGAACTGAGCTAGTCTGGTGTGGCTAATGTGGGAGGCAAATTTTAACCTACCACATTTGGAGGGAAAGACAAAGGGAAGGCCATTTTCTTCAAATGAGCCTTTACATTGAAAAAAAAAAAAAGTGGAAAAAAAATTGACATGCACTGGAGGCAATTCCAATCCTTACTCCCCTTCTGCTGTGGATAGTTTTGGATAACGAAGCAGCTTTGCGTTGTACTGTTTTGATTAAGAATGGAAAACAGGGAATCACATGAAAAACATCCATTTTGTGGTAGTGAGCAGCAGGTGGAAACTTGGAAGGAAAGTGGTTATGTAGATTGACATATGCTGCTTTACTCAGTGCTGCTTTAAGGGGACTGACTAGAAGTTACCTATCAAGGGAGGATTACTAGTTCCAAGACTGACATACTGGTGACTGAAAAAAGACTTTGTTGCTCCACGTTTGCCTTCCATAATATTGTAGTGGAAATGTTAATAACTACGCATAAGTTGTTTACGTGCAGTGATGTAATACATTTGGGTGTGTTTGTGTTTTGACTTATTTATCCTCTGAAGTTTTCTTTAGAGATTAAAAGATAGCTTAAAGAGTGCAATATCTGGCAGAGGTTGCAAGCCAAAGAGGCACCAGTTGCTGTCTTTACCATCTGTGGCCTTCTCACACTCTTTCACCCATAATTGTCAGTATTTTGTGTACAGAAGGCTTAGGCAGTCTCATACTACCTGGAAATCTAAACAGGTCTGTGCAGAGCCTGTTGCTACAGATGGCAGCCTGCTCCCAGCAACCACCTTCCCAAGAGGCCTTCAGCACTTCCCATTACATGTGAACAGCAGAACCAGGCTGCCTAAATTGCTGCAGGACATGCAGAGCCAGCCTGACTCTTGGAAAGCAACAAAGCTTTGGGGTACGTTTTCCCTGAGAGGATTTTTAAGTACCCAGTAGGTCTGGGCCTGTGCTGAGGGAGAGGCTATGACCTATGAAATTCTTCTGCCACTGCAACAAGGTGTGTGGCCTCCTGGGATGGAAAAGTTGAGCTTTATTGGCCTGGAAGCCTTTGTTGTGTTGCTAATTATAGGAAATGTTCATGCTGAGATGGAAAAGGATTCTAATCTGATGGAAAAGTTGAGAATCATTGTGTTAACTATGCCCTGAATTATTAACTACCTCAAGGTGTGATTAGATTTCTGGCCTGTTGAAAATTGCAAGCCTGTGTATGCAAAGCCAGGGAAATGGGTGTTGTAAGCAAAGCTGCAGGAAATGATCAGCATTTTTAGTTTGCTCAGAGCAATCTTTAAAATTGTTTCAGAATGTCTTGAATAACCATTAATCCAAGTTAACAAGATAAAGAGAGGTTGCTTTCGATCAAATTCAACGCTTACTTGAATTCCAATCATATTATAGCTCCTTTTACTGTAAATTTCACAATTTTTAAAATGCAAACACAATTTCAAACATCAGAATCAAATTTCATAATATTTTCTTGATACTATCAGACTACAACTGCTGCCTCAATGATCTTCCTGCCTGCATTGCCTGACGACATTTTTCCAGCGAATAAACCACTGCTGTGGATACAAACAGTCTGCCTTTAGTCCGCTCTTGTTGAGGCACACATAGTTGTGTTGAGAGAACATAGCTGCATCAGTGAGACAGTTCTCCAAACTGACAGTGACCTAATTAAATTAATCTTGCTGATAGATTTGCTACTATCAGAAATAATAGTCCTTAATTTTCACCCCAGTGCATGTGCTACATAGGCATCCAGAAGTTAAACCATTTTAAGCAGCTTTTACTTCATGGCTGAGTATGCCATTTCTAAATATAGTATTGGGGTTTTAAAAGTTTAAAATTAAATGTGACATTGCAGAATAATTCAGCTAAAACATGTTTGCTGTGCACTCTAATTGTGTGTCAGCGTATTTTGCAGCAGCTGTTTCCAGTCACATAGAATTTATAGAATTATTTCTCTGGTTGGGTTGGGGGAAACAAAGCAAATTAAGATATCTTTCGAAATGTGAGCAAGTTTTAATGTGTCAGATTCACTTCACTTTATCTCCTGCAGCTGTGGTTTAGTTTTGGTTAGCAGGAAAGAGTTTATCAGGCATCTCTTACTTCCTCTCAAAGGTATTAATTTCACACTGAATGCCACTTGTCTCTGGCTTTTCAAAAGCACATTCTAAATTTAAAGTGCCATTTATTTTTATATACAACACAGGCCAGGAGAATAGCTACTTGTAAATGGACTGTCTCACACTTGGCTTTGTAATTTTAATTCCTATTTTGTGGAATAATAGTCTACTTTTGCCATGGTGATGCTGTGAAAGTTTTTCTGAAGTCCCACCTGAGAGAGTTTGTGTAGCTTTTCTTTTACCTGAGAAGCCTTAGAAATTTTGGAAAGGTATTTTCTTAATGTACCAAGGTATGAGCAAGCAGCATTATCAAGTGATTAAGGCAGCCTAGATACCTGTTCTACCTGTACACGGACAAAAGAAACCTCCTATCACCATCAAGAAACTGCAGAAGTAATTGTCCACTTCAACTTGCTTAATACCCCTTCTGACCCACTTTTATAGCATGACATAAGATTTATGGTTTTTACTCTTTCATATTGAGTATCTGAAGACTGCTGTGAGCTGTTGGGAAGTGTTTGTAGCTCTAACTACAAATCTAGTGCGTAGTTACTTGCCATTTCAAAGAAACTTGGATCAGTGAGACACTGACTCCCACTGGGGAGTTTGTGTTGTTTCACCTGAATCAAATTCAAGATACAGTGTGTTAGTGTTAATACATTTTCATGTTGTGAAATAATCTCAAAATTGTAGAGCCTTTTCTACTTCGAAAGTAGAAAAACCTGTAAAGGCACATATTCCAACTGGCCTTCATGTTTTTCCTCTATAGACCTCTTACCCTTCACTGAGATAAGGATTTCTACCATTCCTGTTCTGTCAAGTTTGATCTGAGGTAAAAGAGAGAAAAATTACAAGGCAGCAGCATTGTTTCTGAACAGTTGCTCCAAATGGAGCCAAATTCTGATCTTTACGTTAGAATCAGAATGATTAGCCTGGAATATAGATTCAGTTCTACTTAAACTGTTGCTTTGTGCAGTATTCCAGATGTATACCCATTCACCTATACTTTGTCAAAAGAGAAACACATCATCTGTGTTTTTCCAGTTTGTCTTTGATGTGCCTCATTTATTTCTTTGTGGTGCAACTGTAGAAATATCTTCTTTACATCATTTTCTCTTACCACTTTTTTTTTTCTTTTTTCCTTTCTTCCCATGTTTTCAGTCAGTAGTGAACCTGATCAGTGAGCTACAGGAGCAGATGTGTAGACTGCAGTTGGAAATTAATAGTAGAATCCAAGAAAGAAAGTCTCAAGATAGGAAACCAGACTTGACACCTAGCGGTCTGCAATCTAGTCCAAGATCAGTGGTAGAGACTCCAAACCAGAAGAATTGTTCTCAGTGTGATGTATGAGAAGTGCACCTTAGCAAAAGCCTGTGCATTGCCTGTTTTGTTCTCTTGCAGAAACTAAATTCCACTAACAAGAGCTTGTGAATTATTGACGTTAATCTTCATGGCCTTCATTAGCAAAGTGTGAGGTGGTCATAAAAATTAGCAAAAAAAACCCCACCCAAGCCACTGCACTTCCAATTATTGGGACAAATTTAGTCACCACTGATGTCTGTCTACTAAAGCACAGACACTTGCAAGACCAAATCACCTCTTTCAGATTTTTTTATGATTTTCCTTTTACTTGTGGTCTATAGTGCTGGTATGGTGTGGGGTTTTTTTGTGGTTTTTTTTTTTTTTGATTGTTTGTTTGGTTTGTTTTTTGTTTTGTTTTATTTGGGTGGTTTGGGATTTTTTCCTTTAGTTGAGATTTGCCTGTTTGATGTGCAGCTTGCTAGCATGGTTTGGTCGTTTGCTGATTTTCCTCACCATAATGTCACTGCGCATGATGGTGCACCCTAACCAGTCCTCTGGTTAGTAATCCCTGAATATCTTCAAAGCTTAACACAGATATAAAATGCAGTTTCAGATAAGACAAGCTGAAATGTATCCTTTATTTTTCTAAGAATAATGTTAAAGTGAATAAAAGAGCCATAATAAAAATAATCAGCTTATATCTCTAAAATAACAAATCCATCAGTCTTGTTTTGTTTTGTTTTTTTCTTTTTTCCTTTTCTCTGGCCTTAGCAGTAACCAGTAAAGCATTTTTGAATTTACATTACAGGTCCTAGTTGTATTTGATCAAAACCGTGTCACATGTCTAAACTACTTTGCATAAACTACTTAGATTCACTGAAGCTGGAAAGATGCAGGTAGCCCTGAAAGGGCCATTTTAATATTTGTTATTAAATCAGTTTGCTTTAGTTGCCACATCCCTTTGGTTACGATTTGGATCCCCAGAAATAATTTTATTACTAATCTGTTTACATTGTCAGGGAGTTTGGTCTCATTAGAGCTCCATCAAGGGTTTAATAATATTGTCTTTCACAATGAACAAGAAGATATGGTTCTGTCAAGGAAAGGGAGAAGGGACATTTAAGTGACAACTTTGAAGAACAGACAGAGAATGTTAGGAGCCTTAGTTGAATGCAGCTCCAGACAGCTAGAAAACATCAGTGCTGAAGTGCATAGTTTTAGCCATATTTGATTGGATGTGTACTTGCTAGGCATTTAGTCCAAATGTTCCTGGTAAGTAGTTTAATAATTTGTTTGGGAAGAGGATTGTCATTTTTAACAACAGTTTGTAATCTTATAGCACTGCATGTTTGCTCTTACTTTCTGAGGTGGCTGAAAAACAAAACAAAACCCCAAAACAAACACACCCTGCCCACCAGCTTCTCCCTCCCCTCCCACCCCGCAAAAAAAACCAAACCAAAAAAACAACACAAACACTAAAGTTTTTTATACAAGACTGCAGTTGTGGATTTTTGGCCCATTTTCCTTATCTCTCATTTCAGAATACTTTTTGTCATCTTAGACTAGGTCACAGTTTTTAATGTGGTGGTTCAGTGTTTATTACCATGTGGTTCATGCATGATCTTTTAATTCAGACCTTTAAAAAAAAAAATCTAATGCAGAAATCTTACTTTTAGCTGCTGTTCTTTCTTTGCAGGGTTTGCTACAGGAACTTAGACACCTCAAAATTAAAGTGGAAGAACTGGAAAATGAAAGAAATCAGTATGAGTGGAAATTAAAAGCAACTAAAGTAAGCATAATACTTGGCATTTACTAATGACAGACATTTCAGCTGGAGGGGGATGCCTCCATTTCCCATCAATATTTACTTTTTTTACAATTGCTATGTGTCAGGATCTGGTATAAAGTCAAGGCTTCTTCGACCATCTTGGAATAAGTATTCTAGTTTGAAGTTTTTGTGGCTTCCTTTTGTACCTTTTTGCAGTTTCCAGTCTTCTACCTTTTTGCAATTCTTTCTTAACTAAAAAAAAAAAAAAAGTAATTTTTACCTACAACAAACCTGTTTTGAGGAAAGGTCTCTTTGAAGGTTTTCAGTCTTTTATTTGTATGATGGTGGGGTATACTTTTCAGACTGAAGAGAAGAGACTTGCAAAGTTGATTTGGTGTTCACTTACTATGGGATTTATTTTAATAGATATTAAGACCATCTGCTTTGATTTCATGTATAGCTGCCTTACCCTTCTGTTGACCTTAAAGCCTGGAAAGCTGTTGGATCATAATGTGGAGAAACAGACATTTGAAACATTTAATCATTTTTGCTAGTAATTAATTTTTCTCATTTAACATTTGCATTGTTGAAGAGTTGTACTTTAGTTGTAGTTTAAATTTTTAGCTTTTTCCCCCTAAATTAAAAAGCACCTTACTAATTTTCCCTGTTGAGGTACACTTCTGTGCTGTAATCACATTTCCTTTCATTTGTGTAGTGCTGTAATCCCTATTCATACCAATGTCTGACTTTTTGAGTTGTGGCTGGATCTTGGAAAAGCATTTCAATTATTAAACTGAGTTTTCTTTTTAATATTTGATAGCTTCATCCTGAAATGGCAGACAGCTATTATTTGCATTAGCATTTCTTTCCTTTGAGAATTCTTGGATGAATATTAAAATGCTGCTATCGTGTCCTTTTTTTTTTCCTATTAAAATAATAGCTCTTGTGTCCATGAAAATGTTTTCTCTGGTGATGGATATGAACAGTCTTTGGGAAAATATTTTCACAAGCAGTGTGTGGCCAGCTGCCAAGACAGATAAAGATGATGGAAAATGTAGGAACAAAATGAAAATAGGAAAGAAAAATCATAAACCTCATTGAGTGAGAGAAGATGCAGGACTAAAAAGGAAGAAGAGTACAGGGAGAAGCAGAAGAATAATTGTAGAAGTGATAGAAATGAGACATTAAAGGAAAAGAAAGCATTTAAAAGAGCTCTGAGATCAAACAGACCAGAGGAGCAAATCCAAATCTGGTATTAAGTTGTCTGCAGCTTTTGTCTTCCTGTTGCTCCAGCTTCTTAGATGAGAAATTGGACTATTTCCATTGCTGGATATAAAAAGCATGTTAGTCACTGGGAAGCATAGAAATACCTTCAGATATGTGACAAGTCAGATTCTTCTGTTCCATATGGAGTTGCAGGCAGAATGGTGATCTTTTACTGCCATCCAGCTGCTTGCTTCCTGGTGAAAATAAATTTGTGTATTAGAGTAAATTAATCCATATTTTGCCCTGTTTGGATAATGTTGGTTTGTGTGGGGTGTTATTTTCTTTATCTGTTTGTTTGTTTTATTTCTTTAACTGCAAGGAGTTTTGGTATGCTTTTGCTGGGGTAAATGTGGAGTGTTGATACATAAAAGCTTTAAAGCTCCTGAGGAAAATCTTAATGAAACTACTGAGTTAAAGTATGCTATTGACAGTTTTTGTCATAAATAGGAAACAGATATGAGAGTCACTGTATTACAAACTGGACAAGCACAGAATTTTCATCCCTCAGTATTGTTGAGGTCTTTAACGTGGGAGACTATCCTAGCCTAGTGGTACAACAGATTGCAGTATGTGTAAATGAATCACTGCTATACTGATTCATATATATAGTTGTTTTCCAAGCCATTCTTTGCTTCTAGCCTATTTGCTGTAGTATCTGATATTAGGGAGAACAATTTTGTTACCCTGCTGAGAAGAGGGCTCAGCATTAATGTATTCTGTTATACTGCTAAGTAGTGTTGAAAAAAAATGTCTTTTAAGAAAATGCTTTGGTCTTCATGCAAATCTCAGGATTTGCCTTGTAATTGTAATTATTATATGACCAGCACTGTAGCACTGAGAGCTTTCCAGGGTGTTTTTGCCTAAGTGAAATCTTGAAAATTTTACCTTTATATAGGTCTCTCCTCTCTGAGATCTAACTGCATTGGGAAAAGTGAGTTTCTGTAAAAGAAGTAGGCTAGTAGCCCTATGAAATATGTATGGTTGTTATAATGTTTATCACAGAATCACATAAACGTTCAGGTTGGAAAAGACCCTCAGGATCACCAAGTCCAACCAATAACCCTACTCTACAAAGTTCACCCCTAAACCATATCCTCAAGTACCACATCCAAATGACCTTTAAACACTTCCAGGGTTGGCAACAACTCCCTCTCTGGGGAGCCCTTTCCAATGCCTGACCACCCTTTCCATGAAAAAAAAATTCTTAATGTCCAGTTTAAACCAGTCACAGCTTGATGCTGTTCCCTCTTGTTCTATCACCAATTACCTGTGAGAAGAGACCAACACCAGCCTTTCTACAATGTCTTTTCAGGTAGTTGTAGACAGCAAAGAGGTCTGCCCTCAGCCTCCTCTCTTTCAAATTTAGCAGCCCCAGCTTCTTCATAAGAATTCCTTTGATCTTCATAAGAATTATTCTCCAGGCCCTTCGCCAGCTTCGCTGTGCTCCTCTGCACTCACTCGAGCACCTCCACATCTCTCTTGTATTGAGGTGGCCAAAACTGGACACAATACTCAAGGTGTAGCCTCACCAGAACTGAGTACATGTCCTGAATTTGGAACAGGACACCAATCAAAATAGTGTTGTGCTTAGAAGTCTTCTAGTTGATTGGAAAGAATCACAGAGAATCAGTGGTGACGTTATTCTGAATTTGTTGTACTCTCTTTCAGGCTGAGATAGCCCAGCTTCAAGAGCAATTAGCTCTGAAAGATGCAGAAATAGAACGCTTACAAAGTCAGCTATCTAGGACCTCATCACATAGTGAAGTGGCAGAAAGAGGTAAGAGGAGGGAAAATATAATTTAAAACCCTATTTTAACTTCACTTGGCTCTGTATTTCAAAGCAATACAAGGATACAAGAATAGACGTACAGAATTTATTTTCGAAGGAAAAATGGTGCAAATTTACTTTGTCTTTTGATAGTGAAAGTGTCCTTTAATGTGTGAAATTCTATCCCAGCCTAGAAGCAGCACAAATTGCAAAAATGTCCTAAAAGCACTAAAACGTTTTTTGCTCAAATTTTATTTATAATTTGAGTCAATTGTAGTTCATTGAGAATGTATTTTTTATTTATATGTTCAGAATTTATTTGAAAAATCTTTACAGTTTCCATTTTTTAAGGAGAAAAATAAAAAATCCCAACAAAACCCAGCAACAAATCTGAACATTCTAACACATAGTCATTGATTCACATCTTTCCTCTCTACAGGACTATGTCTCGTTTAGACTCCTTCTCCCATGAAAGGTTGACCCAAATAGTCTTTCAAGTCCCTTTCAGCTTGGGCTTTCTATGATTCTATGATACAGCAGGTCTCTATTTTAAATCTGCAGTGTTGGTACAGGTCAATAGCAAATAAACCATTTTGTTGAGTTTTGGTCTCAACCAGCTTTCTGAAATATTGACTCCCTAGGGCTTCTGTTAACTGCTGGGCTGTGAGCAGTATGGTACTAGTGACTTTTTTCACTTGTCCGTGCAGGAGTATTTGCCTGTGGCTTACTGCAGTGCATCAGCTTAGCTGCACTAACTTCTTTGGTAGGTGTTAACTAATGCTTCCAAAGAGGGCCCTTCTTGACATGTGACATTTCAGGAGCTGTGCTTACCTCCTTTGCACGGCTTACCAAGGATCTTTTTACAGGAATTAATGTACATGTGCCTTTTGTAGAAGACTGTTTTGAGTGTTATTTATTGTGAAGAAGTGACTTAACATATACTTGGTACTGATTTCACTCAGCTGCAGAGCTTGTGCATGTAGAGAACTGCATGTTCTAACTAGAAAATGAGCTTGTCTAACAGCAGTGTTTTGTAAAGGAACTCTTCTACTAATAGAATTTTATATACTTGTGAGGTTCCCAAATAATTTATGATACTTTGAAGGAAAGGTAGTGGTATGACAATAAATCGATAGATAACAACTTTCAACTTCAAGTAGTGTGTCTTGCCCTGTTCATACTGAAGAGGGGTGAAACTGGTCTTGATTCCAGTGGGAGAAGAGTCAAACCCTGTACAGCTGCTTTATGTTACATTTATGGAAACCACTTAGACAATATTTAGATGGAAACAGCATTCAGCAGTAATAATTCTTCTGGAAAAAAAAATAGATTTATCAGATTTGCAGGTGGTCTTCTCAAATAAAGTAGAAAAATAATGTCAATGTACTTGTAGTATGCTAGAATGCATATTCTAATTAAATTGCAAAATTTATCTAATATGTGCTTTTTCTGCATACCTTATTTGACTTTCACCATTTACCATCGTAGAGGAAGTTTATAGGAGAAGGCTAAAAGAAAAACGTAAGCTTTGTAATTAACTTTTGGCTTTATCTCACTGTTCCTTTCACACAAATTATAACTCAGATGCATCCTGCAGCAATAATTCAATGTTCGTTTAGATTTGGCTGTCTATTGTAATATACATGAGACACTGCTTTAATTGCTTGCAGCGAGCAGAAAGCTACTTGCCCTGTTTAGGAAGATCTCACTTCAGGGGGAAAAAGAAGTCAGAGGTTCACAAATCAAATAGCTGGACTTCAAAGGGATATTGTCAAGGTTAAGAGAGACAAAATTTTACCTCTTTTTATTTGTACATATGTAAACTCCATGTAATATCTGAAAGATTGCTTTGATTGAAGGCTTCCTCCTTTGGAGGGGAAGAATCTGTTGGTTTGTTTTTGTTTTTTTTTAAATCAGTGCAGTAAAAAAAAAAAGGACAGTTCAAATAAACTCATTTCCATACACAATGTTGTTATGAATATTTTAAGTAAAGTTTGCTTTAATGTGCTTAAAATACCTTGACACCAGATCTTTTTGAAGTCTATTTTTTATAAAAGGAAATTAATAGGGCTGCAATTTTTAATGGCATCTAAAGAAAAAAATTAAAAAATCATCCAATTGCTTGCCAACTGCTTGCTGTCTTTAGTTTTTGATTTGACTGTCTGTGCATGCCTTGTGTTACGAAGTGTCTTCTCTTGCAAGATGAATATTTGCAAGGTTCATTTACATGTTTTAAAATTCAATCATTGTAAGGTGTGTATTTTTTCAGAATCACTACAAAAGAAACTAATTGCAGTTTTTGCAAGTAGTTTAGATGTGACATTGTGTGTTCAATAATTAGTGGTAGAACACATTTTCTTTTTTTAGGAAATCTCTTTAGCAGTATTGATTTTCTTGCCTCACTGTCATGCCTGCCACATCTGTTTTTCATAGTCTTTTTGTAAAACAAGTGGGTCTGTTTAAATGTTGAATTGTGAATTCCTTAAGGGGCAGCTACAACATATAAAAAACTGTTTCAGTTTGTCTCCATCATCTACACTTGATTTAGTATAGGTTGGAATAGGTTGCCAGGAATAGGACACAGCAAAGAAATTAAAGACCGCGTGTGTTTGAATAGATTTGACTGTAACAACTGAACAGCTTCTATCTTGCAAAGCCAAAATTGCATGCAAGGCAATTCTGTATTAGCTCTTGATGTAGATTTTAACTTAGTTGTTCATACTGAAATGGTTTAAAAAACCCAAAACAACAACAACAAAAAGCCCACCAAAAATTTCCTTAGATTATTTTTTGTTGGTATTCATTTTCAAGTTTCATGAATGTCCTTGCCCTTCTTCTCATAAACTAGCAAATAGTTTTCTCAGATTCAATATAATTAATTTTCAGTCACACTTCAATTATATGTAACAGCAAACACACTCTAATCTTTTGCAAAATAAGCTTCAATGTTTCTTTGTTACTTCATTACTTGACTTTTAAGAGCATAAAATAGTATTATATAGCCTTTCAGAAGGAAAACCAGCATGTTTCTGTTGCACAGTGCTTTTAATAGTTCAGCTTTTGAAAGCCATGAGTGAAAAGTAATTTCATCAACTGACATGCTCTTGGTTACTCGTTAAAACATAACAATGCTATCACAAAACAAAATACGTTGTCTACACTAAATAGCAAGAGTAGTTTCCTTATAACATTTAAAAAACATTTTTAGATCAAGAAGTTCAGCGGCTGAAGATAGGAATGGAATCACTATTGGCCGCAAATGAGGAAAAGGTAAGAAATAATCCTTGTTCTACATAAGAGTTAAATGATGGCTTTGAGTCTCTGAAATGCTCTGAATAAATTGCTTTCTAAGTGTAGTGTTTCCTATTATAGTATAACAGGAAAGTGTTAGGCAATGGAGAAAAAGTGGAGTCTATAATGCATCAGACACTGGTTAGACCTCATTTCTTTGGTTCTGTACAGATTTGATTACCCAAGTTCAAAAAGGTGTATTTAAAAATGAAGTTTAGATGTTGGAATGCAAAACAAATCCCACAAGAGAGGATTAAGGATCATGACTAGATTGTTAAATTATACAAAACATAAACATGATTTGTTTTATGATTACAGGTACGATGCTAGCAATATTGCCTTAGCTCTTAAAAGTGAAAGCTGATTTCCAAATTTTGTTTCTTTAAATAACTAATTTACCAGTAAATTCAAACTGCTTTGTTTTCCTTGTATTCATGATTTCATAGTGTCCAGTAAAGATTACATACAATAGCAAACAAAAGCCAAGAAACATTCCTTACATGGTATGTGAGAGACTTGATCCTGCTTTCTGGAAAAGCAGGCCACCATCACAGAAATGAATGTGTAAAACAATGTTTCTGCAGTTATAAAGTAGGGTTTTAAATCAAGTTTTATTTAATGCTCTTCACAGGACCGTCGAATAGAGGAGCTAACACTGTTGCTAAGCCAGTACAGGAGAGTCAAAGAGATAATGACTGCAGCTCATGGTAAAGTGTCTTGTGAATAGTTTTCTAATATCAGGTCTTTTAAAAACTGCATGCACTAAACCTGTTAGTTATTTTTGTTTTCAGCATATGTATAATAATATCTATTTTAGTACGCATATATTTGTATCACATCGGAGTGTACACTTTCAGATAGAGAGAACTGCATCATGTGTTGACCAGACTTCTGTGCTACTAGCTGCACTTCTGTGGAGATTTCCTTTTTGTTTCCTATGCTGTAGGCAATACAAAGAAAATACCACTAAGAAAAATCCTGATAGCTGAGTAGGCAAGTTCTGGTTTGGAGCGAACAACTGAAAACCCATGGTTGCTTTGGCGCACACATTATTACATACTTCAAAATCTGGGGGAAAATCTTTGTCTTGTTTAATTACCCTGCAGGAAGTGCAGTGGGGTTTAGGACAATTTCATTTTAACTTGCTACCTTGGTTTTCAGTACAAAAATTAGTCTGGGAAACACTGCTTTCTAAAAGGACATTTTTGTTTAACTTAAGTCATCACATTAACAAACAGTATTTTCAGGTCTTGTATGGCAGAATGGAAACTTGTATTTAACACACAAGAATGGGGAACAAGAGTCAGGTAAATCTTTCTCTGAGTGGTCATTTACAAAAAAAAGAAAGAAAGAAAAGTCTCTCTCCTCAAACTATTCTGAAAAGAAATTAAAATGTGTAATTGTAGCTTTTGGAGATGCATTTATGTTAACTCCCAAGATAGCTGCACCGCTGTTAGCCAGAGAGTTGGTGCTCTCAACACCACCCCACAGTGCCACTCTCCTTGGCAAATCTTGGTTGTAAAGATTTGAGTACACCATTCCCATGTGCATGAACAAGGAGCAAGCTTGCTCTGAGTTGTTGAGTTGGTACTGCAGGGAAGCATTTCTTATTTCTGCTTAAAGTGATCTAGAACTTGTTGAAAGAAGATAGAAGATGACTAACACCTCACCAGAGGTAGCACATAAATAGATTCTGGTGATTGAAAATGTTGTTAAAGTAGGACAGCTGCTTGAAACAGCCTCTGACAGTTGAGTAAAATGTAAAGGAGCTACCCTGAACTCAACTACAGGTTGCTCTTTTGTTCTATCTGAAGGAGTACGTACCAGCAACTGTATCATGAGATTCCTTTCATATCCTGAGAGCTAGTGGTCAATACCAGGTTTGTTGGTAGTCTCTATAGCTGAAAAGCATAGTAACTAAGCTCACATTTAATGAGTTTTCAAGTAATCTATCTGCTAATAATGCCAAGGCCTAACCATAAGATTTGTTAGGGTTTTTTTTTCATAAGTGTCTAGAGCTGCTGCACCTCTGTCATGTAAATTAGGAGTTATTAATGTGCTTAAAGGTCAGTTTGAATTTCTCCTTTATGGCATAGCAGCCCTCCCACATCATTTTTGCAGCCTTGTGCTTAGGAGATCTCCAGAAAAATATTTTTAGCCAAAATGTGCCAGAAGTTTGGTCAGCACTGAATATTGACCCTGATTTAATATTGCAGTTTTGACAATTTAGGAATAAAAATCCTACTAAAAAAAGAATTTTGGAATGTTTCAGTATTTGTCTTAGATCTAGGATATCCAGAAAAATCTGGAGCATGTTTACAGAGTCAACCCTGAACTGAGCACGGGGCACTGCATTATGATACAGACAGTGTCAAATAAGTGTGCTACCTATAAAGCATTATGCTATGAGTAAGAGAATGGTACCAAAATGAGCTCACATCACAGCATCAGACTATGATTTAGAGTGGTTCAGAAGCTGCATCATAATCAGCTCAGCTACTCACAGCAGAGAACAGCATATAACTAGAAGTCATACATTCATTGCTCTCATATAAATAAGCTTGCTGGTAATCAAAGCCCAAAGGAGTGGGGAGCAGAGAGGCTGGTAAACTGCATGTGTCAAATCAAGACTGAAGGGGCATTCAGAAACTGAAGTATTCAGAGTGTCTGAGAAGGTCCTAAATGTTATTCTATTGGCCTGTTTCTCTCCCATTCTACTTATAATCTTCATTGTTCACAGGCTCCTCTATCTCTGGTGGCAGTGAGGAGGAATTCGAGACAACTGTGAGGAAGTGGAATCTTTTGAATAATCCTCAAGGAGAATTATTTAAAACAGAGGTACTTAGTAAATATACTTTTTAGAAGCAAGCTCTGCCATATATATGATTTATTGTACTTGTTTCTTTGTAGTAGTTAAGGTAATGCAGATGAGGGTTTGACCCTGGCTGAATTTTTGTACTACTCGATATGGACATGATAGATTCAGAATTAAACACTGGAGTTACAGACTTGAAACTTATCTTTTACATAGGCCTCTTCAGGAGAATTGTCACCAGCTGTGCTCTCTCCAGTGCCACACAAAGCTATGGAAATCAGGCAAGACCTTTGTTTCTTGGGTGTTTTTTTGTGGATTGTCCTAAATCTGTGTAATTTAATCTGTTTAAGTGTTGGGATCTTATTGTAGAATCATAGAATGGTCCAGGCCAGAAAGGACCTCCAAAGGTCATCCAGTTCGACATCCCTGCAGTCAGCAGGGACATCCTCAACTAGACCAGGTTGCCCAGGGCCTTGTTGAGACCTACCTTGAATATCTCCAGGGAAGGGGCCTCAACCACCTCCCTGGGCTTTCTGTTCCAGTGTTCCACTGCCCTCATAGTGAAGAAGTTCTTCCTGATATCCAATCTAAATCTGCCCTTCTTTATTTGAAGCCATTGCCCCTCGTCCTGTCACTGCAGGCCTTCGTAAACAGTCTCTCTCCATTCTTCCTGTAGGCCCCCTTCAGGTACTGGAAGGCTGCTATTAGCCTCTTCTCCAGGCTGAACAACCCCAGCTCCCTCAACCTGTACTCATAGCAGAGGAGCTCCAACCCCCTGATCGTTTTCGTGGCCCTCCTCTGGACCCTCTCCATCAGGTCCATGTCCTTCCTATATTGTGGGCTCCAAACCTGTGTGCAGTATTCCAGGTGAGGTCTCACCAGAGCAAAGTGGCAGAATCACCTCTCTGGATCTGTTGGCAACACACCTTTTGGTGCAGCCCAGGATGTGATTGGCCTTCTGGGCTGCAAGCTCACACTGCCTGCTCATGTCCAGCTTCTCACCCATCAGCACCCACAATTTTTTTTCCACAGTGCTGCTTTCCAAAAACCTCATTCCCCAGCCTGTATTGATAGCAAGGATTGTTCTGGCCCAGCTGCAGAACCATGCACTTGCTCTTGTTGAACTTCATGAGGTTCACCTGGGCCCTCCTCTCCAGCTTGTCCAGGTCCCTCTGGTGTATCGACAACACCATGCAGCTTGGTGTCATCTGCAAACTTGCTGATGGTGCATTCAATCACACTATGTCCTTGATAAAAATATTAAACAGTACAGGTCCCAGTACAGACCCTGGAGGGACACTACTTGTCACTGCTCTCCATCTGGACTTCAAGCTACTGAGTACCTCCCTCTGGATGCGACCATCCAGCCAATTCCTTATCCACCGAACTGTCCACCCATCAAATCCACATCTCTCCAACTTGGCGAGCAGGATGTTGTGGGGAACCGTGTCAAAGGCCTTGCAGAAGTTGTCCCTTGTCTTGTCTTGTTTGTTCTTGGCTTTGCAAGAACTTTTGGGTAGTTGTGAAAGCAGTGTTTTGCCATGGGAGTTTGTGATACTTAGTTGTTAAGTTTTTAATTATAGGAATAAATTAGCACTTCTACCTACTTAAACCAGTCTATTTTGTTCTTATTTGAAGTGGAAGCATTCCAGCATCTTCAACTAACGTAACCTCTCCACAAGCAGATTCTTCAGAAATCGTAAATAGGTGAGTGTGAGTAATTTCAACTGAAATGTTTAACATACAGTGAGGAATTTACCTTTTTTTTTAATGTAATTCTTGCCTTTCCCCATTTTTAACATCCCTTAATGTTGCTCACTGTTCAGAGAATTACTTGCTTGAGCTTCTAAAAAGTCATCTGTAGACATTTAAGTTTAAAACTTCACATTCAGCCTCATTTACGTTTCATTGTTGATCAAAGGAAGTCTTTTTGCTGTTTCTTCATCTCTTGCAGATCCCAATGCTATGTAACAAAGCATGCCATATAAGGAGCTGTCACCATACAGTTGTGGAATATGCAAGCATACTAATGTGGTATTAACTGTTGCTTTTTTTGCCTGTCATTGTTTTAAGGGTTCCACAGAAAAAGAAGTCAAATAGTTTAGAAGACTTGCAAAGTGAATCCCTGGAGAAGGTTGGTTTATTTGTAATCACAGTTTCTGGTGTTTAATATCACGACTAGAAGAGAAAGGTCAAGTATAAATATATGCATATAGGAACCCTAAGCACTGCTTAGGTGCCAGGGGGTGGGAGGAAGAAACCCTGATGGTCAATTAGTTCAGGTTCTTTTTTTCACCCCGTTACCAAAGCTTAGAATAAAAAAAGCTAGTTGACGCCCATGTGTACACATCCTCAAAATCTGCTTTTCACTTGAAAGAAAAATACTTAGGCAAATATTAATGAGGAGTCATTTTGTCAAACTGCAGTTTAGTTTTGTTAATAGGTAAGTGGTTTTAAAATAATTTTAACTTTCAAATTGCTGAAGATATTAAGGCTGATAATCTTGAAAGTAGTCAAATATTCGGGCTTGAGTACTTCCACATAGCATTCCTTGTGAGTGCTTGCATGTAAATAATGAGTGTTGTCCCCTAACTTTGCCTTCTGCTACAAATGGCATTCCTGAGGATGGTAGTGATGCTGACTGAGTTAAAGCAGCAGGAGCACTGTTATTAACTCAAAGATTTAATTTCATTCCAGAATAAAGACTTTCCAATTTATAGTCTCATTATGGTATGGTCCAGAGGCTTGTTTCGTCATTATGTACACTGAAATTTTTCTTGCCTTGTGATTGTGAGACTGTTACTGATATTTTCTATTCTTGAATTAAACTTGATACTAGATTACCCACACCCAGGGCTGCCATTTAAACCAGGTACTAGTAACATGATTATTCCTGTTCTTCAGATTTTCTTAATCTTTTTGTAAATCTCTGAAGATGACAGTGACCAAATAGAATGTTTGAGATTTGTGTGGCACTCATTTGATTGTGACAAATCAGTTCAGAAATAATGTTTAATTCCATATAGGATTTATGAAGATGTTTTCTTTTAATAACTTTAAGCTTTTTTCCTGTCCTAAATTCACAAGCTTAATTTGTCTCTGTGATGTAATCTGATAAGGCTGTAACTACACATCTGTTCTATCTGTTAAATCAGAGTCCACAGAAGAACAAGGAACTACCAAGGATATGAGAGAATTTGAGCAAGCCAGCCCCATGCCCAGCAAAGCATTTAAATTGTATGCCCTATTTAGGCATGAGGCTTCTCAGTGAAGTAACTGAGACCTGCCTATGCATATCAGTGAGAGGCTAAATGTGAATTAGGTATAACCACAACTAAGGCAAACAAAACTTGGTTTGCTGACTCAGCATGGCAAGACTTCACTTTTTGTGTGAGAACCTGTACTAGGGGCATGGTTTACTGGAGCTATTCTGCTTTGCACAAAACTGAAATTCCAGTTATGCCCAGCAACAATAACAATAAAACACATTGGTTGTCTTTGACCTAGCTGTGCTGGTATTTTGAATTGCTTTACTTCTGTCCAAGTTCCTCATGGTTGCAGCTGGATACATACAGTATTGTGCATGTTCTTTTTTTTTTTTTTTATGCCAGTCATTTTCATATTGTTTTGACTGTTAAACAACTGCCTAAGGTGATCCTGCTCTGGCAGGAGGGGTTGGACTTGATCTTCAGAGGTCCCTTCCAACCCCTACCATTCTGTGATTCTGTGTTTCCAGTATAGGGGCTAAAGGGACTACCCAGAAGCCTGAAAATAGAAAAATTCCTTTAATCACAACAGAACGTAAACAAGGCCTAAATTTTGTAGAGTGGTTTAGACAAACACATTTAGTATTAAATATATGATTTAAATTAAATAAAGATATGACAGACCTTGTAGTACACTGTCAATGCATTAGGTAGCATCACTGTATACAATATTAGACTCCATGTTCTGTGTATGAGTGTTAATACTAACATTTGTCTGTTGCTTTTTTCCATAAACTCTGAAATTACCCTCCCTGCAACTCCATAGTGTGTACACGGGAAACCAGTACAGCCTGTTGTAGAACAAGAGGTATATTAACTGTAAACTCTCTTAACATTTATCTGTTGTGACCTGCTGTGATGGTGTTTTCATTTTATATTAATTTCCTTTTAAAATGTTGGCGTAGTTCCAATGCTTGACAGCCTCTGTGAATAGGGGTAAGGGTTTGAAAGGGAAATATTTTCTTTTTTAATTAATTAATTTATTTAAAAGCTTTTATGTGATGCTCGAAGCTGCCATCAGTCAGTTTCAGAAAATACAGTGCTAATGTAATAAGCAGTTTCTCTACTCATGCAATTTTTGGTACAAGTCAGGATGTACTCCTGCAGTTGCTAAAACAGGAGCAGGGTTTGAACTGAGTTACAGTGCAGTTAGTGTCACAAAGATCCCTGTAAGTCTTGAAATAAGATAAAGCAGTTATCTAATTTTTACTGTATCATCCTGTCACAGTGTTTTGAAATAATTTTGTTGGAATGGGGTCACTACACAGGCCCCTACTATGTGGTTTTGTATACTAAATGTGCTTTGCATGTTTGCGGTACAAAATTTTCCTACGACTTCCTGTCTCATTAGCGAAACATTTACCAGTGTGAGCTTATTCTAAAACACACTACATGTGCACTACTGCCAATTGCAGTTGCAGGTCCATTACCTCCCTGGAAAGCCTCTATATTCCTATAGTTTTGACAGTTGTAAGATACACATTTTGTCCAGAGTGATGGCTGCTGCTTCTCTTCATTTGTATTCAGTATTGAAGAAGTCTCAACGTGCTATCTCCAAAAATGTAGACAAGTAATTCTCTCAAATATGTACTTTAGCTGGAGAAGTACCTTGTTAGGCTCAAAAACACCAGATCTGCGTGGAAGTTCTAATATACCCTTGTGAAGAAGCTGACCACTGAAAAAATGAAGGCAAGGAATATTAAGAGATTGATTCTAATTTTAGCAAAGCCTACGTGCTGGCTGCCTTTCAGTGTGATATACTGAAACTTTGAGCAGCACCTCTTGTGAGTTCTGTTGCTGGAGGACAGGTGTTCCAGTAAAATAACCTCACTGATACAAGTGACACTGTGCATATGTGCCACAGCTGCAGGCAAGCATAAGCTAGACTTTTTTTTTTTTTTTTTTTTTTTGCCTCTTGTGGACAAAAATTGTAGTCAGCAACCATTTAGATTATCCCTAAAATACAGAGGATTGGGGTTATTCTGACCATGAGCTTCAAATACTTTTTCTCAACTTTTCAAATATCGAGTACTGGATCGCAAATGCTATGAATTACTTGATTTTGTATTCATTTCTTTCTCCCTCTTTAAAAAGCAGAGCAAGCCACTTGTGAAAGGTAGCAGGTATCAAACCTTGCCAGGAAAGCTACCTCGACCCTTACAGAATGGAGAGCAGGGAACTTATAATTCATCAGACGGGTGCTGCACGAAGGACAGTGAAGACAGCATCCTGAGCCTAAGTATGCACCCACACCTCTCTGAGAGGATTGTGTAGGAGGGGGAAAACGCAAACTGAGGGGTTGGGATGTACTATGGTATATAATCTGCTATGCAGAACAATGGGTTGTGACCTGATTCAATTAGGGAAAGTTCTATTGGTTTTTTAACAGTGTACCAGAAATATCCCCCATGAGCTCACTGAAGAATAAAAACTGGGTTTAAGCTTTTCTGTTGCACTTGATACAATTTGCTGATGTCACTGATGACATAAGTAATGAAGAGACATTGTTTTGGAAATTGTGGGGAGAGCATTCTGCAAGTCAAGAAATCTGTAATTAAAAAGTGGAGCTTTTAGAGGTACAAACATGTTGACAACAGCAGAGTAGTTAGTTGCTGTAGCTTGTGGGGCCCACAGGTGAAAAATTAACTTGCATATTGGTGGATTTTGAAAATACAGGTTTATTGTAATTCCACAACCAGAGCCCTGTGTGGAAGCCTGTATTAATTTCTTCTCAATGACATCTTAATGATGGATTTATTGACAAAAGTATTACAGCAAGGCACAGAAACAGGTATTTGCCAAGGACCAAATAGCTTGGGGGAGCTCAGCCATGAGAATATCCCATGTGATTTTGCATGTTTCTACACTTTAAAAGGTATGGGGAGGTTTTTTTGTTTGATTGGGTTTGTCTTGTTTGGTGAGGTTTTATTTATTTTAAGGCCCCATTGTCCTAAAAACTGCTAGGGTATTGCAGCTTCAAGATTTCAGTAGGTTGGGGGTTGTTCAGGACTTCTTTTTTTAAGAAGTTTTCTGTGATTGCAACAATGCAGGCAGTGCATGAGCCCTGCTGTTACATCTTTGACTGCAGGGTTATCCTCCAGGCATGCAGTAAGAAAATGTTCTTCTGATAGAACAAGCAATGACTCCCTAAATACACAGCAGAAGTAACAGAATTTTTAATGCAAGTTCATTTCTTGCATGTGCAGTAAACTCATTACACCTCTAATTCTGTATTTCAAAGGAATCTGGTGTAATCTCAGATATGCTTTATTTCAGATATTCTGTAGGCTTTGTGGAGCTCTGTAGCGTGTGCTTAATATGTTAAACCCCCCTCAACAGATAAATGATCACCCCCTATCTGTTGAAGGTGACCTCTGCAGAATTCATGGGGCCTGTGCACACCAATTCATATTCACTTTCATGTCAAGCATAACTGCTTCTTTACTCTTTGTTTCTGCTTTTAATGCTTACCTTACTTCTTTGCTCTTCTGTAACTTTATTTTGCTGGTGTTTTATACCTTCTTTGCTTCTTCATCTGGCTTTCTGCTTCTTGGGATGACTGAAGATCGCATCAGGAGTGTCAGTGCACCAGTGCTAGGTACTGTATCCAAACAAGATGCAACTTTTAACATCAGTTTTGCTGCATACTTTTATTTTTCCCTCCCTTTCTCTATGAAATACTAATACTAAGTGTGCCATCCAGATTGAATTCCTTAAGTGCAGCACTGAAATGAGGTAACAACTTTTGCTGTACCACATGTGGATGGGATTTCTTTGTGATACTTCTGATTTCATTCCACTTTCACTGAACTGAACAGAACTAAGTCCCACTGACTTTGATGGAGGAGTTACAGTATTAGGAATAGGAAAGGCAAAAGCTTGAGCAACCTGTTTCTGTCTGAAGACCTTCAATTGATTAAGTATTTAAATACAAATGTAAGAAGTAACAATGCTCTTTTACCCAATCTTATTACATATCACATGAACAGCTGCCTTTTTTTTCCCCCCACTTTCTAAGCACGTGAGGGTTTTTAATACAAGAACTTTTTTTTATTATGTTCTGCATCTAAACATTCTTTTCCCAGGTAACAACTTGGTTTCTAATTAGTGTAAAATGTGACTATCTTAACCCAGGAGAAACAGAGAACGTGGATGGTACAGTGGTCTCCGATGACCTTTCGCCTCTTTCTTCAGGAATGGATTCAGGTCCACAGTCTCCATTGTCTCCAGAAAACAGAAAGAGTCCAAAAGGGATCAAGAAAATTTGGGGAAAGTAAGGTGTTTTGGTTTTGTGGTTTTTTGTTTTTTGTTTTTTTCTTTCTCTATGTTGGTTGTCAAAGCACTTTGGCTGATAATGAACCTGGTTCTTTGCAAAGGCCACAACTACCTCCAGCAAGAATTGTGTGAAAGTCAAAGAAAGAGAGAAAGCAGCTCTGGGACCATTCGGGTGTGTCTTTATCTACACATGCCTGTAGGAAAATGGATGGTAGTATTCAGTGTCATGCTATTGGAAGAAATAAGACACTCTGCTCTCATCTTAATGCCAGTAATTTAGAATGCAAACAGTTTCAGTAGCTATGAAAAATTAAATTATAATAACTTGTTCTTTACAACAGCCCATCAGGTAAAAGAAAAAAAAATAGAAGAAAAAGCACAAAAGACTGAATTTTACTGTGTTCACAGTATCTGCTTCAAGCCAGCAATTCTGGCCTCCAGTGTGGATTATTAAGTGGACTGAGGGTTTTATGGCTGCTCTGCAGAGCTTTTCTTCTTTTCCTCAGGTCTGAAGGGCATTTGCTGGGAACTTCAGCTACCATTTGAATTAGATATTTGTGGTTTACAGGAAATTTAATACATTTTATAGTTGTCATATATGAAATAAATTCTCTGTGTCACAAGCTAATACTACTGTCATGGCATTCTTGTCTTGAAAGAATAAGAAGAACTCAGTCAGGTAACTTCCCTGCAGATGACCTGGGCTTGGCAGAGTTTCGAAGAGGTGGTCTCCGAGCAACAGCTGGACCTCGGTTATCCAGATCAAAAGAAACCAAAGGCCAGAAAAGGTAACGATTCCTTCTTTACCTTGCACAGCACATTACGTGTGTTCAGTGTGCTAAGCAGCCAAACCCGCCTCATGTGAAGCACATCTTTCCCAATGTACTTCATTACATGTGGAATTCCACAACAACTGGAAAAAATTTCTCTGGTAGAAAACATCTCCGTAAGCTCCCTTGGCTGCACTCCTTCAGCCGCAGGTTGCAGCACCAGCTGTTTGTTGGGAGTATCAAAAATTTCACCTTATGTAAAGCACAAGGAAACTTAATGTCATCTCCTGTGGGAATATCTGCAAAGTGATGAGGATTCAGCAATTCCCTTTTCCCTCTCTTCAAACAGAAACTGTGAAATGTTCAACACTTATGCCCCTCAACTGTTCACAAGTTGAGACTGGGCAGCCAGGTCAACAGGACACCAACACCACAGCATATACTGCAAGACTTGGCTCTCGTCTTTTGCTGTTGCACAGAGCAAAGCATACTAATGCATAGGCTGTTGTCTGCCTCTGGCACATGAGGAACTTGCTGATAATAACTACAGTTCTGTAAGATTTCTTTTACACCTTTCCTGTACTTTTCAGTGACTACAATGCTCCATTTGCTCAGTGGAGCACTGAAAGAGTTTGTAACTGGCTTGAGGACTTTGGTCTCGGCCAGTACGTCATATTTGCCCGGCAGTGGGTGACTTCAGGCCACACGCTGTTAACTGCGACCCCTCAGGACATGGAGAAGGTAATCACCTAGAACTGTTTCTCTCAAGCCACTGTATGCATTGATTCTGTACAACCAGACCCCTTCAAACAGTTGACAGTTATGCTTTTCTGAAGTGTGTATTACCAATTTTTAAAGACACCATAAGCAAAGCAAAGAGTCAGAGGCAAGGCAAACTACTTGTTAACTGTTACTGTTGCAGGAAATGGGAATAAAGCATCCACTGCACAGGAAGAAATTAGTTTTGGCCATTAAATCAATAAATGCAAAACAGGAAGAGAAGTCTGCACAACTTGATCATATCTGGGTGACACGTAAGTATTTGAACTGTCATGGAATTGTTTGGAAAGGAATTTCCTGCACTGCAGTACATAGACTGTGTGATATGTTTCTTTAAGCAGGTACCAAACATCTTGTTAAGAGTACTAAGTTTCAGGCCCACAGAATGAGGATTTTTGTGGTGTTTTTGACCTCCAAATATACAGTTGTACAGTAGGATCTTCCACAAGGAACTCTGTTATTCAGATTGGAGGGAAGTCAATGCTGGGGGGGGATCAATCTAGCAAGAGCTGTTATGCTGCAAATCTATGCAGCATAGGTATGTGCTCAGTCACTATGTAAAATTATCACAGGGGTATTGTGGACAAAGCTGTTTAATAGGAATTGGTTTTAAGCTTCAACTAAGAAGCTGCTCTTTTGAAAGGTGAATGCTTCATTCTGGCTCATCTGGAGATGGGTACACCATTGCTCTTTTTATCTGCAGGATGGCTTGATGACATTGGTTTGCCTCAGTACAAAGACCAGTTTCATGAATCCAGAGTTGATGGGAGAATGTTGCAGTACTTAACTGTGGTAAGTTAAAAACCTTTTTCCCCAGTTGAACCCAATTTAACTTCAGATTGAGCAAAGAATTTTACAGTTTTCCTTTGAAGGTGAATGGTTAAAAGAATTTTTCCAAGACAGAAATAGTGCCAGTAGCAACTCATTTGTGTTGTCTAGCACATGACTATTATTCCTAAGGTTCATAAAGCAAGTCATAGGATGTGTTATAGCTAACTTCTGCAGTTTCTTTCAATATCTTGTAGCACATTGTGGTTAAAGGTAAAAATTTACAAGCCTCTGCAGTGTATTGTTCTCCACACCCAGGAAGCTGTAGTATTGGTAAACTAAAGATGAGCAGCAATTCCAGTGTTTTGTACAGCTCCAGCCACAGTAGCAGCAAACCTTGCACTACACAGAGCACTGTGTTTTCTTCCAGTTTCCCTGCCCAGGGATAAGGAAGTATTTAGATTTAACTGTGCTTATAAAAAAATGCCTAATTTAGCTGCTTTCAAAGGTACAGCCTGGTCCATACTGGTTGAGAAGCCTTTGCTACAAGAGCATGGTGTCTGTGATCCCATGGTTAGATGGATGTTGCTAGCTGCAGTGATCCTACTCAGAACAGGATCTTAGCCACAAACAGTCTAAGTGTTTTAAAGGATCAGTGAGCCTGGATTAATAAATAGGCTACAAGCTCTCCTTCACTTTTTGCTGGGTCTTGGTATGATGCAGTGTTTCAAACAACCAACCCACCCAACAAATCAACCAGCAACACACTCCTGGACCCCTACCCTAAAAACCTCTCAGTAAGTGTAAACTTCTACCAAAACTATGGTTACTATGGTTTATATAAAACTACAGAGCAAGCTTAAACATCTATCTTCTTGGGGAAAGTGCCTGTTTTGGAAGTATTCTATACTCTTTTTTTACAGAATGACCTGCTCTTTCTGAAAGTCACCAGCCAGCTGCATCATCTGAGTATTAAGTGTGCCATTCATGTGCTGCATGTCAATGGTTTTAACCCCCACTGCCTACGCAGGAGACCAGCTGAGGAGGTAAAAGAATGCTTAAATAAACTACATGAGCACTAATTACCTGATTGCAGCCAAAGGGGATTATTGTACAATGCTAACTTGCTATCCAACAGAATCACTGCTACAAGGGAAAGGCTCTAAAGCAAGCTTCCAGCTTTCCAGCACTGGAATGTAACATGTACTCAGCAGTAATAACAAACATCTACTCAGTCTTTAAGCACTTTGAGCCACTTCTTAGTTAAATATCATGCACTTCCCTTGAGAAATTATTTCCTTAAAGAAATTCAGTCAACTTCTGACAGAATAATTTGGAATGTTTTTTCTTTGCCTAATTTTTAACTCTCTGAGACCATTCAGGTTTTTCCCTTCTCTGGCTAGCATAGCTTAATTTCTTAGTATTAAAGGTTGGCAATAACACTGTTCTTGAAAATGTTCCCATTTTTACACCCTGCAATCTATACCGCTCTACTACTTGATTCAATATATGGAATTTCATCTGTCTTACACTATCCATACCTGCTGTCTTGTCAGAGGATGGCTGAAAGAGGCCTTCAACAGAAACAATGTCTTAGAATCAGGGAACAACTACTGCCCTGAGGAGGAATGCTGGTTTTATGGCAACTGAGAGGACATTATGAACAATGCAGGCTACAGCATCATCATCTTTTCTGGTTGTTTCAACAGAATAATGTGTCATCTTCTGAAGTAGTACAGTGGTCCAACCACAGAGTGATGGAATGGCTCAGATCAGTTGATCTGGCAGAATATGCACCAAACCTTCGAGGAAGTGGAGTGCATGGCGGCCTGATTGTAAGAACTGCACATTTTACTATGTATCTGCTAAACACTGTCAGACTGTAGTACAACTCATGTATCTTAATTTTACAAAGGAAACTAAACAAATAACTTCTAAGACTTTTTCATAATCAAACCTGAGCTATGCATGAGTGGTTAGCATCAAGGCTTGAAACAAGGCAAGGTAAGGGTGACTACCAACACTTGTATATATACAAATTGCCAGAGATCAATTGGTCCAATGGTGCACTGAAGCTAATGTGTATCTGCCCAATGGAAAGGCATTCTGCCAGGCTATACCCATAAAAGGCAGAAGCAAAGACCTTATTTCTGGGGGAGCGGTGGTCAGCTTATGTGCTCTCACCCCAGATAAACAGCTTGTTTAGCAGACAGGCAGGAGTCCTGTCCCCTTTGTTCTTTTTCTGCATTGCCCTGTTTTCCTGCAGGAAGGAGGAGAGAGAAAGGGACCTTGTCTAGACATCTTAAGGCCTGTCTGGGTTTGTACTGGGCCATGTCCTGGCCCTACCATGATACCAACCCAAACTGTTCCGTGAGAAAGTTATTTTTGATAAGGCATCACTGGGTGCTTCTTTTGAGTGGTTTTAACAGAATTTTTAGCCGCAGTAACTCATGGCATTTTGTGCCAGTGACAAGGAAGGATTTTTTTTTAATGCAAAACACTGGAACTATTTGCAGCCAGTGTTCTGAAATACCATGCTTCTAGTCTGTAGACTTTCTGCAAAAATGAAATAGCACAGGTTTTTCTAAGATTAAGTTTATACTCTGAGTAGAGCAGAAAATTCTGGAAACAAATGTGTGCAATCCAAAAAAACCCACAAGGATTGACGATAGATATAAATATGTATTTGCCTGACCATGCTCTGCATCTCTTACTGCCTACTTCCATGTATTTCCTGTTCAAAATCTAGCAAGTATCACACGACAGAGTTGTAGAATGTGGCATGTAGGTAGACAGCTTAGAGTGAGAAATCCCTCTGACTAGCACAGTAATGGTTTACTATTGCAAATATTTAACCCTACAGAAAATAAATATTCTGCCGTTTTCCAACAGATTCTTGAACCTCGCTTCAATGGTGACACGCTGGCAATGCTGCTGAATATTCCACCTCAAAAGACCCTCCTGCGACGCCACCTAACAACCAATTTTAACATATTGATAGGACCAGAGGCACAACAAGAAAGAAGAGAAATAATAGAGTCAGCAGCATACACACCTCTGACCACCACTGCCAAAGTCCGGGTATGTACTGCTGTCAAAAAGGAGGCATTCCAAAATTTCATGCTTCCTTGACCCTGTCTTATAAAGAAAATTATAAATGTGCAGGGGGAGATTGGTTCTAGAACTGTTATGTTCTCCTTCCAGACACCAAAGGATTTAGTTTTGTATCTGTTTACATCACTTCCAAAATAAACACAAAATCCTCCCTGTCTTTTCTTAGAACATTGTCTAAATGTATTTAACATCTGCTGTAACTCCCAATTTGAAAAGAATGACATGAATTTAGTTCAGAATCTAGATACTTGAATGACTAGAGTACAGCAGTAAATCCAAGAGGAGAGGATTTCAAATGTTTAGAGGACAATCTTATTTTTATTATTCAAAATTTGTCTTCTTTCAGCCAAAGAAACTTGGATTTTCACATTTTGGAAACTTAAGGAAAAAGAAATTTGATGAGTCCACAGACTACATTTGTCCTATGGATACAAACCCAACTGCTGCAAATGGTACTCAGAAAAACTATGGTGGCTACAAAGGACTTAGTCCATTCACGGACCAGGAACTGGATCAGGTGGGACAGACAGACTGATGCCCTTCTCACCTCATCCTCTCCATGCATTCCAAAGCTTGCAAATAACCAAACATGAGCATGTACAAAGTATTTGCTACATCCGCATTAACTCATTGAGAAAGTATTGGGTGTGGACGTGGGAAAGAGTTTTCTAAGAATGCCAGCTTCATTTGTTTTAATCAACATCATCATGACTCCACCTCCAAGCCCTTTCTCAGGACTGTAACACCTTTACACTATGAAGACTGAGGTATTTTGGCAGTTAAGATGGTGGTTGCAGTAAACACAAGACTTTTGTACCTCTAGCTTTCATAGCCTCAGTATGGCTGCACTACTATTTTCATTATCTCCATGGGTGGGTTTGACTATAATTATTTGGACTAATTTGTACAAAGCTATTGACCTACATAATCTGATTGTACTTTAATATATGTTTTTAACAGACATTACTTAAACAGTCCAACTGAATTTTTCTTCCATTATGTACAGGGTGGAATTAGTTATGTTTAGACAGCATATGTGAAACCAATGCATCAGTAATGAACAAGATTAATAAACCAGTACTTAAATAATTCACTTTTGTTATGCAGTAGTGAACTTGTAAATGAAACTGTCCAGACATCAAACACACAAATGATGAAGATTAAAAGCCATCATATTTTAGTCAACTTTGTTGTTGTGTAAAGGGATATAAACCTTGAAAAATGGAGCTCCTGGAGGTTTGTGAGAATTTTGGCAGCACACAAGAGACAGGCAGCTGGTGTCCTTTCTCCAGTGACCTCAAGAGAGAGAAAAACACATTAAGCCTGATATTTTTTTCAGTTTTGTGACCATTCTCTAACTGAAAGTAATTTTTTCATTTGCATGGTTTACTGCATTTAACATCTCATTTGTGCTCATTATCTAACCCTTGTCTTTTTCAATGTACACCTCAGTAAAGCAGCACTTCTAAGCAGGGACACTGCCCAATCCTGACTGTGATGCAATATGGATGTCCACTTGCACAGTTAGGAGTTGTAAGTGAATGCATTAACTTTGGGCCCAGAGCTTGCATTTTACAGGTGTTCAGGCATTGCAAAACTACTGGTTTTTTGTCTAGGAGGCATGGTCTTTCGGTTACGTGTGACTTCTCAGCATGTGGGTGTGCAGTGAAATCTCAGTGCCCTAGAACTGATCACCTTTTCTGTAAGGACAGGTAAGACTGTATCACAGAGGACTCTTCTTGCCTGTGAAAGAAGGCTACCAGAAGTTTAAGTATTGCAGCATCTGGAAAATGTTACCCTACACGGACAACATCAGTTAAGCTGCTGTTGTATGAATTACAGTGCAAGTTTCATGGAATCAATCTCTCTTAATCAAGATTCACCCTTCCTCTGGCTGAATGCATTTTCATGTACCTCATGGCACAGAGGCACTTTTGTTAACATACAGAAACGAGAGCTTTTAAACTTACCTAAAGGTCATTTGTCCAGGCACTGCTACCTCCCAAAGATGCATATAGAATGAAGAAAATTGCATGTACCGTTTTGATTTGAACTGGTCCTGACTGCTTTTACAGATGGAACATTCAGAAGGCACAGTGATGCAAATAGGGGCTCTTTCTGAAGGCATAAGCCATCTTACGGTATGTATTCAACTCACCCTTCTCTTAAAAATCAGAAATGTATTCTGCTAGAATTCACTCAAAGCTGGTCAGTGGTGGTGGTGGTAGTTAAGGGTAAGCAGGTCCCTATTCTTGTTCAGGCTTTCTATTCTAAGGCTATGTATATACTTTATAGCCTGGCTGTACATTCACAGTTTAAACCCCCCTGCTTTTAAATTGCACTAGAAATGAAGTTTCATTTAGACCTATTGTACTGCTATCTTTGACCCAGTAACAGATATTTGTCCCCTTAAATGAAAACTGTTCTTCAAAGATTTTGCAAGTAACTGCCATCAACCACCTCACTCACAGCAAAAATTCCATGGAAAACAAAAATCACTACTACTACCTGACTCCACAGCAGCTAATTAAGAAGTGAGCTGAAAGGTATAACGAAAACTTGCATAACATGGTTGAGTCACATGCCACACAATCTCAGTGAAAATTTCCTCCAGCAAGTACTAGTTTACATTAAGCTGCATTCAAGAATTCCTTTTAAATTTATGTGCCTCTCACTCCCTCTGTTGTGATGTGATCTCATTGCAGCTGAATGCCTGTAACTCCAGGCCTCTCCATGAACATGCTTACTCCTTCACACCTTGTTTTTTTCAGACGATGTTGAGCCAAGATGAAATGCTGAATGACAGCAGGTTTTTAACACCTACCTTTGAAGACTGGAGATGATGCTTCACCATGACCAAGAATACTAATAATACCTCATGCCTGTCCAGAGAGGTGGCCAGGAGAAGCCTGATGTGGTGGTACAGAAAAGCTTTACCTCTCTTCTCCTAGAGAGATGTAGCACATTGCATTTTACATCGTCCATGTAGCAATGTCTTATAGGCACCTCTCCTCCATGCTACTCTCCATATTACGGAGTGTGAAATAGGTGTTGAGGGAAGTCTGGTACCTGTATCCAGAGTCTGGAAAGCCAAAACTGGCAACACATTTTACCCTTTTACTCAGCTGTCATGTACATGGTATGTTTATGTACTGTTGTCTCAAAGATCTTTTGTAAATTTTTATTTTTATAATTAACTTGTAATGCAGGAATCATCAATACTGTTGTGCCATAGGGACTTCTCTGAGCCACCTAGAAATTCAGATGGGCACTCTGAGTGCAGTAGCACTGGCTCACTAAATCTTAACTGCTGTCTTGCCAGAGAGTCTTCTCTACAGAAAGCTTTTAATCTCTCATCTCTTTTGTTAGCACTTGTCCTGCCCTCTTTCTCTAAGCAAGTGCAATGTGAATGGGAAGAATGGAACATAACACTACCCACCAAGCGCTTGCTTTTATCAGGAGGATGACAAGATGGTATGTTCACAAATCTTCACCTAACAGATGCTGAACAAATACAGCAGGAAATGGAACTTGGAGACTACCAGAAAAACTGATGTGCTCAAAAGCTGGTGCTTCATTTGAAGTGAGTGGGGTTTTACTGTGTGATTTTTACATATGCACAAAGCTGTTCACTATCAAGGAGAAATCACTTTAAGAATGGGGTTTGCTGCACTGCATACAGGGGTAAGTGTAACAATTTCCAGTGTGATCCATTCCTTAGTTTTAAATGACAGTTCTTTAACTTGGAAGTCTTGAATAGCCACTTCCTTTCAGACAAATTGTCAATTGCAGGACTACTGCTGCCACTTGTGCAAGCATCAACCTGCTCAGAAGCCTTCTCAACAGTCAAAACAGTTCAGACTGTTTTCTAGGCCCTGTACCTGGTTTGTCTGCAACACAGTACTTATGCTCAGGAAGATAGATAATATTTCTTTTGATAGTTAATTAATTAATCATGGCTGCAGAAAGCCCTGAGGACTGGAGATTACAGTAGGAACACTTCCAACACTTGCATTGAGAACTGGTGATGTAAACAATATTGCAGTTCATGTTCGGTTCTCTTTTCGTTCCAGCTACAGATAGATTTTCATACAATACTTAGCAATAGGAGACAAACATTACTGCTTTGTGATGTATAAAATGTGACTAAAGAGCATTAGGCAAGTACCATAATAAAATAAATATTTGTTTAAAATACCTGACAAAAATAGGTTTCTTTACATACTAATATAGCCTAAAGCCAGGTCATTCCCAGTCCCAAATAATAGGGGAATCTCCAGTAACTGTCTCCAGCATGCTGCAAAGGCTCTTTGTAAGCTGTCAGTGGCACTTTTCAAAGATGAGCTATTCTAGTCCTCATTCCCTGAGCCTCTCATGACAGACCCTGCACTGTATGGTCAGATTTTAAAAGCTAAATACAAGGTTTTGTTGTCTAAAATGGTAAAACAAAGGCAATTTTTTTCAGTCATTTAACAATTAAATGATAATGTAAAAATCTGAAGGAATGAGATGTCAGTATAGACATCAACAAACCAAAAATGCTTAATAAAAAGTTATTAAATCTCCAATCTGGCAACGCAGTCAACACTGGTGAACCAGATCATGGGCATCTGAAATGCTCTGCAAGGTTAACTAGCCAGCAGAGTTATTACACCTCTACAGATGAGATAAACTGCCCCAGCAGAGGCAGCCTTACTATCACTGGGATAATCCAAGCACATTTTCAGATTCTTCTTAATGATCTTTAAGGTCCCTTCCCACCTAAACCATTCTATGAATCTATGTATTTATAACTCAGTTTGGTGTTGTGCCAGCTGGGCTGTGGAGAGTCAATCTACAAAATTATTGGGGTTTAAAAAAAAAAATATATATATTTATAGTAAGAAATCCTGATAAGCATAACACTGACATAAATGGCTCAAATTATTTTTGACTTGTTATAAATAAATTCCAAATGTTTCTCCATTTCTTGTTGACTGAAGTGATTCAAACAAAAATACACATCTCTGATCAGGGACAGAATCAGTCCGAATCTGTGTCTGTCTTTCAATTATTACTACAAATGTAACTGATGAAGTACAAAACTCCTGGTCAGTTTTTAATTAATAGATTCCTTGGCTTTAGATGACTAAAAATAAATATATTAAATAAATATATTAATTAGCATCTAAAGAAACAAGTTTTCTGGCTCAGGGATTTGTCAAACCCTAAAAGAAATGTATAAACCAACTCCTGGCAATATGCAGTACTTCAGGCACTGAAACTAAGAAATGCTATGTGGTAAAAACACTGAGATGAGGCATTAGCTGAGTGTAAGATCTACTCAGCATAGCTTCCAAGAGGAAGAAGCCACGTTTTCTTGTAAGCAAAGCTAATCTCTGAAACTGCCAAAAGCACTACCACTGCACTTAGAGAATGATGTGCAAGCAATGCGCCATTGCTAGATTATGTCTGTACATACACCCAGAACTTCCAGATATAGTTGTCAGTTCACATGAAGTCATGTCAGCCTCCTCAATACACCTCACACCACTAAGAATTTGTTACAATAGTAAGCAATTTGCATGTCACCCAAATTCTATTCACTTGTAACATACTAGTTCCTGGCAATGCTGTAAAACAGCCTTTTTTGTTCTTTTTAAACAAACACCAACACTGACTGCTCTCTGTACTCTGCTTCCCCAGCACTCAGTAAAGGAATTACCCTCTCATGAATTCCATCCCCATGTTAACAAACACGTGGGTTTATCTCTGTTCTATGTCTCTAACTACACTTAAATTTCTTTTCTCAGCATTACAGTTTCATACTAACTTCAGAGTTTAGATGAATTTTGTCACACACCTCAAGATTTCTCTACTTCTTCGCGCAGAAACCACATTAAGTAGTTAAAACACACAAAAACACAGCACAGTTACACATCAGTTGTAAGAAAGAATGCAAGGACTTGATACCTTTTTGTAAGTAAGTGACACCAGCGTTAGTAAGAGAAGGTACAGCTCTTGGGATAGCCAAGTTTGTCCAGGTTGGGTTGACAGGCAAACTGAATCATAGGTGGTGGCCCACACATGAGAATGAGTGTCTCACTGCTGGGAGAAGGCAGGTGGGCTTTAATCATGTCTGCAGTAATAAAGCCAGAACTGTACTTCCAATCTGAAACAAAGAAATTACACTGTTCATCTGAATGTCTGTGCAGTCTGAAGCCATTTTAAGCAGCCTGTGTTGTAACCACAAAGGAGCTCAAGTCAGCCAAGTTACACCACTATCACTGTGAGCCAAGAGAGGGTAAATCTCTGAGCTCAAACCCAGTGGTGCCTTTCAACAGAGAAAACATGAATAACAAGGACCTGGTTGGTAAGACACAGAAGTCTGAATTACAGACGTAAAAGAAATTGGACAATAGGTGAGGGAACAGAAGTGAAACTCTGAGTCTTGGACAGCAGACAAGCAAAGGCCTTTCCAGTATGCACCAGCAGCCTACCTTGTGGAGGTCTGTCCAGTGTATACCACAGCGTGAACTGTTCAGGATGCTTCTTAGCTATATCTTCTAGCTCAGCTCTCAGCAATATATCCTTTTCTGTCTGCAAAATAAGGCTGCTGTTCAGTTCCAAACCATCTCAAGATACCCTCTAGAGTATGAGTGCATCTGGCACTCAACAAGACAAATGTAATGATCCTTTCAAACCAAGAATGGTTCTTTTTTTCCACTTACATGATAGCTGTTACTATTAAAGGCTTCAGTAAATTCAGATGAAGAAAAACAAACTTTGAGACTTACAGCCACCTGTACACTGCCTTAAAGATGGCAATTTGAACACATTTTTAATCCAGGCTAAAATGACAGCTGAATTTGTTGCAAACCCTGGCAAATACAGCCCTGTACAACATGGGTGAAGGTTAACTGTCGAAGCAGATTAACAGAGCAAAAACCTGTTTTCTTGAAATCAGTGGAGGAGTAAAATGAGCAGGATCAGGGATCTGTTCCACTATTTATTCCCCAACACAGGAAATTAGGGAGTACAAGTAAAACTTTGAGGAGCCATGTTCAAAACAAGTAGCAGATGATCATAGGAACTATGACAGTACCTTGTGAATAATTTTTGTGTTCAGTTTCTCCTTCTTAAATTGTTCTGACCAAAGACAATATATTAAGCACTTACATTATAACCACTTCCTGCTCCTCCCTGCAATGATCATTTAAAAATGTCAGACTGTTTTTCTCTCAGTATTTTTTCATAAATGGCTGTGTGAAAATACAAACCAAAGTTATGGGAAGAGCGTGAAACACACAGAGCAGTGATTTCTCCAGGGATCAATGTCCCATCAGTTTATAAAGCTCAGAGGCCAGCAGAAGCAGCAAGCTGTTAAAAGACAGAGGAGTTCATATACTCACTTGATTAGCAAAAAGAAGGTAACATTTGGTGGAATCCTTAGGATCACTTGTGATACGACGAATCAGCTGCAACATAGGAGTTATTCCTGTTAAAAACAAAGTGGTTAAAAAAAAAAAATGGACATTCCTTTCCACGGCTGCAGTTTCAGTATTAAAGCTGCCTGCCTTCAGCCTTTAGTGGAGTTTAGTTTGCACAAGGCTACATACCTCCCTATTTCTAACCCATGACTAACACAGAGCTTGGAGGTTTCTGTTATTACAAACCATTTCAAGACAAAACCCAAACCATACTACTTGTATCTGAGGCTTTCCTCTTTAGCATTCTCTGCCATATACAGTGATCTTACCCTCACCCTCAAGACATTCTCCCAAAATATGATGTTACTTTGCTGAGCTCCCACAGTAAATCAAGATTATAACTCTGAAGTCACCAGCTCCCAGGACCAAGCTCAAGCCACTGCAAAGCCTTATTGTTGCCAAACATTCATGGAAAGAAACGCAGGAGGTAAGTGCTCTGCTACTAAAGCGTTTGGTACTACCTCCACACATACATAAATCACCTTTGTTCTTAGGCATCCCATAGGAGAACAGCTTTACCTGTTCCTCCAGCTATCATCCCAAGATGCTTTGCAGACTTCTTCTCTGCTTCAGACTTCTTATGAGGCTTAATAAGAAAGGTACCTAGAAGAAATATTCAAAAGCTATAGGTACATTAAGTCCAAGACAAACATGGATACACGTCCCATGGGAATAAATTACTATAGCCTATAACTAATGTGGACAGCTCTTCTGGAAATACTAAATGGACTTGGGACAGCATTGAGCATGAAGAGCAGAAACCTCTTTGTAAGCTCCAGTCCTAACTTTGAACAACTGATTTACTCCTTCCCTGCTACCCAGCATCATTTATTATCAACTCGAGGATTGGTACACCACTGCCTAGAACACAACCTGGTCACTGTGAATGTGAGTGGTAGCTAAAGGTAACCACTACCCCTGCTACATAGAAATAGGTTTCTTAGGCCATCATCATCCTCACTTGCACCATGGATCTAGCTGTTTGTGTGTCCACATTGAATGGAGTTGTAATTAAAGCAGCATCAAGCAAGAGCCCCTGCAAAGATTAGAATCAGGAATGCACACTTTTGTCAAGTACTTTATTACTGTACTTGATTTCTGGTTAATTAGATCCCTGAGACACTCAGTCAGCTAGATGACTACCTTTCAGTATCCTGTAATGAGAAGACCTTGCTGATTTCTGCTACTGCTTCACAACTGTCACAAAAGTTAGTTTGTCACTGAATTAACCTTCAAGGACCATATCAAGTGAAAAGCCCCTCAGAAGTATCTTATATGAAAAGCACTTAATATCTGCAACTACTAACAAGCCTTCCCAGATACTCCTCTTTATAACAGCCAAAGGAGAGCAGAAAGGAACATTTGTGAAACATGCATAATTTGTTTCCTCTGAGATACAATGAATTCATCAGTATGTTAGTCATCCTAAAGGTCACAATGCAGAGAAGTACTGAGCTCTTATCAGCCCCGCTCAGTCAGGATCAAGGCAAAGTCTTAAGTTACATTTCAAAGATGATTACTTCACTGACCTTACTTCCCCCAGTCACATTAGCCCTGGTTAGATCATGAAATGGAGCTGGATCTATGTAACTGAACAGTTACACAGTTCAGTAACTATGCTGAGATTCTCTGAGGGCATTTTAGGCCACAATCTGTAATCGTGCTTAAGAAGCATCTGGACACCCCTCTCCATATGGATAGCTGAGGTACTATTTCCAGTGCCTTCTCAAAATTATAATGCAATAGTGATTTTTTTTTTCAGGTTTAATTCTGTAGTCCCAGGAGTGAGACAACAACCAGTTATTCCTCATATGAAGTAACAACTAAGTACTCTTTCCCATCATATCAACTCTGATGGGCTTCTTGATCAATGCCAGGAAAGGAGGCTTTTTCTCTTTTCAACTTACTGCAAAACATTCTCTACAAAGTTTTCAAGTTTTATAAAACACCTCTGAAAACAACCAATACAAGTTCCTCCATTTTGCTCTCCCACCTACCTGCCCCCTTATACACAAGGAGTCCATTTGGCCCTCTGAAGTCAATCACATCTCCAATCTTCATGTCATCTAGGTACTGGGACATCTTTCCACCTTCTGGAAACTTGGGATGTACATTTTTATGGTAGACCTGTAAAAATCATTTATATGGTATCAACCAATCAATTTCCTACAGGCAGCATTACAAGCTGTACAACACAGTATTGCAGGTCTGAAATGTAGCCTCTAAGAAAGAACTCCAGGTAATTCTTTGCTCTCATATCTGTTGTGCCCTGCAACAGGAAGCAGCCACAGTAAGTAAAACGCTGTCAGGCACATGTTTCTATACTCTCTCAAACAGCCAGGTTACATATTGGTAGCTTCATTTCACTCCCTCTGAAAACAGCATTGTTCTATCTTTGGCTTTGTAAGACTTCCCCAGAGACTTCAGCCACATGGTAGCTTTTTCACCTTTCAAAATATATAATAAATATTAAGTAGTTAATAACAATTCACCACATATAATGTGAAAAACAGAGCACACAAAAGCTCAGGTTTTTGCCCAAGAAGAAACTTTATCATAGAACAGAATTAAAAAAAAAAATCCAGAGGTCCTGGGTTCAGAATCATTCTGCTTAAAGGATTTCCCTTGTTTCTGTATCCCATTTTCTTAATCAATAAACCCATTAGCATAATTGCTGATGCTTGCAGATGTAAAACTGCAGTCTCTGTAGGGTTACCAAAGATAGCAGCTCTTACTGACTTGTTTTCTACTTACAGCTATTAGCAGTAAGTACCAGTAGCAGCATAAGCAGGCTGAGGGAGTGATTGCTATTTGTGTGTTACCAATTACTAGAGAAGGTGCTGCAGTACTGCCAAGGGTTAACCCTTCTCCATCTGCCCTGCCTGTGCTGTCTCTCAGGGACGCAGCAGATACACAGCTTACAATTTACTATTCAGTGAGTTGTTTGTCATGCAGTCATCCCATTCAAAAGATCAATCAAAATAATCTCTATATTTAACTGAAATGAAGGATTGATCTTCCTTCCTGCCAGTCAGCAATTTATCTGTGTTAAGGGAAACTAAAACTTACCTTTATAATTAAATCAACATAACCCTTTGTCTCATCACTGGAAACTGGGGTATAGGCTCGAATCACCAGATTACCACCAATTTTTGCAGAAAGATAAACATGTTGGCCTAGGGAGAAAGAATTACAACCTGATTATTTTTTTTTTCATCTCCAGTTTCAAACTTTTCTCAGGCCTGGAGGAAAAAACAAGAGCAAATTACCTGTTAAACACAAGCAATGGTAGAGAAAATCTTTACCATGTAAATGTTGTATAAAACATTTAGTCTCTTTCTTCAGCAAGGGTGTTTGGGGTACAGCATAACTCAGAAGAGCTGGAACATTACAGAATCAAAGAGCAAGATGCTAAGAAAGTAGGAAATTTATAGTAAAATAGAGATAAAGAAAGTTTGTTCCTCATTTTCAAGTGCTTTCTACTTGGATTCTACTGTTCTCATATTCATTAATGAACAGAAAAAGTAAGGATACAGCAGTTCACACAGGCACAGAAAGAAGCATTAGGGTTTAGGAACAGCAGCCTCTTAAAAGCAAACTTCCCAGAGATTCTGCACCAAGACATGGAAGACAAAGCTTTAGGCCATATTCCTTCTCCCGTATCTCCTGCTGCCATAACACTGCAGCTTTCAGGCTGGACACTGCTGTCCACATAGGGCGCTTTGCCCAGCCTAATGTTCCAAGGAGGAGACTCTAAAAGGCACCCTTTTCTTTCTGCCAATTAAGAGCAGTGAAATTCCTTGGCAAGAGTAGTCTCCTCAGCCAGGGTTATATGGAAAAACAAAAAGCAAGAACAGTGCTAGCAGAAAACACTTAGTTTTAGTAAAATGATCCTGGTAAGAAGCAGATGGCAGGAATCTCCCAGGAAGTAATCTGGCCCATAGTTTCAGGATCTTATTCTTAAATTGTTAAGAATGAAGCCTAGATACACAGAAGCATTGCAGGGCACATTTCAATTCCTTTATCATTTGTCTAGCTAATGTGGACCATTCAATTGCATTCTCTCATAAAAGCAGAAGAGAATCTGGAGAAAGACTGCTGCCCTTGGCAGACACCATGCAAGAACAACGTGCTCACAGTGTGGAACGGCAAAGACCCTGACACTTGCCATACAGCACAGGAAACTGCAAAACACAGCAAACAACAAACAGGGCTACATCTGCCACATCTGCCGATCATAAAGGGAGAGTTTGCCCTGCACAGATCACCACTGATTCAAGGTCCAATACTCAATGCCATCAGGTTTTGCAGAGTACAGGAAAGAGAATGTGTCAATCCTAAACCGAACAAACTTCATGCTATGGAAAGCAAGACAAAGTTATACGCGTGTGTGTAAAGCCAAGGCATGCACATGCCCAAGCCAAGCACATGCCCAGAAAAGGCTCTGAATATTTCTGCATCTTCCATATGTGGTAGTTGTATTTACCCTTCTGTTCTGCACAGACCAGTTACAAGCTTCCCAGGCAGAAGAGTTCTTCTTTCTCATTTGCAAGCATGACTGTATCTGCCAAAAGCATGACAGTTGACAAGAAACTGAGGGCTTTCAACATGGAAGTAGAACGTACATAGCAAATAAAAGTTTTGACAATTCTTACTTATATCCTGACTGGTGGTGAATTCCAGCAGACTCAGTTCAATTTCACTGTTCTTGTTCTTCATTACATCACAAAATTTAACAGAAGCAAAACAAAGTGTACAGAAAAGATCAGAAATACAGCCTTTTGGGAAAGCTGACATTTCTGACACAGCAGCATTCAGATACAACTTTTTAACGCCCTGCTTTGTTTGGGAATTTGAGGTTCAGCAATCATAGGCCCAGGAACCATGAGTACAGTTATAAATCCTGAAACCAGAAATACATGTAATGAAGTGTTTTCAGTGCTTACCTACAGGTAATCCTAATATGTGATCTGGTGAAGGCAACCCAAATCGGAATCTCTTAGTATCATGACTGATTTCCTAAAAGAGCAAACAAACCACAACAGTAAAAAATCAGAACAAGGTAAACATCACCACTGCTTTGAATTTCAAACTCAATACACTTCAGCAAGCCTGTTCTTTGTTAGCATGCAAGCCATAAGCTAGGAAAGGAAGCAGAGATAGCTTTGAAAAGTAAAGTGTAATTGATCAGAAGTTTTTGAAGCAGTCTGTTCTTTTAATTCTGAAAGGAGTTCTTTTTGCCTGTCTAGGCAAAGCTTTACACACAGAAAAATCTGGAAACCCTCCACTGCCAAAAGGCCAATGAGCATATTTCATAATTTGTGACCAAAGTTCAGGCAAGACATGGCATGCAGAAACACATTCTACCTGACGCACACTGGACAGGAATCAACGAAGAAACACAGTCCTAAACTAGGACTTAAACATACAAAGTTACAATTATCCTCTTGAAACAATTGCAACACTACAGCCTTGCATAAACGTTTCTAAGAATCCTCCTCTACCTTAGGGAAACTTTGCAGCATGATTGCGGGCCTGACGGCTCTGCACGCATCTCCAGCCCCAAACCTGGAACGGTTTGGGGCTGGAGAAGCCAACGAACCAACCACTTCTCAGACTCTCCTGGCCAACGGCCCAACAGCCCCGGCTGACTCGGCACGACCACCGCAGAGCTGGAATGAGGGAGGGGGTTCAGGGGGTTGGTCACCTCTTTGTCCACCAGCCGCAGCGCGTATTTGGCTTGGGGGTCCTGCAAGGTGACATGGCCGCTCGGCCTCCGGCCTGTCCCTCTGAACAGCAGCAGCAGAAGGGCGGATGCAGCTACCACGACGATGGCGACGGCCACAGGCGCACCCTGCGAGGAGAAGGCAGGTGGTCAGGGGAACACCCCGCACACTCGGCTCTAGGGGCTGCCTCCCTCCCAACCCCTCACCGCAAGCGCCTCCATGGCAGCGACAGCCCGCAGCTTCCCCGTCCCAGCCAGGCAGCGGCGCGGACCGGCGGGAGGCGGGCGCCGGCGGGCGGCAAGTCGAATGGCTGGAGCCGGCCTATGGCTGCAAGCCTGCTCGAAATCCTGCTCCTCCCACAGCCCGGCCCGAAACAGCGCATCCAGCCTGGAGAGTCAGCGCCGCAAAGCTGAGGGGGACCGAGGAATGCACGGGGCAGTGGCAGCGTTTCACCCGTCCCGTGCAGGTGTCGGTGACGGAAGGGCTGCGGGAGCGGTGTGGACAGCAGATCCTGCTCCTCAGGATGGCAGAACGCCACCTGCACCGCGGACAGGGCAAGCAGCTAGGCTTACTGTGCACAAAACAGTGTGACAAAGACCACCACAAAACCCATTTAACGCAGGGCTTTACCTTTTGACTGCGAGGTCAAAAGTGGGCCTCTCATCAATATAGCAAAAACTAAAATAAAATTCTATTACATGAATTGCATTGAATTATTTTTTTTTAATCAGATTTCATTTGCATCCCAAAATGTTTCACATCCTGGCTAAAACATACCAGCAGCTTAAAACAGACTATAAAGATACAAGAAACAAAAAAGAAAACTAAACTCCTTGTCTAGTATGTCTTCATACTATCAGAAATACAAAAGGTAAACATCACACAGTCAACGAAAAGTAAGTAACAATCAAATACAACTAATTTAAGATAGGAATTTTTAAAGTCATCTCGTTCCTGTTAAAACAGAAGAGCAACCAAGTGATTGGACAGATATGCTCCCAGCATAGTTAAACTGATACAGTGAGCAACTTTGCCCATCCTTGAATTTTACCAGATATCTGTAATGGAAAAAAATCAGAGGGTATTTTCCCTCCATTGCTCTCCAAAGAGATCTTCAGAGAACTTAAAGATAGAACAGACTATTAATAATGTAATACACAGCTGTGCCTTACACTTAATCTGAATTTGTCTGTAGTCCTCCCACCATGAAGTATTTTCATAGTTTCACACAAAGTTTGTTCCAGATTGTTTGTGGGTTTTTACCTAAAACTTTACAATGAAGAGAAGAAAAGAAACTGCTGAAAAACATTTACCATACTCATTTGGGAATAAAGTAGAGAGATTATTCTGCAGCTGGGAAAAAAAAACCCCAAACAAGCCTGTATTTAGTTTTTGGCATTGTTTGTACTGGAGACATCTCTAAAGACTTTTGCCTTTCTTTTATTCTCTTTTCTGGATTACTGAGTCAAAGAAGAAGTCTGTTTTGTGTTTCCCACTGTACTATCATACTGATCTAGTTTCTAAACAGCAAGACTGTGCACAGAACAGCCTGCAAAGCTAATTGGAGCCTGTCATCACAATTTCTTGTGCGAACAGCCATTTGGGCATTAAACTATTAGTTAAAAATTAAATTGCTCAGTTTGCTCTTTAATTACATGTATAAGATTCACTAGGATAGCTGTCAGTTCTTGTATGATGCCAAAGGCCCTTGGCCTGTAGAACCTTTTCAAGCACCTCCGTTTAAGACAATGTTAAGACAGGAACTGTATTAAAAATACCCTTTTCCCAGCAATTGGATTGATTCTCATTACTACTGACTAGACAATGTTGTTGTGGCAGTTTAGGCTGGGTGCCCCCTGCCACTGCTGTATGAGATACACCTCTGGTGTCCTGGGTGCCCACCCAATAGGGGTGGACACAGGAAATGGCGTATTTCTACCCATAAATCCTGCGCCCTTTAAGGCCATCTGCAGAGTCATTCTCTTCCTCTTTCTTCCCTCTCTGCTCCCATGGGAGATGTCCTCTCTTATCGGGTAATGCCAGGGGAGTATCCTCAAGGCCTCTTAGGCCTGACTAGGCCTAATGCCAGGAGGAGAATGGAGGGGGGGGCAGTCTCAGACCTGGCCAGCCTGAGACTTGCCTAGCAGCGGGAAGGGGAAGAAAGAGCCCTGGGGGGTTTGGGTTTACCCTCAGGTGGGAAGAAGGGAAGGATTGGGAAGCCTTTGGGAATTCTGTGAGGGGTTCTGTATGCTTTGGGATACTCTTTGTCACTATGCTTTGTAGTTTGTAGTTCTCTGTAGCTTCACCAATTGCTTTTCCATTTAAACTTTCCATCACTCTCCAATCTGTTTGTGTGAGTCTCATTCTTTTGTCCCTTTCGGGGCAAGAGACGATCTGTCTGGCCCCAAACCAGTACAGTTGTTCTGCTCCTCAGTGACACCCTATCACTGCTACTGTCTGGGTGCTCTCAGAGGCATTAACCTTAGTGGAAGGATGACTGACTGCTCCTTCAGTTGTATTACACAGACACTTATTTAATTTCATTTCTGCAGAATTTTTATGTTCTCCAGTACTACATTCAAGGAAATGCTTGGCATATGGTGGCTTATTTTCCCTCTCTTTCCTTCTAAAACAGATTAAGAGAGTGTCAGAAGCCTGCAAGCCTGTATACCAAGCGTGCATGTGCCAAGCTAAAGTCTCAATTTAGGAAAAGCAGCAGTAAATTCACCAGGGTAAGCATCAGCTACTTTGGAATCTGTTCACCAATCATGAATTAACACGCTCTCACCAAATTTTGTTTCAATAACAACACTTGTGCTTTACAACACGGTCCATCGAACTGTTCTTGTGACGGTCACACCATGAAAATGGGGAGATCTGCAAAGAGGAGAAAAATAAAACAGGGTAAACCCTGTCACAAAGGCAGCCTGTAAACTTGAAGTCGACTTGGCCATTAGCATGTGTTAAGTTTGTGCCTCCTCACTTCCTTCCTTCCTCTCCCTGAGAAACAAAGCAGCAGCAAGGAAAACACACTCATCACCACAAGAAATGCAACAGAAAGGGGAATAATAATAAATCTGGAAGAAGTTAAGATTTTCAGAAATAACTAATGATTTAGATATGTCTGTTTCTGGGCATTCAGCTAGGAGTACTTTAAACAGTGAAGATTTCAGGAAGTGCTGGATGCTCAAATGTAAAAATGGCACCCTAGAAAAGACCCCCAAATAAAGTATTTATCAATAGGATTAATTTAAATGTTGTTTGTTTGTGGGTTTTTTTCCTCTCATACATACCACTACTATTAACACTCTGCTTGATCCAGTCAACAAAAGCACCAATATTTGTGTATACTCCTGGGTAGCTCTTCTTTCCACATCCCAAGCCCCAGCTAGTGATTCCATGAAGGGTGTAAAATCCCAAATTATCTTCTGAAGCACAAACTAAAGGGCCACCAGAATCACCCTGTACAAGGACAAAGGAATCTTGTTAGGAGTCAACATCACTCCCTAGGTTTTCAAATTACCAGATCAGCTCCAAGAGCTCCCAGCTGTTCATGTGTTTGGGGAGTTGTTTTTATAATACAAGAAAGAAAGGGAAATACTTCCTTTTGCACTAGGAGTAATTACTATCTTACTACTAAGGAGAATTTTATTGTACATCACCTACAGCCTGTTTGCAAGAAAACAGGTCTTGGTGAGGTTTTAATACTCCCATTTCCAGAACCCATATGGCCATACCCCAAGAGTCAGAAGGCAAAGGTGATGCGTGCAACTTACTGTGCATGAGTCCTTGCCATCCTCTAGAGGGAATCCAGCACAGATCATCCTCTGGGTCACTTTACTGGGAAGATTTATGTAGTAGCTCTGACATGTGTCAGGCACCAGGATAGGGACTTCCAACTGATGCAGTTTTTTCCCCTTTTCTCTGTCTGGAAGTAAACAACATCTCAGAAACCAGTAGAGGCATGAATCTGTGATTCCAGAGAGAAGCTTTGTTCTTCCCCTTTTCAAATGGTATATCAAAATAAAAAAATCTGTTTTCCTTCCTCCCACCCATTTCCCTAAATGTCTATCTGATCTTACACATAGCCCTAAACTACCACACACAAGAAAACTTTTTAACATGTCTCTTCTCCACAAATGAATGTACAGACAGAATGAATGTTACAACACAAGAACACTAATTAAAACACAGCTACAGCATGCACAACCTTCCAAACAGCAAAGCCTGCATACCTTCTTCACGTGCACCCCATCCCGTGACAACACACACTCTTGAGGGCTGGACTGCCTCCTCCTCGGCAGGGAGGCACACCGGGCGCACGTAGTGGTTGAATTCTAAGGGCTCGGCCAATTGCAGTAAGGCAATATCAGAGTCCATAGAGGTCTTGTTAAAACTTGGATGTATAATGTACTGCTTTATTGACCTTCTCTAGGAAAGCAATGACATCAACACTTTCTGAATGACTTGGAAATCTGAGTCTTTAAGTAACTTTGGTTTTATACATTTTCATGCCGTATGCAAGATGCCTTAAGAGTAGGACACATTTAAAAGCAGCTGCTGAAGCCACCAGTTTTCTTATACTAACATGTCAAGATTATGCTTCTTGGATATGGATCATGGAACTTGCAGAAAACTCCCATCCAGCAAGTGTAGGAAGGTCTTGGAAACACATCTATTCTGCCTGAGCAATGCGGAAAGTTGTGCCCCAATTATTTCTGGTTTGCTGATAGTCACCAGAGAGTTCAGAGACAATACGCTCCACACCCACACATGCTCCGGGGTACTGAGCTTTGGAGTTTATGACTGTTGATACAGTTTCTCTCACAGACTCAAAAAAGCTGTTGTGTTAACTGCAGATTAAGGTCAGCATGCAGGCTGTTAGATTGCTGCATCATTAACAATCTGGGAAACAGATTTATATTAAAAAACATTTTACTATTAAGCAGAATTTATAGTACCTGTCTGTATTCTTGCTCTGTAAGATCATGAAGTCCTGTTACCACCATCCATAAGTCTCTGTACGGTTCTCTTAAAAACAAAACAAAAAAGAATAAGCACATTCACATGCTCTTATACTAGCCTGAGAATCTTAGAAGCTTCCCACTCTAAACAGATATTAGGGCCCTACATATCCCTGGGCCTATAAGTCCTGAGGCCCATACTCCCACAAAAATCTATGAAAATCTTCCCACTGACTTCTAGGAGCATGAAATATTCTCGTGATGAGTCAGTAGGATCTCTCAAACACTTTGTGAACTGAGAGAAAGGTCGCTTTATTAATGACTGGGGTGCCTAGTGTAGAACACAAGACCATCATGGTCCACATCAGCCAGAGACAGTGCTGGTCTCTACCATTTCATTTCTTAATGCAAAAATGGGTGACCTCTTAAAACATTACCACCTATCAAATGATATTAAAAAACCCTAAACAACAGAAATATTTAATTCCACCTTTTGTTTTTATGACCAAACCCTCTTACTGCCTATAAACCTGTCATAACTCCCTGATGAAATCAGTTGTGTAGAAACATTAATCCACATAGAGAAATTCTGATGTGATGGTAACAGGCAACAGAGAATTTCCTCGTTAATTCCTCCTAGAGCAGTACTTTCAATACAGCACGATGCTCCTGACAGAATTTTGGCATAGTATTTAAAAACTTCAAAGCCAAAGTCCAAAATTCAAAGAGCACTTGCATTACAGATCCACAGTTTAATGGGAATGGGCAAGAGAATCAAAAGAACTGGGGACTGTAGATATTTAAGCAGCTTTAGCTTTTGAAAGCTCTTCCCCCTTTTCAAGTAAGTGCAACTTTATTTGAACACAGGCCCAAATACCTAATTATCAGCAATGCTGGGGGGATTTAAAAAAAATATTTTAATGACCCAATATATGTTAATGTGGTGGGTTGAAAATTCCACCCCAACATCAACTTTGCCAGACCAGCTCAGCTGGAAGCAAATGGAAGCTGTATTTACAGGCAAAACTACAATCTACAATGAAATGCAATGAATATGTACAAATATACAGTATTTACAATATTTACAGGTATTTACAATTAACAAGCAGCACAGGGACCCCCCTGGCCAAAAGACCAGGGAAGCTGTAATGGCTTCTCTCTCCCTGCCTCCCCCTTACCCCTCTGTACACATGGGAAGAGAGAGAGAAGCTGAGAAAGTTAATACCAGACAAAGCAATGCAGCCAAGGTCAAGCAGAAGCCAGTTAGTATCTCCCCAACGAAGAAGCAAGACGAGAAGAAAAATTGTTTTGGGAACCAAATCTTATGGGAGATATCCCTCCAATGGAATTGTTTAGAATAATCATTATTTTCCTTTTTACACCCAATAGTGATTTATTTACATTTTTACAACTTACTGCTCAAGATCTGTGAAAAATATTGAAGGCATAGTCTAAAACTACCACAGTGAAGTTTAAATTAAAGTACTTGTGATTAGTTTGAAATTCGAAACAGGCAGTATTTGGCTTAAGAGATAAATACAGATTGCTGTTTAGAAAGTATTTTTTAAAGTCAAAGTCACACAGACTCTACTTTTGTCTCCTCTCAATAAAGACAAAATATTCCATGTAATGTGATTTAACAGTTTGACGATAGGGCCTTAATAATTCTTAATAAGGGAACGGCATCAACCCTTTGCACAAAAGGGTCTTCAAAAATCTGCCTGGATTCTACCATATGCTCTGTGAATGATCCAAACACAAAGAAGTTACCTAAGTGATGGATGAAAAAGGATTTAGGAGGATCCCTTCTGAAAACTGATCTGAATGAAAATCAGATGTAGGCTACTTCCTTAGAAGCTACTGTGCCAGTGTAAGCTGGTGGTAGGTGGTAACTGAAACTGTGACGGTCACCCCAGGCAGTCCCCACACTGTAGAAAGGCACTGTGCAATTACAGATGTACCCAAGGCAGGGTTCAACCCTGTGTACTTACTTAGAATTAAAGCAGTGAGCAGCTGTGACAACCCATTCTTTGGCAAGAACTGCTCCTCCACAGATATGCTCATCTGAAATTTGTACACTGACCTGCCAAGGCCATGAGTATGGTACAGCTTCTTCACCTCCAATTATCCTACTGAAGATAAACCGGGGCTGATTTGAAGGCATTCCACAACTGTCATCTGAAACAGAAAGCACTCATGTCTAAAGAAGTCTTTAGAGGTTAAGATTTGGAGAAACTAAGAGCAGTCTATTTAACAGCTACCCCACAGCTTCCCAAGCTTCACACACACACACACACACACACACCCCCCCACTTTTGGGAATCAACTGCCCTCATTACAAAGATTCCAAAGGTTTAGTGAGAGCATGAAGAGATGATCTTAGCAAAATCAAAGCTTCACCAATGTGAAAGCACCTGCTTACTTTCAAAATTTTAGCCTCAAATCTTCATCTCACCCTCCATAAAGTACTGCAGGGAAAATGGAGAGGTCTAGAGTGATGGTTATTATTTTCAGCTACCCTGTACTTTTTGTGGTTACTTTCACTAAAGCAAGTAGGAGTAAACTGACATAGAAATAAAAATAATGTCATTGCATTGCTGTAAATGACTTAAGATGGAGACAACAAAAATCCAGTTCTGCTATTCTAAAGCTGAAGCACAGAAGTGTTACTAATCATCTTTTTATTTCCTCAAAACATCTTAATGAAAAGTTCTGAGACAACTGGATCCATTAAATATTTGGAGAAAAATACAATTTATAGTCCAGAAGGTACTCTGTTCCCATGAAGAAAACATAACTTGGGTTGGCTTACTTGTCATAACCTGTATTTTGTCTTCAGTCATATCCACATCTTTAAATCCCTCTGCACTAGATGAATCTAAAGTATCTAAATCTAGCAAATGAAAATAGAAAATATGTTAACAGCCCATCTCGAGTGATATTTCCATTACAAAAAAAAAAAAATCACTTTTATTTTCTTTATTATAAATTTTGTAGAAGGAATACATTTCCACAGTAAAGATCTGTGCTATTAGGTCTTCACACAGAAGTAAAGTGCCATTTCAAATGCAAAATGCTCTTATACAAAATCAAGCCCTGAGTTTTTGGGTTGATTCATTTTTTTTTCTGTTCCCTCAATCAATTGGCCCTTTGTTTAATGCCACAACAGGTTGTTTTTTTCCTGAAAATGTGCTAGATGAGCATCTGCTAGAGTAAAAGAATTCTGAATAGCCCTTTATGCTGTCACAAAGAGGACATTTCTCAAGTTACTTTTATTACCTGTTACATGAACAAAAGAAACCATAGCTCTGAATCCTCCAAAGGTCTCTGTTTCATCAGAGTGAAAGGCAACCAGCATCATAGCAGAGGAGCTTAGAACAGGTGCTGGTAGGGCAAATCCACAAGACTTAGCTACAAATGACAAAGTAAAGGTTCACTGTAGGTTAACATGTATTTTTTCATCCTCATCTCTTTCAACAGTGGGTACCCCATATTCTGTGTGTTCCAGCTCTCATAGAGGAGGGTAAAAAACTATGCACAAGAGAGGAGTTGAGATAAGCAGACCGAGGCCTGTTCTATTATTCCTGACAGCCTTTGTTCAGTGATTAAGAGAACAAGGAGACTCCTGCATTATTTCACAAGAGTCTAATGCAACACTCACAGGTTGCCATTATCATAGAATCAACAAGGTAGGAAAATACCTCAGAGATCAAGTCCAACCTATCACCTAGCACCTCATGACTAAACCGTGGCTTCAAGTGCCACGTCCAATCCATTTTTGTACACCTCCAGGGACGGTGACTCTACCACCTCCCTGGGCAGCACATTCCAATGGCTAACAGCTCTCTCTGTGAAGAACTTTCTCTTCACCTTGAGCCTAAACTTCCCCTGGCACAGCTTGAGACTGTGTCCTCTTGTTCTGGTGCTGGTTGCCTGGGAGAAGAGACCAATCCCCACCTGGCTACAACCTCCTTTCAGGTAGTTGTAGAGAGCAATGAGGTCTCCCCTGAGCCTCCTCTTCTCCAGGCTAAACAACCCCAGCTCCCTCAGCCTCTCCTCATAGGGCTTGTGCTCCAGACCTCTCACCAGCCTCGTTGCCCTTCTCTGGATCAAGTGTCTCAATATCCTTCTTAAATTGAGGAGCCCAGAACTGGACACAGTACTCAAGGTGTGGCCTAACCAGAGCTGAGTACAGGGCAGAATGAATTCCCTGCTCCTGCTGGCCACACTATTTCTGATGCAGGCCAGGATGCCATTGGCCTTCTTGGCCACCTGGGCACACTGTTGGCTCATGTTCAGCCAGCTGTCAACCAGTACCCCCAGGTCCCTTTCCACCTGGCTGCTCTCCAGCCACTCTGACCCCAGCCTGTAGCACTGCATGGGGTGGTTGTAGCCACAGTTCAGCACCCAGCACTTCGACTTGTTAAATGCCATCATGAATGCCACCATTACATATAGAATACATTGGAAACCTGATTTCCCCTTCTTAGTGCATCTGCTAATGCTAGTCCGAGTGCTAATCTAAGTACCAGCATCAAGCCAGTGCTGAAATCAGTTCACTGGGAGAGGTCTTCCTCTCCTTCAATGTAAACCAGGGGAATTTCTAGCAAGGTGGCAAGGACTACATGAGGGCTCATTTGGAGTGAAAATGGCCTCTGAAAAGGAGACCTCCTGGGTGCTATCTGTGTCTGATCAGCACTATAAAAACAAATTACTATGTTATGCCCTTTTCTTCATTTACATGAATTCAGAACTGCATTTTATGTAGAGCTTAAATTGTTCTGTTCAGTGTGGGTTTGCCTCTAAATGGAATGGAAGTAGGAATACTTGCAAGTATTTTCCAAGGTACTGAAACTAGTACCTATAACCACCTGAGACTCTAGAAGTAAACTTGATCTGTAAAACTGTAAGACTGTAAAACAGTTCTGGTGAAGTCATAAAATAAGTAAGTCATCCCCAAAATATGTCAAAAAGTCAAACCAATTTCCTCCTCTTTTCCCACATCTTCATACACAGTCACAGCATCGTAAGAGCAATCTTCACTGTCTTCTATTTCAAAAGACTGGTATGTAAGCTTTAAAACAAAAAACGAAAAAGAGAACCTTGTTAAATTCTCATAAAAAAAGAAATTCAAAGATCAATAGCAGGGTCTTTAGTATTCTCAGTAATTCATCTGAGGTTTGGAGTTTGTGACATCCAGATCTCTCACAGGTGATGTTTATTACATTTGCTAGAAGAATCTGTCATGATAAAATTTAAACCAGGAAAGACTATTTCACTATGACCTAAAAGAGAAATCAAAACCTGTCTGGATTTTGACATGGGAAGTGCTTTAACTACTTGTAGCAACGTTATTCAAGTTTAGGTTGCTTGATCTTGATTGTCCTTAGCTGTGTAATTTCTTGTTAATGGTGACCATTCCCATTCTGTAGACACAAGAGGGGCTCATATTATACCTTGATTACATGGTCTTCTGGTGCACAAATAATCCATTGACAGTTTGCCATGTTGTTGTAGTGCTCTGGATAGTGCATACTTTGTAAAACTCCCTCTTCAAAAATGACAGCTAAGGATGCACAGCCAGAATCTGGAAATCAAAGAAAACAAAAATGGAGTCACTGTGGTTTCCTATTCAATCATTCAAACCCCCCCCCCCGACTCATTCCCCCCCCAATAAATAATTAAATCCAGAAAAACTCTTCTGGTACTGTCACACAGCTGAGAGAAAACAGGGCAAGAGCAGCATGTCAAATCTTTGTCTGAACGAGAGGTAAAGAACATGTTTAATTTGTTGCCAGGCAGAAGAACAATTCTGTCCATGACTGTAGCATTCCCCTTTGGCTACAGGCACAGGTTATCTGTGGGGGGTGACAGAACAGCAGGACATGGGTATGTCACAGGGGCATTTGCCAACTTTCTTGGGAGAGGAAAGCAGAGATAAAACACAGAGGACATGTCTTCCTGATGGGCTATGCAGTGGCAAGACCCCTCAGAGGGCATCCCTGCCCATACTCTGAGACCCTTACACCCTGCAAAGTTAAAAAAAAACTATCTAGAAAAGCCACAGAAACAGAGGCAGCAGGTGTCTGTCTGTATCAGAACTATCTAGACTCAGCAGATGGCCCTTGGGCCTGCTCCCTAGTGATAGTGAACTGTCTACACAGCAAAACTGAAGGCAGTACTCTATGACATACACCTTAGCATTAGCTGCTTCCCTCAGGGCTCTTCCATTAAAGCATCCTTGAAACTAGCAAAGCAGCTTTCATCTGGAAATTCTGGTCATTTGACTCACCTTACTGAGTTTTAAAATATTCTGGAAGCAGGGAAGGAAATAAGATCTTTAAAGCAGATGGAGAAGAGATAAAGGAGGTTTCTCTCAACAGCATCTATCCTACCTCTTTTTGGCATCTCAGTTTCTTCACAATGTCACACAGCAGCCTAACCTCATTTACCTTATTTATAACATCACCCATGTAGAAATGTCATAGCAGCTTCCTCTGATTTATTGCTGTCTGAAAATATTTTTCAGATCACCACCCAAGAGCACAGACAGGTATATCATTAAACTTATACTTACCAGGAAGAATCCCTGGTGAAAGAGCTTTATAGGTCATGGAAAAACCAGTTCCATAATCCTTGCTGTCAGAAACAAATTTCAGCCTCATACTATTGGAGCCAATCAAAATAGGCAATGGAAGATCTTCTCCACAAAATTTCCCTGAAACACAATGTTAGAGAATAATCAGTTTAAAGTCTTTAGTCACTTGAGAAAACTTGCATATACCTTATTTAGTTGTCACCTGAAAAACTTAAGGATGAAAAGGAAATTGCCTATTCATTCTTCCACACTCCCCATTAATTCATTAGCCCAAACTGATGCACACTACTAAAAACTGAAAATCCCTGACACCAGAGTCACATGCTGACATAGTTCCCTGCCAGGCATTTTCCATTCTTTTTTCCTCCAGTACTGTTTGTCTTTTACTTTAGATCATATGGCACAACGTATTCATCATGAAAATGTAACTAAGGCTTACATTTTACTTATGTGATTCTGTTGCAATGAACCCCAACATCCTGACTGGACATACTTGCTGTGATAATTTCACAGAATAAAGAGACAGCAACTTACCAACAAGTCTGTTGTCTTTTGAATAGACTGATAAGTAATCATAGTCACAAAATGTTTCTGGCTCTATATCAAAGCGGGAAAAATTAAGCCATATGTAATTCCCTTCTGGTACAAACAGCGTCCACACACACAATCTGGAACAAGAAATTTTAGTTTCCATTGACAAAACCGCAACAAAACCCCCAAGTACACTGGTTCAGGGAATAGTTTCTGGGAAAAGACTGCTTTGTCCACTTACTGGTGGTTTTGATAGAACTCTTGGGGACTTCCAGGAAAATCTAATTCTCCTTCACTGCCAGAGAGTTTGCCATCCTGAATGCTACATAATGCTGCATTGTGGAGTTAAACCAAAATAAAAGGAGTCAGGTTTGACACATATGCAATCATCTGTTCTACAAAAAAATACACACCTCTTATCTAGAGAATATTGTAAGACTCAAGATTGCTCAGCTGTACCTAGTTTCTGTTAACAGACTGGTGCTGGGCTTTCTCTTTTATTTGGAACTGTGGTAAGTCAGTTTTAAAATAATAATTTGTGAGCAAAAATTAAGCAGGCAATACACTACCACATTTTATTATAAAAACGGCAATATTTTTTTTAACCTTGAAGAAATTGACAGATTAGGATTTCAGTATAAATATTTTTCAAGGAGGAAAAATGGACACATCAGGACATAAGAGAAGTGTTCATTGCAGCCCACTTGTAAGAATGTCCTTAGCTATGTCTTTACAGCAGACTTCTGCAACAGTCAATATGATATCAAAGATATTAAAAGCAGCAGAATCTTGGATCTCTTGTCCAACAAGAACATCAACATGGCAGAACCAAAGACTTCCATTTTAAAATATGCTACACTCAGGGCTGGGTTTTGTGGGGCTGTTTTGCATTTTATTCATAGACAAGCAGACAGATTCATCATAGACTGTGCAAAGGTACTACTAATCTACGTCATACTTTCTAATTAGAATCTATATTTTTATATAGAATTAACTTCACTAATTAGATTTCATGTATTGCTTGAGGAATGTTCCACACTTTTCTCATTAATTCTATTTACATTTCAATAAACATATGTAGCTCTCAGAAGGAAAAATCCTTTTTGAAGCCACCAGTACATAAGTACAAGCCTACATAAGTAAAAATAAGTACATATTTAATGTGTACATTTACAAATGCTTTGATGAGTCAAGCTTCTTCACATTCCTTCCTTCCTAGATTATACATCAGACTATTTGGTGGGTCTTTTTATGCTCTGACAAACACAGGAGTTACTGAAAAAATACTCTACTCACCTGTTGAGCTTTTCATTTTCAGATCTAATAAAAGAAGGATAAGAAAGGAGGCAGAAAAAGAAGAATACATTAGTGGAGTTTCACATTCACAATTTAGGCTTTATTCTCATCTATGTGAAATGGTAATTTTATACAACTGGCACTGAAGCATATTCAAGTGCTTTTGGGGGACATAGTGCCTACAATAAACTAGGCTTAGAATTAAAACAATATTGCAAGTTCAGGTAATGCTGACTTTGGAATATCAGCTGTGGAGTAGCCACTTCTAGAATGAATGATATGTTGACAGGCCACTGCTTATTCTGAGCAGCACAGTACCTTCTTGCTACTTTCTATTGAGTAAATACAATACATTTCATGTAAGAATAGTAGAATGCAACCACTGCCATCACATCAGGGACACAGAGACATTAAGCCTGACAGCAGATACACCAGTGGGACACTATAAAAGAGTGAGCAAGCAAAACCTAGCACAATGCAACTGAGAATTGTTATTTCACTTGACCTACCAAACTGCTTTTTCTGTTCACTGGAGCCAACACACTCTAATTAATACAGCAGTAGATAAAATTCTTTTTTCCTGATAATAAAGTGGGCCAAGCAGTAAATTATTTAATTTGGTTTTTGGCAACTGCCTATCAGTACCTTATACTTAAAGCCATAGTGAAATGCTATAGAGCTTTCCCAGGAAAAACAAAAAAAAAAAAATAGATGCTGTATCTTGAAGAAGATAAAATTAATTGAGATACTATGAGACAGAGAAGTTGTCACAAGTGAGGGACACATTACTGTAGGGACAATACCAGCACTCATCTTCTCTTGAATCCAGGGAAGCACCACACTGAGGTCTGTGAATATTCCTGGAGATCCTTTGTTGTAATGTTTCTTCTTCTCATTACTTATCCAGCCACGAGCACAACCCATCCCCCAGGAGATTACACCAGCCAGAGTCCAGGCACCATGCTTACGTCGGCACAAAAGAGGGCCCCCCGAGTCTCCCTGTAACAAACAAGTAAAGGCCCACAATCCACAGCTTACAAAAGTACATGCATACCACCAGGCAAGGCCCCAGGAGTTTATTGAGTTCTCTTTTGTGCCATACTAACAAACTTGCAATGCAGGGGATAATAGTTTTAAGAAAACTGTGAAGAAAGACACTTACTTTCTTACTGTGTTTAGTCAGGATTGCCAAAAAGGGAAGAGACAGACTAATTCCCTCATGGATACACATCTGTTGTGTTTTAACATGTGATAAGGAGCTAGGAGCTTTTTTAAGTCTCATGACAAGGAACAATAATTTAACCTTAATCTCACTTCCGTTCCTTCCTCTAATCCAAGGCTGTACTTTGTTTCCTTCCCTGGTATCTTAGCAACACTAACTAATAAATTTATCAAGTATTCTGAAGTTAGAAAGCCCTAAGCATCAATGCAAAATTGCTCTCAGGAACCTGTCATACATCTCACACAATAATTAAAGTAAAATCATGTAATGAAGTGCATTGCCCCATAAAGAACCTTTGAAAAACTTCACAGATCAAAATACACACACTCCAAATACTGCTATTTACAGCGTGTTTATTCACTAAAGCACATGGAACCTGTTAGCCTCTTGAGAACACTTGTAAATACCCCAGGCTCTGTGTTCAGCTCACCTGGCAGGCATCTTTTCCTCCATCTGGAAATCCAGCACACATGATAGTGTCACCTTGGATAGGGTTCTTCAAAGTTGATAGTGCTCTTGAACACTCCTTACTGTTTAGGATTGGTAGATTGACTTCGTATAAGACCTGAGGGAGTACTCCATCTGAAATACAAAAGAAACTGTTCATAAGAAATGCTGAGAAGTTAATTTAATATCACTGCTAATACACAAGAGTTGTAAGCTTGCTCTATGCCATTTTATGGTTAAAAAACATCCACCTTTGTGTATATAAGCAGATTTACTTGAATAAATTTCAAAATGCTTCAAAACTGAAATACAGAGCTGTGCATTGTAGTGATCCACTTGGAGGTAATTCACAGGTAGGCACAGAGGCTAGCAAAGATCCTGTTTTGAGTTACAATTCTTACGACCAGTTGCTGATTTCTTCCAGCTTGTCTATGACTGTGCAATCAAGCTCTTAGCTTCAGAAATAAGACGTTGAGAAACTTGAATCTCAAAGAATAATTTGAATGGCTTACTCTCATTTAAACGACCCCAACCACAAGCAGTGCAGATATATCCTGCTTCAAACTTTTCACCTGGATCAGGAAGACATGCTGGCAAAACTGATGGACCTGCCACATATGAACACAAATTTTATTGACAAGTAGTTGAAAGAATAGGAAAAAAAAAAAATCCTTTCTCAGTTAAAACTAAAAAGTGTTGTTATTTTTGTGACATATGAGAAATTATTCTGGCATTTGGCAATTTATCTGTGCCTCCATTTTGTAGTGTTTTGGGAAAGAAAAAGCCAGGAACACCACAAGCTTCAGCCCAGGTCTTGCCATTCAGCTTAATCTTAGCTGTATCATGATCCAAACTTCCATTAGAAGTGGGAAGCAAAGGCATTACCTTCCCACTGGAAAAGATTACAGATAACTCTGGCCTTACTGAAAATGAAGGCTCCATCCAGCTTCAGAAGGGCAATGTCATAGTTCATTGGTCTTCTGGGGTCAAAGTTTGGGTGCTTAATAACATATTTAACAGGGAGTGTCTGCTCGCCATTCTCCCTGATCCTCAAATCATGCTCTCCTGCAGTGACATTCAAATACTTCAGTAGGTTCCTGTAGAACAGAAAAACAAAAGCTTAGCCACAGAATCTTCAAAATAAAAGGAAAAATTATACTTGCTTTTAAAGAGAAGATACTATAACTGATATCTAATACCTTCCATCTCCAGATTTTAGAGCACTTAATATGTACAGTCAGCAAGAACTGAGTACACCCTGCAGTAGCAATTGGGAGATGAAAAGGGAAGGAGAAGAAAAATCATTTCTGCTACTCTCCTGATGGGTTTCCAGCTCCATTAAGGATGGTTAATTACTGTGGTTAAAAATGTTCAGTCACATTGCTTTTTGAAGGACAATCTGAACTTAGGAAAGCACATTAAAAATAAGACCACTTGGCAAGCATGCTTGGTTTATACCTTAAAACCACAACAAATCCTTGCTTTAGGGCTCCAAGTACCAGAGTGTATGTGCAGCAAAGGAACACAAAAGCAATCATTATGAAGTTTTTATTCTGCTTCAAATTTATTCACCAGATTTGAAAAACTACTTTTTTGTCAGGAGGCTTTATGCTGATGTAGGCATTGCCTGGCCTTCTGAAGTTAATACAACCTTTGGCTAACTTGACCAAGATGTGATCACACACAATGACCAATATAGATCAAATTTACAGTTCCAGGTGATCCTTTTAGTACAAAGATTCAGAATTAACTGTAAGGGAATTAAAACCTCAGTGAAGCCACCACAGAATCTGAACTAAATCCTTCCATACAGAATTTATAGACCTCTTTTTTAACCTTTTAGCGCTGAGGCCGAAAACCATCAGCATGTAAGAGGTCAGTACTATATCCAGTCACCAGTTGTAACAACTCAGAAACAATTGTAATCACCTGGTAATTACAGTTAGGCATAGATTTATACCTACACTTCCAAAATCAGTCTCAAACAATCCCTGTATATTTATTTCCTTCTGAATTATTTGTGAGATATTCAAAGGGTTTAGTTTTATTTCCTTTCTGTTTTAATATGCAAAATATTGGTTACAAGTAAAAGGGTAACACCTATAAGCACTCACTCTAAACAGATGCTACAGCACAACTTTTGCAATCAATGTTATTCTGCACCTGCAGCAAGATCACATCCATACCTGTCTAAGATGCAGTGAGCTGCTGTGACCACCCACTGAGCAGAAACAATGGTCCCTCCACAGAAATGCTTTTGCCTTCGTTTCAAGGAGACCTGCACCATATAAAGAAGGCACGCTGAGTGAAGAAAATCTTTACATCTGCTCTGACTGCATTTGAGGAAGAAAAGAGAGTACATGCACGTACCCCGTGAAGATTCACATGGTAAAGTACATGCTGCATTTCAACCAGCCTTTCATGGCATTCATACTGTGTTTGAGTCTAAGAGATTCTAAACCTCACTGTTCTCCCCTCAGCTGTGACTTGCTACCTGGATAAGTGCAACACACTTGTAATAAGTGCCAAGTCATTGAGGTGCTCAGCACACTGTAAAAAAGGTTATTATTTAGCTGAGAGCTTTTGCTTTGCAAGTCACTAGGAGCACATTGCAATAGTTGAGGGCTGGGGCTAGTGTCCTTCAGTGCCCTGTTTTTGCATAGTTTCACCCATGCCTCTCTACTGTAGACTAATCTAAAAATGCTCTTTCAGAAATTATGATAAACAAAACAAGAAGGTTTTTCAGGGAGCAGGACAAGCCCCACATCCTGTCCACCTGCTTCACTGCTTTTCCTAAAAGAAGAGTGGAGCTCGCCAATACACCGTAAGTGTGAGTGAGCACAAAATACTTGTTTTCTGTCATTTCTAACAAATGGCAGGACTTTGTTCTAAAGATAAAAACCACTTTTGCTTGTGCACACCTGCCATGGATGTGAGCCTTGTTTCACCTGGTTTCCTCCAACAATCCGAGTGAAAAGGTTAAGGTAACTCCATGGTTTTGGCTCTTGAAATTTCTGCCCACACTTAGGATCTGAGGAGTAAAAAATGGGGAAAAGAAGAAAGGATTTAGTCTGGATTTTCTACTTTTTTGGTAAAGTAGCATTGGAAGTGGAAGACAGGACTCTGTATTTTGTTTGGAGCATATGACTAACATGCTAAACCATGGCCTTCATTAACTTGATGCAAATCTGAGCATTTAATTTTATTTATTTCATTACAAATAATATTTAAGTTATTAATTCTGAATCATCAAGGAATAAGACAAGAGTTTCAAAGAACTACTCATCAAAAGATAACTCAGTTACAGATCTGGATTGGAACGAAAGCAGAGAATCAAAAACTAGATCAATTATTTTAACGCTACCTTGTCTCTAGCTGTATGAGTTCTGCAGGTCAAAAACTTAAGAAGGTGAAACTAGATAAGCTTTATTTCAGCACTGACTCCCATGCTTGTCACTGCCTAAGAACCAACACCATTAGTACCTAGAAAACTGTTAAAACCCGATGTGAAATTTTCATCCTACCTTTCTGAAGAACAGATGGCACAGCATGAAATTCTGTGACACAAACTATCCACATCAGGAGTAACTGCAGTTTACTGGGGGCAACGTGCATCTTGGGGTGCTAAGTGACTGACTGAAAACAAGGAGAGCTTTTACAGGGACAAAGAAACTAAATACTACACTGTAGAAGAATAGCAACTACATGAAGCAGAAGTTATTCATTAATCCAGCCATGAAACACTTAGCTGCACAAATAATGTAAAATAATCATGCTCTGTTAAGTGTCACTACTAAAGCCTTTGTTGTAAAGTACTAGCTAAAATTCTCCCTAAAACCAGATTTTTTTCAGGCAAAAGGCAAAATGGAATTACTGTTGCATGCTTTGCTAGCAACACTTATCCAGGCTGATCTGTATATCAAAGCAGAACACACATGCACAAAATATCAATTGCTATTTGCCCCTACAATTTCTACAGTTTTTGAAAAGGGCAAGACTTCAGTTTCAGCCAATTTTACAAACCTGAGAAACACCTCAGAAGTTATATCACTTTGTTGGCAGTGTGCTTAGTGTTGTAAATGACAAGGACAAATCTCTGCATCAGTCATTTTTTTCCAAAGAGCAGTGTTTACATCCCATTTTTAAAAGGGAACCAAGAAGGACAGAGCTCAGCTTAAAAAGGTATTTCAGTATTGCTGCAATCAGCAGCACAAGTTCCTTGTCACTTTGATTGCTAAGCTCCACTCTTGATAACAATTTAAGGGCAAATCTTTTAGAAAGGTATTCAAATCCTAAATAAGGAACACATCAGCAGCTAAATTAAAATTTTTCACAAAACAGAAAGCACAATTTAAATTACCCTGTAAAATCACCACTTAAAACTTTAGTCTTACTTGTTTTAGCAGGTATTTCCTGACTTGCAAAGGGCTGAACAAAGTGGTAAATACAATTAAACTACTATCAAAAGTATTTTAAAAGTCATATGAAATATATAAGCATCAAGTAAGACATCAGAGTCATTAAGAGATGCAATAGATACAGAATAGATGATAAAAACTGTAAGTCTCTTTTGTGCCAAAAAGGGCAAGGGATATTTATCCCAGGGAACTAGGAAATCTTTATACGAGACAGGGAAAAATACTGTTTGTTTCTGGGTATTCTTCTTGGCTTGAGTGGCTGACATCCTCAGTTTCCTCTGTTTGTAAAAAAATAATTCAATACTTCCACCTTTAATATCTGCAATGGTCATTTTCACATGGGAAATACATCAAACTTTGAAGAGAGAAACATGGGGTAAACAATACATTGAAGTTAACACAAATTTCAGTCTTGAACTTATCAAAGCAGGATGCCAATGGATAAATGGAAAATATGCATTCTTTTAAAATAAGTTGCAACAGTAATTAAACAGTGGGGGTTTTTTTTGTGGTTACAAACACAATGGACAAGACTTGTATTTTTCAGTTCTGCTCAGACTCCCAAAGAAAACAATTTCATACTTGACTTATTAGCCCCAGACTATTGAATATGTTCTATTATTTGGCCAAGATTTCACAATACAGACCAACAATCATTTTTCAATTTATTCAATTAGAGGTTTTTGTTGTTCTTTTCCTCTGCCATTCAGAGGGTAACAAAAACCATCTTTTACTCTGAACGTGCAGTTTCATAAAAAAACCTGAAAACGAACCCTGCGCTATAAGCTTTGAGTTGTGGTTGTATTTTCTGTTAAAAACATAGAGAACTTCTTGAGACAGCAGTTTCCCTTCTGGTGCTGTGGAGATCTCAAATTCTGCAAATTCTGAAACCTGCATCACCAATATCATTCCAGCCCAAATCAAAATCTTAGAAGGCTGCTTTCCTTCGATAATTGATTTGCATTTTGCAGGGACAAAATAAAACCCTACACCCCCAAACCAGTTCCATGTACAGTAAAGCTCTCTGATCACCCACCACAATAATATCCTTTGGAATGATGGCACCCACCAGGATGACAGAAGAAGAAGAATAAATAATCTTTGCAGTTTTAAGTGATGCTGTGTAAACCACACGCCACATTATTGATGAGAAATAGAAACATCAGCCCAATGGTAAACAGAGAAACATTCAGCCCATTTCAGATTTATGACAGAGGCAACACTTACTTGCAACAAGCCAAAGTGGTCAGAAAGAAAAATAGCAGGGCGTGTTCCATACAACCTGCACCTTGTCTGGGATGGCAAAACAGAAGTGCAGGCTTTCTTGTCCTACTATTCTTTGCTCTCCTCTTTTGCTACCTATTTATCTTTCCAATGAGCTGTTGTCTTTCTCCTGTGTGCAGGCAGAGGCACTGGTGACTTTACTTAAATCCCCCGCTGGAAAGCTGCTAGTTCTCAAACTCGCAGCTTTGGCAGTCAGCTCTGCCAGCACCATTCCTCAAAGGCAAGCAAAGGTCAAACCTTATGATTTATCTCCACCATGCATTTGCTCTGAATCAAGGTTGGCTTTGTATACTGTTCATGTCCTGTACCAAGACATAAGGGAGTAAAACAAACAAACAAAAATATTAAATTGATAACTATCCAAAATGTCCTGATCCATGTTCTAGCAAGCAGAGCCAGTCCCTTGCTAGTCCATGCTAGACAACCTGACCTGTCCCTTCTTTTCCTGTGCTCTTCCAGAACAAAATGCTTGCAAATCAATGTATACTTGGTGCTGTAGAAATGGATACAGCTGCTCCTTACTATGAGGCTATAAAAAAAAATACACAGAAACAAGTAAGTTTAAAACCAAGAGAAAGCAAAGAATATAAAAAATAGAATATTTCTATAGAAAGACTCGTATCTATGATTTTCAGTCACTTGGACATTTTTTGGAAAACAAAATGTTTGGCTGAACATTAAGCAAATAAATACTCATAAAAAGGTCAGAGACAAAAGTTTTAACCCAGTACCATTTCAAGCCTGCTTAACTTCCATCTATTAATAAAAACTGACATTGATTGCTACTATTCCAAAGACAAACTGTAACTGTTGAAAACACAAACACTTCATAAGCAATCAAAACATCCCACAGTGCTTATAGGCTCTTGACAGGTTTAAACCAACCCAAGTTTAGGCCAGTTGAGCACCATTTCCTATTAAAGATGCTGTTGCTACCATTGCTCTTGTGCTAGCTTCAGTTCCAGCCAGGATGTGTAGAGAGCTGAACACTCTTTATGTGGCTGGATTGGTTTCTTGATCAAAGCTAGGACTCAAAAAGTGAATGCTAGTGTCAGTGTAAAGGAGGAAAAATGAATACATGCACTGGACAGATCAGTTGATACCTTCTGATTGCAGCCTCCAGTTACACTTTAAAATACCCACAGCAATCACGGAACTTCAGCCACACTGACTTTTAGACACAGTATTGTCCTAAAAACAGACCCAGAGTTTTCAGCTCTGGTCCAAGCTTTGTTATAACCTCCTGTCTGTTTGTGGTTAATAAACATCCCTCAGCTAAGTGTTTTGCAGTACCCATCACGCCCTGGGGATTATGAAATCCCTTTTGTTGAGCTGTGAAGATACCTGAAAGGGCAAAGTATCTTTATAGACTTTGAGCAGCACAGTAGAAGTCAAGAGATACAGTCACCTAGTAACTCTGTAGTTCAAATAGGGAAGTTGGTGCTGCCCCTGTATTAGTCAGCCTAATATATCACGGTCCCTTGAATGCAGACTACTTTGAGACTTTGTGCTTTTAACATTTCCTCCCCCACTACCACTGTTTTCCCACTACAACCCTCTTCACAACTGAAAGGGCCAGTGTCTTTGCCTCAGAGACATTCAGTTATGTTTTATTGCCTCTAATTAACAAAGTAAGAACTTGGAGAGAACAATAAAAGAAGAAAGGTTAGCTTTTGGTAATGTTTTTACTTCAACTTGCTGCATCCTCCTAAATTCTTCAGCTGACCTGTCAGGGCACAGAACAAAGTGTACAACAGCAAGAATGTTCAAAAGAAAACTCAGTAAAATAAGAACTCACAGAATGCCCCCAAGACACTGTTTCCCAGAACATTCGGTCATTAATTTGATCTTCTGGATAGCTATCAAGATCTATACAAGTCTCCTGTGCAAACAAAAAAAAAAAAAAAAAAAAGGGAGTGCAACTTTAGAGGAAAACGCATTCCGCTTTTTCATGATTCAAAGCAAAGCCTAACAGGTATTATACTAACCAAAAGTAACCAGGAACTAAAAAAAACACCACTTGTTGGCCTTTTCCCACTCTTCACAACAGCTCTGCTTTTCCTGCTATCAGAGCTCATCAATATATGAGAATTGTAGATACAGGTTCAGTTACTTGCATCTGCAATGGGTGCTGCTACAACATACGTTTTAGTCATCTCATGGACCAACTTTACCTCTCAAAGGAAAAAAGATCAAAACCAAACAAGAAGAACAGCTTCAACAAATGTAAAAATACTGCAAGCTATGAAAATCACAATGTGTTAAGATATATAAGATATCTCCTGGGTAGAGTCCAGCCTTACATCTACAGCATAATTGATTCATTGGGAAAGGACAATTGAAGGAAGAGAAAGGGAACAAAATTGTGCTCAGCTCAAGTATTTTGAGGCCAGAATACCTCAAAAACTCTTTGTAAGGAGAGTTCAATACTAACACTTTTCAGCTAAGGAAAATCAGGCCTATAAATTAAACAAACCAGCAACAGTCAGAAGCATGCTGGCTGCTTAGCTTCCAAACCTCCAAGATGCCCTCAGGGCTCTTTTGTTGCTAACAAAATCCATACTTTTTAGCACAATGGCAGCTCCTCAATGTAAACAAATCAGAAAATAGAGAAAGACCAAAGCATTGGTTTCAGGTAACTGTACTATTGTCTCCTAACACACTAACAGTTACTGGCTTTGTTCTGCAGGTATCAGGGCTCTACATTTAGCATCTCCTCGCATCTAGAAGAACAAAGCCTGAAACGCTATGAACCTGACCTGACAAGGCATTGTACCATAGAGAAGGGATTATAAGCACACTCATTAACAAGCACACTTCTATACCACATAAGCTAAAAGTGTATTATGTTAGCATGGTTATGCTGCCAGTACAGTGTCAGCACCTCATATCAAGGACAAGACATAAGAGGACAGTACTCCAGGTGCCTGCTGATTTCAGCACTGCAAGTCCACAATTCTTGGTATCATTGCACAGCCTACTTCATGGAGGGTGCCACTGCCTTACAAGGAAGCAAAACTGAGCCCAAATGGTGGACAATCAGGGATGACTGACTTATCAAACCATCTTAAAAGTCCAGGAAAAGGAAGGGCAGAAGTAGTCCCTATGTTTGCTTTTGATCGGTCAACAGAGACCAGCTTCCACTGTTACAGAAAAATGGCACAAAACCCATACGCAAAGTCTGCTTGCTCTTTGCCAGGCTTGGTCTCCACAGATAAATAACTTACTTTCAGGACCCAGGGGAAAATGTAACCTGCACAGGGAAAATCAGAGAACAGGCTCCCAGCCCTCAGCTACCGCTTTAGACTGAGAGGTATGAGAGACCAAGCCAGAAAAGAGAACAGTGACAAAGTAGCGTGCCCATAAAAGTACTTATGTTGTGCCAGAGATGTAGAAAGGTGGATTTACAAATCTTCAGGGGTACTTTCCAGGCTGAAATCTGGGTAGTGGGTTTGTGAAAGATTGAAAGATTCAGAATCCCTACTTTTAAACATTGAAACAGAGACACACAGGAGAAAAGAAAGCTAGAGAGGAAGACTGCAACAAAGGTTCAGATTCGGCTGCATTCATATTTATTCTTCTAGCTGTCCCACATCAATATACATACAGCAATCTTCACTAAAACTTCCACAGTAGGAAGTGGTGTGTCCCGTTTTCAGCTCTGCCATAAGATGGCAGAGCAACACCATTTCTGTCATGGAGGTAAGTTGATGTGTATATGGCAGTTTGGTATGGCCTGATGGAGCAAATATACAGCCACGCAAGTAGCCACAGAAACAAAAAAATCAATTGTTTCTTCTCTGCACTGCAAGACAAACCTTGTCCAAATCCACTGAGATACATCAGAATATTTAGTTTATAATTCTCCTGATAGACTTTGCAGAAATACATTTTAAACTAGTTTCATTACTGCAGAGAAAGTTTGAGAAAAACCAAGAAACCTGCAACGTTATGAGTAAGTGACACAGTCAGCACAGATCTTGCTGCATGATTTTTGTATGGTTTTTCCATTTCTGTATCTCATTCTCAGCACCGAGTATACAAAGGACAGTACTTTGCAAATCCTTTCTGCCCCCTAGCAAACCTCAGTAGGACTCATGATAGTAAAGCTATATGCACTGATAAATAATCATCTCAATTTAATTTTAGCTTAGATTTCTCAAGTTGAATTAATATGCCTATTTTCTCAATTTCAAAACTAGCCTTTTGCTTCCCTGCAGCAGAGATTTAGCAAGCAGCTTGTATCAACACAACCACCCACAGTATCTTCTGCACAAGTGACCTGCTGCTTAAGCACTGCCAGCCAGCACAGAAATTACTAACTCTTCCCTTTAGGGAATGATGCAACAAACCTTGTGCTACAGTAAATACCTCAGGGTAGGATGAAAGTGGAAAACCTTTCTATTGAAATGGAGGAGATTCCTCATTTCTGCAACAGTAGATATAATTCTAAGCACTGAAGAGGAAATAAGAAGTCTGCCTTACAAAATATTGTGTGCTTTGAACGTGCAAGTACAGCTCAAATTTTGGCAAAAATAATTTTGGTGAGGAGAAGAGGCAAAATGAGCCAAAGCAAAAAAATCCAATCAAGAGAGCTACTAAAACCCCTCGTTGTATGCAATTAATGCAACCATGCACACTGTGAAGAAGAGATACAGATGTACACACATTCCATCACACATCTGCTTTGGAAGGCAGAATTTCAAGTCTCCATAAGGTTTAGCAGTTGACAGTCTGAAAGTTTAGGTTACTATTGTCACATCTGCAATGACTGGCCAGAGCAAGCTCCAAATGAATTTAAAGGAGTTTCAGGATTGGTATGACACTTCAGTAGGTAGAAAAATGAACTACACCACTGGTCAAATTTCTTGCCGCAATTCAGTCAAAAACTGGAAGCTTTAACAAACATTACAGAACACAACAGAAACCACATCATGCTCAAAGACGGGAAGTGGCTTTTGCCTTTCATCAGCAGATGCATGATAGTCCACACAATCAGCATTAGTGGAAGATGCTGAATTCTTTCCACTCAGAACAACTGCGATACAATCCATCTAAGCTTAGCAGGCATATTACAAGGTCAGCCCTCTCTCTTCCAAAGGCAATGGTACATAGCATTAGGAAAACAGTCAGTATGTTTATTCGTAACTCAGAGACATGTGAATTCAACCATCACAGTGTTAAAACAAAATGAACTTTAAGTTGTTATAGCCAGGAGACAGAACTAAACCACCTAGCAGTTCTGTACATACTTAAGACTTCGTTGCCATGGGTGTTAGCCACACAGTTGTGAGCAGCGCTTGCTAATCATGCAAGAATTCTGGCCAGTCCTGAAAAACAACACAACAAAAACCAAACCCAAACTAGACAGTAAATATTAACTCCCTACAGAAAAAACAGCTGATACACACTGAATAGCAGTATTTCTTTCACAACTTTGTGCACAATGCAGCCATTTTATGTAGGAAAGAGCCATGTCACGCTCTCAGAACACTGCAGCTCACAAATACTGTGGAATACTGTCGTTTTGTGCCTCTCTGTACAAGTTTATATTGAATTAGTACACATTGCTTGCTGCACTGTTCCTTGCCCTAATGTAATATGTATGTGGTTGCATCATTAATTAATGATTTAGGAACTCTTCACCTTCCCTAGGACAGAGGGATTCAGTGGTAAATTATAGTTTTTGGTATCTTTTAAAGCAAAAAAAGTCCAACATACAAAGCTTTCATACAGATGGATGAAAGGAAATGGGATAGGATAGATAAATCTGCAACCCAAGTACAGCAAACTTCAGTGAGGCATATCTTCGCATCCAGAGGCTGAAGGCACGTGTGCTGAAAACAGGAGACATAACAGGGCTCTGGACTAACATCGCAAGCCAGCTAATGGAAGCACTGCCACTGATATTTCAGAAGACCTTACAAACAAGCAACATCTTCAGTTTAGCAGCTTCTGCATGCTTTTCTCCACCAAGATCAACAGAGCAATTTTCTTTCTGCACTGGAAAGTTAGAGGTCCTCCATGGGCCTAGTACAGTCTTTGGAATCCTGAACTGTTCCCAAGCAGCAAAAAAGAAAACCAAAAGGTTTCTGCAGCTCTCACCTTGCAGGACGGATGTCAGATTTGGGACTACGAAGAGTTGATAATTCAAGTAGTCTGAAATATTGTCATCGTTATAGGCAAGGAAGAATCATGCAAGAAACTAGTGGTTACGTGTGAGTCATTTTTCAAACACCAAATAAACTAGAGTTTAGCATAGGCTTTGTGACGTTACAGTGTTAATGACCAGGATTCAATACTGAGCGCAGGAAGCTTCTAGTTACAGCCTGATTTCACAGCCTTTATCAATTGTGAGCTGTGTTTAGCCAAGGTCTTGATGTCCCTAAAGCAATTTTCCAGATTCCATAAACGTGGAAAAACATCAATAACAGAATTCAGGTATGCTTCGGATTAAAACTTCCTAAAAACCCCTAAGTGACACTTCATTCATTCGTCACTCTGAAATACCTGGTTTGCCATACAAAATTCTACTATTAAGTGATACAATAAAGCCAGAATTTCACCTCTCGGTTAACACTTCATGAGTGCCCACTGCAGAGGTCAGAATAACGGAATGGCAAAATTAACTTCAAACCAGAGAGAGGTTAAAAGTCAAAGAAATTCATAACCTCTGAACAATTACATGTACACAGCCAGTAACAAAACCAAACCTAATTGTTGAGCAAATGATGATGTTAAATATAATTATCACATTGAACAAATAAAGTTATGGTTTCACAAGGAAGAACACAGTCTCAAGTGGTGAAGGTTGATCAAAAAGCCTTGGTCCCTCTTTGGACTGCTCTTAAAGAGAGGACAATCCAGCAAGTATTGATTCTATGTTCCTTGTCATAGGTGTCAGTGACTACCCAGGCATACATATCTAGGCAATTTTCAATGCCAAGAGAACCTGTCCCACCTTAGGGAGTTCTCCTTTGGAGTTTTCAGTGAGCCCTCTAAAATGAATCCACAGCCCACACCTCTGGCTCACTTAGTGGGGGTGGGACTTATGGTAATTTATCCCCAATGTGAGATGTTAGCAGTGATTTTTCTTTTCCCCAAATCCTTATCTTATTCCTTCCACATCTTCATTAACAATTGCTAATTAGGAACAGAGAGTCCATCCATCAACTCTCCAGGTAACTTGTCATGGCAGTTTGTAAACCTCCCTCCCGGTTCTGCTCTAACTGCAGCCTGTCTCTTCAAGTCTCCCACTGAGGTTCTCACACAGCCACAGCAGATTAACGCTTGGGCAACCCCCACTCCAGCCAGAGAGGAGTCACCTCCAGTATAGCTGTGGAGAAATCTCCTTCACTCGAGGCCTCTTCACAGTGTCCCAGGTGCAGCCCTGGATTTGCATGGCAGACAGAGTCAGGGAGGCCTCCTATCCTATAACCGTTCTGGGGAGAGCAGCTGTGGAATCAGCTGCTGTTCATTCAGCAACTGAAGGGAAGCTGCCCTCTCCACACCCCTGAACAATTAGTCCAAACACAAAGTGGGGAGGGGCACCACACCCCCCCTTTCTATTTATCACTGCTTACCTAACAGTCTGTGTGTAACAACAGTCCATTTTATGATCCCCATTGTAAAACCTCCTCTCTTGGCTTGCTCTCCTTTCAAATGAATTGTCAGTCCACAGCTCCCTGAAGGAACAGCACCTGCAACACCATTAGCAATAGTATATCAGCACTTTCACTCAACCACTGGCTATATATTCAAGTTTGCAGGAGCCATGTTCTAGAGCTTTTAGCACAGAGTTGCAGGAAAACTGAAACTGAAGTGGAGGGGTGGAGGGAGGTTGGTTGGTTTGTTTTCACATGAAATGCATGCAGCTGCAAGTTTCTAGGCTGTTTTTACTACTGGCAGGAGAAAAGTGCCTTTCATGGAACGCAATTGAACTTGCCCCTCTTCTTGAACTTTTCCATTTATTCGTACCTGCTCAAGCATGCAGAGAGCATTAAGACTGACAGCATCGCTCTGCATGTTCACTTACTAGCTGTCAAGCTTTGAAACCCAAGAGTATGCAAAATAGAGCCTACACATCTTAATCCAGGCAAACACTATGCAATTAGAACTGTAAGTTTTTCAGTGTCTTTAGGAATCCTTTCTACTAAAACCCCTACTGTTCTAGAACAGAGCCTATCAACAACACATACAGCAGCCTCCTTATGTGCAGTAACTAACAATTTAAGAATAGAAGGCTCCAAACTGTATTTAATATAAATGTAAAGACATAATGGAGATGATAAACCTTTCAGTTGTGTAAGTCAGTGAAAAATCCTCTTGTGCACATCGTGCTGTAAGCATTTAAGCTGTGGCTACAAAAGCCTGACACTGAAAAGCCGTGCACACGTATACACATGTATGCGTGCACATGTGTTTGTAGGGTGTGTACACAAAATAAGCAAATCATGTCATTTCGGAAGTCTGATTTTTATTTGGAAATACTGAGGTTTGGGATAGAATTTCAATCTTTCATTTTTAATCGCCAAAGAAAGGCCCAACAGTAGAAATATTTAAGAGCAGCGACTCATCATCCACTTTCCCTTTTAACTCTCATTTCCCACTTGTCTTTCAGACAGGTACAAAGGCAAGTTTTATTTCATCTAGCTGTGCAAAATTTGATTTTTTTCCTACCACTTTCCCATTTCTCTCATGCACATGTACTTCTTGTATTCCAGAGGTAGCAGGCCAGAAGGCTTTAAACAAGTCTCAAGAAGTAATTTCTGCAATAAAATTTAAATGCTTCTTCATCTTCCACATCTGCATCAAACAGTGGTGACAACTCATGCCACTTCACTTCTGGTGCACCCTGGTAAATCATAAGCTTGTCAGCCTGTTAGCCCTTTAACATCTATCAGTGGTGAATACTTTAAAAGCCTCCCATAGAAGCTCCACCTGTAGATACAAGCTTAAGAGTATTTAATTCTACAGCACAGCATCAGTCCTTAGCCCCAAAGAACTTCAAACAGTGCTGTACCCAGACTGGCTTTGGGTCTTCTCCTCAAACAGCGCTCTTTCATACAGCTGAGCACGAAGACCATGGCATCAACACAGCAAAAGGACTTAAGGAGGAACTGGACTAGTGCAGTTCTGACGTAAGACAAGCTCCCAACAGATGGCACAAGTGAGCACCAGCATTCTATTTAGCCTTCTCCTAAAGCAGTTGTGCTTTGAAAACAGTAATGGTTAAGTGGTTCCTCCCTCAGCTCCAAAAGAGCCACAAATAAAAGAGTGATCAGAAGCCATGAATGAAAACAGAAGAGGAAACACTAGCAATATATATTGCTCTTTATGCATAGGTATGTTTATAGAGATTAAGACATGCATGCATTAAACACTAGATTTTTTTCAAATTACACAAATCTTGCAAATTACTGTGTATGTTCATAATGTCATTAATACAGTTGAGTAATACTTTAAGGAAAGATGAAAACTCAATCTGCTAGAGACATACATGTTCTAAATAGAATTCTGTCAAATACTATTTCCAGAGAACATAAAAGCAGCAGTCATCTAAAGGCTGGACAATAGAAGCCATTTGTAGTGTATAAACAGTTTGAAAAGTTCCATTAAATCAAGCAGTTAATAGACTGCATAGTATTACAGATGGCTGGCTGGAAAAGTTGAAACCCCAGCAGTTTTTCCACTTAGCACATTTTTACATAGTTTTTCTTTTATTAAATAAATCTTACAGGTCTGGAGTCCTGACTACATGCACTTGAAATGACTTTGACGTCTTCCTGGTGAGCTGTATCTAGGAATTTGCACTAGCCTCTCAATTTACACAGGCTAAGGATACTGAGTATTGAGAAGCCAAGGCATTACACAAAGGAAGTTAATGGCCATGTATTTAGTAGGGCAGTCAAGAAGTTCTACAAAACCCAGAAGCTCTGAAACATATTTGAACACCTGCTAACACACCATATATGCTTTGACAGAAAAAACTGCTGCCTGTGATCAAAAGAATACCATCTGCAAAAGGCCTGCAGTTGAGGACAACTGCTTTAATTAAAGGTAGTGAAGTGGGGAAAGCAAGCAGTGCCTCTGGAAACAAGCGTTCACAACTGAGCACGGAGGGGCACATGGATGATGCAGAAAGGATGAACAAGGAGAGCAGCAAGTTCGCGGTGGGTCGGTTCAAACAAGCCACTATTCAAAGGAACCTCTCAGCCTTTTCTGCTCTCTTTACAGAAACTGTTCATCTCTGCTTTTCTCTTACCTGAAATCAGTGTCCCTCTCCATCTGTGACCCACTTCCCAAGGAATCTTCCTGCTGAGGACAAGAACAAGCAAAAGCTTCCAGAAGAGTAATTGAGAAAAATGTAGCAATCAACCTTGAAAATCCCACAAAAAAAATGGAGACCAACTGGGCAGGAAGCTTAACACCAGGTACTCTCAGTTACCAGTAGTGGCTGCCCATTCTTTTAGGATCATCTAAGACCCCAGGTGAGCTTGTTCTTCTCCTACCCTGAAGTTCCAAGCAGTTAGTGTGCACTACCTGGTCTCTTTCTGCAGCACCACATGCTAATAACTGCCTGTTCCAAACTCTCCCAGCTGAGCTTCTAAGAACATGATCTTAAAATTGTTTCATTGGTGCAGAGACGAATTAAGAGAAGGATGACCTGTAAGCTGATTTCATACACTAAAGATTATAATCATCCATCAAGATGGTAGCCAGCACCTTCACTTCTCATGTTTTAATGGCTTTCTATGCAAAAAGCACATTCTGATGTGTTGACAACAGTACGTCAGGATTTAGGAAGGCTATTTCTTTACGTGTGCTTTCCACTTATCATGGGCTTTCTTAAGCCTTTTTTTTTTTTAAAGTGCCTGAGGAGATGGCCTCTCCAGGAAAGCTATCTTAACCATGTTACCACATATCCAACTTAGCCTAGAAGATGTGTGATACAAAAAGGTTAATTACTAAACCTGCATGCCAAGCATCTGTAAAGCTGTCATGAGTGAAGGGAGCATCTGTTTCCAGATTCCTCATCCAGTTTATGTCAGCTGTAGTGATCACTGCTGCCACTCAGGGTAAGAACTCCTGACATCCTAACAGAAGACAAACAAGAAGCTCAAAACCCCAGCTTCCAGCAGAATGACTAAAGCAACAAGTCTGTGCTGATTACCAAAACAAAAGAAAGAAACAAGTGCCAAAACTGGCTGATTGGTTTGCCCTCACTTTCTGGTCTTAACATTTTTTGCATAAGTTCTAATTAGAAGCACCTACAGGCTCTGAAATGCAGAAACAAGCACAGATGGAGATCATTCATCCAGGAGGTGCCTTACTAGGCTAAGTGCAGCACATTCCTATTAAAAATGGATAGACTTGGTTTTAAATTAGCCACAAAGAGGGGAAGTTACCTTGCATGCTTTTCTTTCCAAATCAAATATTTAAGAGCAAAACCATAGGTGTCACTGACAAGGAAAGATTAGTTGTGGCTTAAAACTACATACATGGTTTGAAAATTAGTAAGACATGTTCTGCGCACTAAGTAACCTTCTAAGTGCATAATTTTGACTGATACATATTACAGCAGTCAATCTCCTATCATAGGAGAATTAGAAGCCTTTGTTTCAGCCTTCACCTGTAGTTTAGCTATTTCCACAGGTCTTTCACCACTCCACAATGTAACTGCTTTTGTGAAGTCCCTGCTTTTTTAATCTTTTGCCTTATGATTCTGAATCATCTTGAGGAAACAGTACGAAAGGGGAAATCAAGCCTCCTAACTTTAGATCCTTAAATTTTATCCAAGTTAAGTGCCTAAACCAGTAAGTGTAACCATTTGTGTCCCTAGACACGTAATTCTGGGATAATTTCATCAGGAACGGAAGAAAGGAAGAGCTATTGAATTTCATAAGGGTAAAAGACTATTCAGCTACATGATGCTGTCTTGAATCTGGATCGAGGCTGACATGATACAAAGTTAATCATTTTATCTTAAGTGGTTTTTGGATTAAAACAGGAATATGACAGCTACCTTCTGACATTCCTGGTAGTAGGCTAGATTGCTGTTCCTCTAACAGGGACAGGGCATATACAGGGGTTGTAGTGGAAAATCCTACCATATGAGACAAGGGCAATTTAAGATTTAATGCTCATTCTACATCTCTGAAAATTTTAACCAAGCACTGGTTTTAAATTTTTTATTTCAAAGAATCCTGTGGCAAGTTCATACTTAAGGGTTTTTTTGTATGCTCAAAGAAGCAAAAGAGGCCTTGCTTCTATGCAGCAGGATATTAATTTTTCAAAAATAACTGGTAATTCTGGATCCACTTTCAGAAAGGCACACTGTTAGAATGGCTAAAATTGTTAGAATAAGGGGTTCTGGTAAATGTCACTATACTTGCAGTTAATGGATATACATGAACCAAAGAGTAAACCAAGTCCCATTCACCCTACCTGAAGCCCATGGCTCTAAGCATTCCACTTTTATTCAGTGCATTATTGTGTTGGCAGTTTTGCTTTCACCAATTAGTTACAGTTTCTCCTGCTTCTCATAGTAAAAGCTGCTCACAGCTGTCACTGTTCCATATTCTAGGAAAGACAGTTGAATAATTACTAATTACCAGAGAGTTGTATTTATTGCAGAGCCAGGAAAAGCCAAAGTGAATGTCAGCTCTGCACTGAGGAAGAGTACTGAAGTAACACTAAAGAAGAAAGTGTTTATAAATATCTTGAAAGTGGACACAGGGTTAAATTTAGTTCCAAGATAGCAGAGAAGCAGCTCAGTTTGGTTAAGTAACCTTTAACTTGCAGTCAGAAATGAGGACGGAGTTGTCTGAAGAAGCTCTGAAGAACACACAGGAAAGAGGACAAAACCCTACAATTTATGGTGATAAATGACACCTGCCAACCTTGCCTTCTAAATTACAGCACATATTAAAAAAAAAAGCAGACAGCTCCACTGGAACTATTTTACAGCTTCTAGAGATTTACTCAGACACAGAGTGAACGTCACCAGGCTAGACAAAACAAACTGCACATACTTCAGCACAAAATGATCGACAAACAGCAAGAACACACTTTAAAGCAGTCCACTTACATTTGTCCAGAGTAGCCATTCTTTGGTGACTTTCTTCATTTCTGTTTTAAGGTCTGCTCAGCAGTTGTAAAAATAATATTAAATGTTCTACTTCTCAGCTTTGTGCAGGGTACTTCTCTGATTCAAGTTAACTCCATAAAACTTGTTGTTTTTAAAGAGCATGCAACGTAATACTCTACTATGAACTTTTTTGTTCTTTGCTTCCAAGTTTGAATCATCTAGGGAGACCAAACAACAACTATTTGGTAGTTTAAGTCTTAGTCAAAGGCAAAGGTTATGCTTTAAAGCTGGCAGACCCCAAATCACAGCTTGCAAGATCTCAAGAACTATGCTCTTAAGAGAAGGAATCCATGGAATTTGAGGATTCAAAAAAATTGAAGTGAAAAAAAAGAAAGAACCCACCCCCCCCAGTCCCTCTTCCCAAAACTCTCAAGCCCCACCCTCCAAAAAAACCCACCTCTAACACCTCCCCACCAAAAAACAGCCAACCAAACAAAAACAACCCAAGCCCTTATAGCAATGCACTATCTTAATGCTATACTTTTCCCTCCGTCACAAAATGCTACACATAGCTGCAGTCACTTCCAATTCCTTGAAATGTTAATCCCAAGAATACTGCAAAACCACAGCACTCTTTTAGATTGATACTTTTCATACAGTTTAAGTAAATTTAAAACTAACACTACAAATGAAGAGGCAATAGCAGCAAGAAAATTAGCAGACATACAAGAAAGTCAGCATGATACCTCACCACATGGTTTTGCTATCACCCCATGAAGGTTCAAGATTGCAGAGGTTTCCTTTGTTGCTTTGTTTTGTGATTGTGAAGGGTTTGTTCTTCAAAATGTAGCTAATCACTAGTTTAAGTTTTCAAAGTTTCTCACAAAAGGTAATGTTTACAACATCCCCTTATTTTCCACAAACTAGACCAAAAACCCCATGCAAAAATACAATAAACACTGTAAACAACACTTTTGAGGGATTTGTTTATTTTTGGTTTACAAACAAAGGCACCCAATATTTCTTAATAAGTTTGTCTTATAAAAGCTTACGGATTTAGCATTTGTTTCCAAACATCAGTTCCTACAGCAGAGAAAAACGTTACAGGAAAAAGTATATTTTTTTAATCCTGGTCCCAAATTTAAATACCAGTAACTGTTAAGTGATGATGTTTCAGACTGCTTTTCCTAATTAACCAACTGGAATGCCTCCTGTAACTAGCTAGTCAGCACAGTAAGTCTAGCTTACTTTATCAAAATATAGTTGCAGTATATTGTTGACCAACATGTGCAAACACTTGCCTGAAGAACCGTAAGAAAACAGGGTTCTGATACCAAAAACCCCAGCTGTTTGATAGAATTTCACTGACCACAGGAAGTGACAAATGTAATAAATGTAACACTGAATTCATTGTCAATTAAACAGGATGACTGATGAACTTGTGTAAGATAGCAATAGTGCACAAAACCACAGTCTCCAAAGAGGGGAAAAAATTGGGATTTCTAAATTGGCAAATGTTTAGAAAGAGTAGAGGTTGAATATCCTTAAGTTTATTTAATCTAATCCTTTTCTTCATTATTTAATCCAAAGAACAGACTTCTAAGCAGTATTTTTAGATCAGAAATAATCCATTTGTTGGCTTCATTGTTACCAGTATTAACAAATCAACAGTAACACGTATAACAGTTATAAACGACCAAAATTCTTAACTCAATTGCTTCACAGAATCATTTGCAAAATATGATGTTACTTAATTTTCCCAAACTTCAGCCACATACCAACATGGAACAAGGGGCATCACTGGATAGTAGGCACCTCTGAAAAAGTCTACAATGCAGGAATGCTTAAGCATACTTTCAGGTCTGGTAAGATACTTGGGGAGGCAACTAAAAATGTAATACACCTAATATATAAAGTGTAACATCTTCAATCGCAGAAGCCATAAATTTATATTCAGCCACTGTCAGAGGTCTCTCACACAAGGTGTGGTCCTAGACCATTTAGGCTTTTCATCACTAGCTTTATATATACACAGGTCATTTTAAAAAGAAATTACAGTTTATCTACTTACTACAGAATATTTAGCTTCAACAAGGAAGCCATTCTTTTTTCAAAATGAGATACACCAGCATGAAAGGTGTTCTCTTTAAAGTAACAGTTTTCACAAGAATAGCAAAGTAAGTTCTTTACATACTTAATAGGAATTAAAAATCCAACCAACCAACTAAAAAAAACCAAAACACCAAACTATTGAGGGCAAGTATAATGTCTCTCTTATGTAATTAAGGAATTATTTGCCTTTCCAAGCACATACTCTTCAGTATAAACTGATTTTAATAAACAAACACTGGGCAAGGGTGCTAGTCAGTGCATCAGTTAGAGGAACGTTACAATGTACTCTCAGACAGTTCTGTGCAACCCAAGTTGAAAAGGATCTTCACTTATTGCCTTAATGATTCAATCTCTTCTTACAGCTTGCTATTTTTACAAACGTTTTCTCTATTGAAACAAGAGCAACATGCAGAAAATATACCTCCAGCTTTAAACCTAGTAACTTGGTTATAAAATAGATGGAGGAATTGTGAACACACTTCCATTCTGAAGCAAGGTGTGTCTTGCTCTGCTTGCCCAGTGAAATGAGAGATTGTACTGGGGCAGAGACGAGTGTGTGCCTACACACTGGAGTTGTCCATGCATCAAATTTCATAGCTCAGAGATTAAAAAAAAAAAAAAAGTAGTATTTGCTAACATAGCTTAAGAATTTAAAAACCCGTATATCTCCTAATAAAAGCCTACAGTTTGTCCAAGTAGGACTACCAGTAATCTAAACAACTAAGCATAATAAATTCTTCCAAATGCATTTACCTTTTGAAGTCAGAAGTGTAACAACCAAATGCTAGCTCTGCATTCCCAATAAAAATAATTATAAACCAGAGGGTGGTCAATTATTTTATTTTTGCACTCCCTCTGAATTAGTTACATTTCCTTTTATCTACTCAGTGACAAGACCAACTCTGCTTTCAGAGAAGCAAATTGTTCATGCTGATATAAATGCAAGTTGGATGCAGCCAGTTTCAAGCACAGAACTGAATCACTAAATGCATTCTGAAGACCACATTGGACAAAAGGTCTTACAGTAATTAAGGAAGGTTGGTTTTGGTTTTTGTTTGGGTTTGGGGGGGGCAGTTTATATTTTGTTTTGTTTTTTTTACTTTTAAGTCAAAGTAGGCACCGTTGTTGCATCTCTACTTCGAGAAAGGAAGAAGTGGCAAAAAGTAAAGACACATTACAGAAGTCCTCAAAAAAATTTTCAGGAGATCCACCATCATTCATATACTTCTGCAACTTGTAAAACCCTTTGTAATTTAGATTTTCAAATAAATGTCTACAGCAACTACGAAGTCAATATTTCTCGTGCTCAATGTGGAGTAAAACTTAGAAGGAAAAAAAAAATCATGTTAAGGCAGATTTCAATCAAACACGTTCCAAATCACACAGTTATGCTGGTCAGTGGTCTAAAATGTTTTCCCCAGGTCAAGAAGTTAAAAGTGATTTAAATGCTTGCCTAATGCCAATTCAACCTGGCACTTGGCCATTTTATTTTATGTTTCCAGGAAGATACACAACTAACATTACACATACCATACCATAGAATTTGCACTCCAATTGAAGATGAAATTATGCTTTCACAAAATGAGATGACTACATGTTACAGGCTTTGTGCAGTTAGACCACCATATGCATAGATGTCCTAATATTAAATTCTCTTCTTCAATATCTCATAGTACTGGAGGCTCTGAAGTACGAGAGGAACTTGTAACACAGACTAACCACAAAGTACCAGATATTTCTTGCCATTTGTGATCTTGCAATGAAGACACGCCAGATCAGGATCACAAGAACTGTATTGAAGCCATAGCGTATATTCCTTAACCTGGGGGAGGAAAAAAAAGGAATTGTTAGAAGCCAACGTATCAGGACTTGCAGGAAAAAAGGACAATCTAAAAATTAACTTCGACTGTAGTGTTCCATTTGTTTATCTGTTCATCTCAAGATAGATCATGAGTAGTATGAAGTGGAATTTGCTAAGTGAAAGACCAAACAGAGAAAGTTTTTCCATAGTTCAATGGAACACTTGAAAACTAAGCAACAGAACCAACTCTGAAGCTGTACTTCTGCTTTATAAAAACCTCTTCAAGGCAAGATCACACACCCTGAGTAACTTACCTATAGAAGACTGTCATCTACTCCAAAAATAAGGAAATATTTAACACTATAAGCTACCTTCCCCATATTTAAAACCATACATAGGTAGAAATAACTCAAATTGCTGCTAACAAAAAAATAAAAAACCAAACCAACCAACAAAATAAACAACAATAAAACCAAACCAGCAACCCATCACAGCATTTTCCAGCCACAGAATCCAGTATATACTGCATTTTTTACATATTCCCTGAGTAGGAATGAGTTTAAGATTAGGAGAAACTAAGGATCATTTTAGAGCAACTGTAACTTTTGGAGATGTTCTCACATGTGAAGATGGAAACTTCCACTCAGTTTCCTGAAGAAGCCAGGTCCCCTAGGCTGCTACATCCTGTTAACACTGAAGCAGTGGACTCCCCAAATTCAGCTTAGTTAAGAACTAGATGGTAATAGAAGAGACAGACTTAATACATCAGAATAAATGTACACTGGAATCCAAGCTTCTTTGCAGTGTATTCTTCCAATGGAATTCATTCATCAAGTGAGAGCTAGGGCCAACCAGATGCTGATCAAATATAAGACTATTTGCCACAATTCTTTGTACAAAGAACAGCAAATGTATGAAAACTCCAGTGCATTTTTGTTTAGCAGCAAACATTAAGGAAAAAAAAAAAATCAGAAATGGACCCCTCTTCACTTATCTCTAATGGCAGCTATCTCTGCCGTTAATCAAAAAACCTTTCAAAAGTGTATCTGAGATTGTAACATACTGTGCTAATCACAGTACAATTACAACTACAAATTCTTGTCTTTAGAAGACTAGCACAAGTAATGACCTAGACCACCTCTCTTTATGCTATCAGGATAGCAGGTATGAAGTAGTACTAGAGAACAAGACTAATCCGTTATTTCACTTTTTAAAGAGACAAAAAGTCTACAACTGCATGAATCAAGCAAAAGACAATTACACCAGTAAAATTCTGGCATAATTAACAATGCATTCAAATTGGAAGACTTAAATCACAGATAAAGGGCTAAGAGAAATCATAGAGCACCAACATAAAAGATTCCGGTTCTGAGTTGGAGAGTCCATGCCTCTTTACTCAGCCGCATCAGAAGTAACCTTCCCAGAAGAAACAACTATTGTTTTATTAAAGCTTCTCAACTGAACAAGCCGTTCTGACCTTGTATCACTCCATACCCTTCTAACCTTCCAAAAGATAACTGGGCAAAATCAGAAACCTAGATTACAGTATACACTAGTGATCGGAGTTAGAACCACAATCCCAGACAAATACTGTAGCTATTTATACTGACAGCAACTCAGGAGCAACAAATAGAACAAGTAAAAGGACATAACTTTAGAAAACATATCAGACCCCTGGAGTGGAACAGAATTCTGGAGAACCTAAACAGGTGCTATAAAGAACAGTTAGGTCATAACATGACCTGACGAGGGCAAGAAAATACAGAAGAAAAATGTACTTACTTATTCAAGTGTTTCCTAGCTGCAGGAAGGCCAGACATTTCTTCATTTAACACATATATCTTTGTTCCCATACAGTAATTTTCCATGTATTCTGCCCAGTGTAGTTGTCGAACATCAAAATTAAAGTGCTGCATAAAATAAGATTTCAGTCAGTTGCCTAAAAATTCATCTGCTATATATAGTAATTTAAAAGGAAAAAAGTGCCTTTATATGGGATAATTTAGATCTCATTTCTGATTCAACTACCAGTTTCTTAAATCATCAAATTTCAACTATTTCATGCCTTATTTTTCCACCTCAGTGGTAATGTTCTTCCCTCCACTTCCAAGTACACTGTTTTCCTGTTTTCTCATTTCACATCTGTAAGGAATTCCACTCAAAAAATACTAATTTTCTTTTATGTTTCCTTTTAAGCAACAAAAGAATTCCAATACACTATAAACACTGCTGTGTTCCAAGCTCACTGTTTGATATATGCAGAGGGTTTTTTTTAGATTTGCTTATAGTTGTACATTTTGTGAGAAGAACCATGTCAGTTTCTTCCTCAGGAGAGCAAATTACTACACTAAATACACAACTCCAGGTTTTCACTGATGTATTGATTTCTTTAAAAGTTGTTGTATACACACTAAGTCTCCCAAGTTCATGCTTCAAAATAAACTTCTCAGTAGCATGGCAGGTGTGTATGATGAAAAGATATCCATTACAGTTCTGAAAACAATTCCTCACAGTGAGCCTTTTAATTTAGCACTGCTTCCAAGTGGAAGATCAACATGTAGTTTTAGTCATGATATAAAATACATGCATGCTAAACAGGCTTCTAGTACTGGCAAGTTATCAGCTAGCAATACCCAGGGTTTGAGTTTGCATGGCAAGGTTTACATAGCTTCTTCATAATGTAGGTAAAATCATTAACAACAGCTTGGCTACTTCATTGATATATGGGTAATGCCAGAATATGTCATCAGGTCAATGAAAAGACAATCATCTTTTATACCAGGTCTCCTTTAAGGGGGTTCTGCCTTTCCTCATATCTGATCTCATGCCTGATCTAGCTTGTAACACAACCCTGACACAAATGACAGGATATGACATGAATCTCCAGCACAGAGTTAGTACTAGAGTCATTATAGTAAGCAGCATTACCAGCTCATCCTTATTCAATCTTAAATAAATGAGCTCATATTTCACTTTCAGTCTTCCTGCCCAGATCACACAGCTACTTGCCTTTTTGTCTTCAGAGTTTAGTTGGTTCATTAGCATAGTCATATTTTCAGTATTCCAGATCCAAGAATTGCTTGTAAAGTATTCTAACAACATCATGGCCTTATGAAGACGTGTTATTGTTTTCATCATCCTACAGTCCAAGGCATGGAATGCACAGGTTACAGTGATAAAAGTTAGTTCAAATAAGAACAAGACAACGAAACTGTACATTTCTTACCCTCCCACCCCACACCCCTATGTTAACATATCCCATCTTGCTCTGTACCCAAAGCGTGTTATATTAGATCAGTAGCATATTTCTGCATATTATTGAGTTGCACTTTGGCTATCCAATCTTCATACAGATTCAGAAATTATAGGACAATCCTTTTTTCCAAGTCCTACTTCCCAGTGCAATAGTAAATTTATTTCCTTAAATAAATAGAGATGGTAAAATGCTGTCCTTTGTTGGTAACTCAGTTTAGGACATGGACAGAACACTTTTCAGCATACTAGAATATCTAGCTATACTGAACAACCTGACTTTGTAAGTCAAATTGCACAGTGCAGAACACATGCACGTGACAGCTTTAAGCAAGGCAGCAAATTTCCCTCATAGTTGTGTACACTGTGCAAGACCAGATCTCTGTAACAAAACAAAATTGCCTTATTATGGTCATTAACATGTCAAAGCTCAAAATCACCAGAAATATGCCTTTAGCCCCTTAAACTTACTGCTTCTGCAGCAAAGGGCAGGAAAATCTTTAAAAGCATAGACAGGCTATAGCAGATCCTGCTAGTTAAGTGAACATTTCTGTGCTACTTCAAAATATGCCTTCCATCATCCCTTATCATACAGAGGAAGTAACTCTACAAAACCATCACTTGGAATACAGAGAAATTATATTATAAGGATCAATTTGGGCAAATTTCTCTTTGATCAGCTATCTGAAGTGGATGCAAACAATGCAAGTCATCCAGTCACTCAGACAAAGCTGCCACATTTATGACAAGAAAATGGTTTCAAATGTTACAGTGCTAAAGATGATCACTCAATTTTAATACATACTAACTAGTACCACATAACCTATTGCTATCAAACTTGTGCTTTGGGTGCTCAAAGTATTTCCATCTCACAGAACTGCTTCCAATTTGATCCTTATAGCAGGACACATTGATCATTACAACCACAGGGGTATAAAAAGGTAGGGATAGTCAATGAAAGCAGAATAAACCACCACTAGCAGGAAATGGCTTTCTGAAGATAAGTTTTGTTCAGTAATGTTCATAAAAGCACTAAAACCAACTGATTTTTTTCTTTGAAATCTGCCTTGTAGAAGTGATATAGTACACTGCCCCAGAAACTCTTCTAAAGAAAGTATTCTGCATCACATTAGTGTCCCCTACTGTCACTAACAGCTGGCATCTCCATATCTAAGGAAATAACAGAATTGCCTTGGTATCGCTTCATTTCATGAGAAGAAAAATTGCAGAGACCACTGAAAAAGCAGAGCATCTCCAAAGCACAAAAAAAGCAGAAATAGTTTCCTATGAGGTTTAAGGAAAAATATCTACAGAGTAATGTAGAATTGTATCCAAGTTTTAGGCTACCAGCTGATTTTTTTTAGCAGATCTTTCAAACACCTGTTTATAGTTTCACCAGCCGGGCAAGAAGACAACAGCAGGAGTTGAGTTGAACCCCTAATTCAAAACTGATTAAAAATATAGGCTATGCATCTTGTGCTAACAAGACCGAAATGAGTACAAAAAAGAGCCTATTAGTTAAAAAATTCATAAAAGAACTCAACACTTGGAAAGCAAAGGTCTCACGGATCAGATAAACCAGAAAGATCTCACAGCAAAATAGCCTGGATAAAAACAGTGCCAAGCAGGATATGGTGGCTAAGTGTTTTGCAGAGGTCTGTCCACCAACAGCCTAACAACTATTTAACTTAATCGACTTGCCCTTTTCTGCCTCCCCAGTTTGTGAACTTATGATAAGCTGGAAGTGCAGTTGACTTTCGGTTAAGAATGCTACTGCTTTAAACTTATGCTTCTGCAAAACACTAAATGGTGCAAATGAATATCTGACAAGTGTACCTTTTGAGCTTGTTACTGGCCACTGACAGTGGTTTTGCTCTTTTCTGTAAACAAAAGCTAAACTAAATTAAAACTAACATAAAGACTAATCTCTGCTTAAAGATACATCTTTAAAGTGTAGCTAAGCTGATTTAAAAAATTAAAAAAAAAAAAAATCAAGCATCTAAAAAGTCCTACCTCAGCTGCATACTCTTCCCTCCTTCCAACTCAAACTGGATTCAGTGACTGGCCAGCCACAGAACCAGCTGATACAATTCATCAATGGAGATTTACTTTTTCTTTGTAGGGTTTCTTCATGTATCAGCTACAAGAATCAAATGTCTCCACTTTCAACTACGAGATCAATTACGAAGCCAAAAAGGACCAACTTTCTTGGCCGCAGCTTGTTAGCCTGCACTAAATGAACATGAAACTACACTTCTGAGAAGGAAGTAGTATGATGATAATTTCTCATTCAGAAATGGCAGCAAGAAGTGTCATTTGGTGGACATTTGTGTATCTCTGACAGACTAATCTTTATTTAAATGGCACCACATTTCTCCTAAAAATGGGAATACCCACATGACAGACAGCACAAACACACATAGCAGAACTACTTCTGAACCTGAAGTTTTAAAATACACACTTCATGTGTTGTTCCAGAGGCAGCCATTAGATACAAGTCATAAATATCAAAGCCATATATAACCAGTCAGTAGAACATGAAGCATTGTATCACACCTTAAACTGAAGGCAGAGAAATCAGACCTGCTGATCATCACAAATAACTGAACTCTAGCAGTAGTAAGTCAGTGCGACAGTATGCAGGACTTCCAACCTAGATACTAGGTAGAAATTTGCCTCTACGAGACACCTCTGACTGCCATTAATACAAATTACAACAGGTTAAGAATATCACAGGAGTTAGAAGTTTGAAGCAACAGTTAATTCAATTATCCATAAGTTAGGCAGGCATGCTTCTATACCAGACAATGGAAAATGACCTGGCTTAAGGCTATGACTGTATTTTGATGACTTCTTATACACAATCTTGTCTCCAAGCTAAAAATCAGTTCTGGTATTAAATACAGCTTGATCTTCAGTGGAGCTACAGGCTGTCCATCTGCCATTAGAGATAGTTACCTTTTTTCTTAAACAAACAAACAAACAGAGATTCCTCTAAAATACATAAAACAAGCTTTCAGAATTGTCTTTTTTCAGGTTTTCATTTGGCTGTAAATTTTGAAGTGCAAGGCATACTACCAGAATTCTTATATTTCCAGCAGCAACGTGGTCCCTTAAGTGCAAAACTTAAATGTGCTTGCAAGAGGAGAAAACGTTTTAATGTATTCAATAAAAGCGTACTCTTTACTCTGTTACTGCCTTACAAATCAGAAACATGTAAGGTACTTCATGTTAAGTTTTAAGAAACTTTGAATTTAAATTAGAGATATGTGTCCTTTACACCTCCCTATATATATCAACCACATCTTCCCTTTAACTTTCCGAGAAGCAGTTACAAAAAATTACTTGCTGGCAAAATCCCTGAATTAGAACTTCAAATGTTTCATGCCACGTTCTGTCTTTCCAGAGCAATTGGAAAGACCTCTCAGATGTGTATTTTTAAAGGCTCTAAGATTCCAAATATACTCAATTATTTTTACATAACAAATGTTTCTGTTGTGCTAAGCACTATGCATAGTTGTAAGAGAGGACTGTGCCTTAAAGTTAGGCAATTACTAAGTTTTGTTATGCAAGTATACAAGGCAAGCTACTGACACGGTCTTTAAACTTGGATGCTAAGGATTATATACCACCATTTAGCTAATTGCATGGTGCTAAAAGTCTTTAAGTATTGACTATGAAATACTAATTTTCATTCTTGTATGTGTATTCTACAAAATCTGGAAGAACTGTAATTTCTTCCTTTAACTGTCAATATTATCACAAAATTGTTAAATCCAAGAATTTTCAACTAGATGCAAAACCAGCAAAGTAGATTCCATCTTGCTAAAAACATTGCTTCCACAAGTGAAGTGTAAAAGAATGATTTTGTATTGCAGAAATACTTCAACAGGCAAGTTTGAAAAAAATAGAAAAGAAAAAAAAGAAAAAAAAAACAACAAAACCACCAACTTGAACAGGAACATTTTTCATTGCAAACATAACCTTTTAGTTCTGGAGGATCAGAGGCCCGATCTATTTCTCCCACTTGTTAAAAACCTCTTATTCAGTTGCAGTACAATAGCCTGAGAGTATGACAAAAATGCAGCCCAACTAACATTGTCATTTCATCGCTTGCAAGTTTTTCTGACATTGCACACAGATCTCAGAAGTGCATTTGGACTCAGCACAAAAAGGGCAGGCTATTGACCATGTGAAATCAAATTAGCACAGCATTTGAATGTTTGTGCGTCAATATTACTACATTTTTACTATGCTGCTCAAGTTTTTCTATTAAATTGTGGTGAAAAAGGTCCCAATTTACATTAAGTGAGCTCTTCTTCACTCAGAACAGCATTATATTAAGAACCTCCAATGCTTCCAAGGCTTTGGAAGTTTCCTACTGCATGCTACCTGGCAATTAAAACTGTTCTGACCAGTTGACAGAATGACCACAACAACCACACCTAGTCTCCTGTCCATCAGTTAAAGCAGCTTTCAAAGTACTTTGAGCCATAAAGTGGTGGGAAGAGTAAAGACCTGTCTCAAGTGTCTTCTAGCATTAAACAGAAAGTCCATTAGGATTTAACACTTCATGTCTTGCTTGCATCAGTACATTTATTGGTTTCTAGTGCTCCTACAGCTATACCCCCATTTTTTTAATGCTTAAAAAAGGAACACATACTAAAAGCTGGGCATCAGACTTGAAAGCTTTTCTTTCAAAAGTAACCTTAGTGACTGAGCAGCACCTTGTTTCAGTTGAATACCTCATCATCCCTCCAATCTGGAGATCCTGTGTATGATAGGAAACTTACCCACCCACTGTTATATTAAACTAATTAGGAATACTCATATTGTAATACTTCACAGGCTAGGAATAGCTAATGTCACCAACTGTAGTGGCTAAAGTTCTAAATTCTATCTTTGGCCATGAAATAAGACTTCCAAGAAAAGCAAAAACATGATTCAACATCCCCAGTGTTATAATTCAAAACTGCTAAGAGTGTTACAATTGAAATTACAGTTCAGAGCTTTGTTTTACTGCCACTGGTCAAACACTGAAAAGACCAGACACCTTTCAAAGACTGGAAAGACTCTGGCAGCACTACTTCCCAACCATTTGGAAGACAGCAGGTTGGCATTCATAGTGGAACTAGTTTTAGTGAGTGATGAAGTATTCACATCTGTCAAGGAACTTCTATCCATTTTTATTAACTTAAAATTGCAAGAGAGCCTAAAAGACACAAACTTGTACATTCAATACCCTCTTTTGATTTGAAGGGCTTACATCTTCATAATGTGGGAATATTGCTAACAAAGTACAGCCTCCTGCCACTACAGTTGCTGTATTACAGTACTGAGTAGGCTTGAAACAACAGAATCCAAGGCAGTTACGAAATTTTCTCCTACAAATCACCTACATAGCTTCCTCCTACCGATTCAGTGCCAAGACTGGTACAGAACTCTACCCTCCTCATAAGACAGCTCTAGACTACAGGACAATGTATGAATACTCACTTGCTTTAATACACTGTCACCACAGTGGAGATTTTATAGAGTCTGAAGACAAATAGTTTTGAAAACAAAATATGCAGTGAGTCAAGATCATATGGCTTGACAAATCTGAAACAAATTGAAGTGACAACTTATATTCTTTCCACGTGATTTACCTTAGCCTATTTATCAGAGCTATGCCACTTTAACCACTTAAGATGTTAACCAGATGCAAGCATGAATATCATACACCAAATGGAATGTTGAGATGATACAAACCAACAGATCAAATCAAGTTGTATCATCTACAGGAATAACTGAATTATTAATTCCATCTGCCATTCCATTTTCAGTTTACAACAGCAACAACAATCTTAATGCAAGCCACTTCCTAGGAGTTTAATGACTGACTAGGAATCCAATCTGAGAGGCATCTTGGAGAGCATTGTTGAGCCAGTCATTAATCTCTTTAAAGAGCAGCCGATGGATTGTTCTTGCTTATAGTTAGTAAATCTTGATAGTGCCCATGCCATGTCTTCTTCACAAGTCTCCACCACCTTACCAGCAAGATATTTTTAGCCCTATCCTTCTTACCATGGTTTATGACCTGTCAATCTGAGCAAAAGATCACAGAAAAATGCAGGTATTGTATGGCAGACTGCATTCCAATATTGACTCAAGAGAGGGTTGTTTTGCATACTAAAGTTAGGGCGCCTTACTGCACCTTCTAACGGATTTATCTTGAAATTCAAATTAATGTGGTATCCTGTAGGAAAAAATAAGCATCAACACATTTTAAATACTTATTATTCAAGAACAAACATTACTTGCTAGACCTTGCAATTCTGTTTACCTTGACTACTCAAACCCCCAAACTATCCAACAAAAACCATCCTCATTTTTGCTGTAAAGTTCAAAGTCACTTTGAATTCAAGGTCCTGTTCACAGGAAAAAAAGGCTGAGTTTTAGTCAAAGCATTCAGGGGAGATAAACCAAAACAAATCGCCAACCAATACACTTCATGTGTAAGAACAGCTTTGTTTAAAAGTCAGAGGAACAGACAAGACAGAGCTAGTCACCATTACCTTGGGCTTCTTCCAGTAATCCTGAGGTAGATATCATACAGGAATGCTGGGGCCTTATGGCTTACAGCAATCCAGTAATGATATAAAAGGTGATTGGAAGTTAGATTTACATTGGGCCGTCTGAAGGCCTGTTCGAGAGGATTCCTCTTGAAAGTAGAAATTACATGGTATTCTGAGAAAGAAAAGTTGTGTAACAGCTTTGGTAATAACCATGTAAAATTAAATGGGTTTCCAAGTACATTACAGTGTACAATATTCATGTCAGTATGTTATTTAACCACACTAACTCTTCTACAATCCACAGAAACTACAATTAAGTCATAAGCTTTAAACCTAAAATACTGTTGAACTGGTTCTTATTATAATCAAGGGGTCTTCTATGCCTGTGTTGTCAATATATTTTATTGTAGCTTCTCTCTCCCTTTTCCTCTTTTCTACCCTAGGAGTTGTTTGCTTCAAAAAGTCACAGCAAATTCCATTTACATACAGCATGCATTTAAATAGTCACCTATATTTCATGAAGAAGGCTATTTTGATCTAGTGTGAAGATCAATTTAAAAACAGACTGGGGACTCTGCAAGCATCTGAAGTGCATTTTGAAAGACATTTTTAAACAACTTAGCTTTTTCTTAATGCTTAAATATGGATATTAGAATAGGACTCCATGTGAAACTCATGCTGACACCTGAAAACTCTGGACATGACAGACAGGCAGCTCTTAAGTGACACTGAAATTCACCTCTCCTTTTAATAATTTCTTGTAACTTTATGCTATTGTGTATAGGCAGTGTTTAAACATCTTGATTCAAATTGGAAAGTCAAGTTAAGTCAGCAATTTTTCAAGTTTGGCTGAAGCAATAAGGTTTAGACATAGATACATATAAAGGGGGCAAAAGGAAGTAAGAAGCACAAAGAAAGTAGTAGAGTGTGATAAAGTATTGAAGTTCACAGAGAAAAAACTAATTATCTGATCTTAAGAACTCTTTTTTTTCCTGAAAAACTGAAAGCTAATAAACAGCTTTAACCATGTCAACCAGCTTGTATTGCTATAATGAAAATATTACAGAGCATTTGTCATGTGGGTTACATTCTAGTCAGGATATCTAAGAGTTGAAAAATAGGTGGCTATACTTTCTTAAAGATTACTTTTCCCTGTACATAAAACAGTTGAAGATTATCTAAAGATTTAAAAAAGCCACCTCAACCAACAATTAACTTAAGCCAAACACAAAGAGCTACACAAATGCAAAACTTATCATACCTCTCAATTATGCAGATGTACAAAAATTTTAATTGTGGGATACTTATCTGTATGCATTTCATAAGGTTGGCATTAAACTCAGCATCTCTACTGCTCCTCTGAGCAATGCTTTTCTCTGCACACTACTTGCACTCTGAGGATTATTATATTACAGCAGCATCAAGAGAAAAAAACATCACGTTTAAATTATAACACGATGAGAAAATGATACTGCTGCAAAGGGAAAGAATGAACGCTGAAAGATAAAGCACAATACACTGCAAAATTGAGAGGTATGGCTACTATACTTGTTTCAACAATAAAAATGCAGTATATCCTACTGGTGATAGCCTGTTCTTTTGTCATTTGACCTTGTTTTTCTATTAAAGCTTGTGAAAAAAATATGGCATACCAACTTCACTCCAGTGGAAAGGATTGGTACCACCTGTTGTACAGTTGTATACCATGACATTTCTTGGTCTGAGGGGAAGAGACAAAAGAGCAAGTTTGAAGATAAACAAATTTTTAAAAACACAGACACAAGACATACCCTAAATTATCCTTTCCCTCCACAGCATCATTTACATAAAGCAAAAATTGTTCATATTAGAATTTTTTGCTTTCTGTATCATCTTACAGTACTTTCCTCCTCTAGAATATTTCTTTTCTTTCAGAAAAGGCATCACCTACATTATTGTAGACTGCATTGATTATAATACATGGGAAGGAATTTTTAGGCATAGCTTGTACAGCAGTATCAGTAGATTATATTTTCCTCTTTAGGATAAGGAAGTTACACTTTGAGGTACTATGCTTTTGGAACCTTATATGCCTTTGTTCAGGAGGAATAGCAGGGCAGTGATTAGAAGTTCAGAGAAAACTGCTTTATTATAATACACAATATTATTTCAAAATACTTAGTACTCCCTAGTGTCACCTGTTATACCTATTAACTCCAGAATACCAGGCTGCAGCCAGTGTCGCATTGACAACAACATCTACAGGAATAAGATCTGCTACTGCACTGTTGGAAGCTCTCATTGTTCGAAGAATTCCTTTTCCTGCCTTAAAGAACAAAACAAAACAGACAGAAAATCCACCATTAAAACACTTGACACTGTGCCTTTCAAAAAGAAAAAAAATAAGTACATTCATTACTTACAGCAATAAAAAGACCACTAGGTCCATTGAAGTTATCAATCCATCCCTATAATGAACAGAGAGGGAAAGGATTCGGTTAGAGTACACTGAAGTCAGCAGTTTCAAGTGAAAATCTGAGGGACTTCTACAAGTGTAAGGGGTGGAGGGAAAAGAGAATAAAGAAGACAAAAACAGTGATTTTCATGCCTAACTAAAGTTCTTACATAGCAAAATCTGGTGATGTAACAAGTTGCTACAACTCAGACAAGATCTGCCTGCAGATTTGCTGGTCCCTCAAAGCAAGACGCTAGCCTGTTTGTTTCTTAGCGAATAAGCTGCAGGACACTGCCTACACAAATGCTTATGCTATGCTAAATGTATTCAAGTTTACAGGTGTTTTTAGACAAGCGTCTAGCAACTCACACAACCAGTTTTGCTATTACTGGCTTTTTCACTTTTCAAACTTGAAGGCACTCTTATTTAGACACTACATACTCACTGGTTTGACATACTCTGTACATACTCAAAATATACAAAGTCAACTACATGGATTTTAAGGGCTTGAGACATTCTCTTGAACTGAAGAGGCTCTTCCAATACCCATCTCTCATGCAGGGGCAAGCATGTAGCATATGTGATAGCAACATAGCTTAGAACACAACCTACACAATCCTCTGCAAAGCTTACAGGGTTTGACTAGAAGTGGAGCCAAAACACCTTCATGTCCTGCAGTCTTCAGTTCTCTTAGTTACCCTACCCTACCTTAGCTACTGACATACCAAAGCCTCTTGAAGAAGGAAAACCAGATGAAGTTATGCAGAATCTTGAAGATGTCAAGTTTTAACGAGTGAAATACCATCTAACATTGTGATAGAAGTGTATTGTTCCATGACTAGAACTAATTTACCCCTAAATTTCACATACGAAAGCTCTCAAATATGTTTCATATCAAAGTTATCATCCAGAGGTAACCAAGTCACAATTTCAGAGTCTAAAACACTTTCTTCTATGACAGTAAATAGATAGAAAGAATATCAGTACATACTGCACTCCTACAGGCAAGACAGGCAGGGGAAAACTCAGTGACTTACAGGAAAAGGCTCCTTCCAGCTAGCACCAACAATAGATGGCCTTATAATGGCTATGTTTAATTTTGAACTTTCTTGTTGTACCATATATTCAGCTAAGGCTTTTGTGTATATGTAAGTATTAGGTCTGTCACCCAGCAGCTTAGGAGTAATTGCATTCACGAGGCTATCATCCATCCACCTAAAGAAACAAAGTAAGAGGCAAATGTAAATTACTGCATTCTGCTTCACTGGGGAAGGGGCAGGAGGAGAGCAACAGGAAAAAGCAATATGTAAAAATGATAGCCACATGAAAAAAATGCTTTGGAAAGTAAAATTAAAACCCCCTCTCTTTGAAACACCAAAGTAGTTAAAAAACCCTCAACAAAAAAAGACCACTCAAACTACCAACGCATTAGCATTCCCCTACAAGCTGCATAAACACAGAGGAACAGCAAATTCTGTGAATAAATTTAGGCAATAATTAAAACCTCAGTTCTGTATTTGGTTCAGTTCTGCAACTATCTCAGTATCTACCACTAAAGTAGTACACTTCAAATCTCAGCTTGATTTTCAGAATTCAACACTAACTCCTACTGAAGTTATAACATCACATACTTCTTTCTACTTAAAAGAGTTGGAAGTTGTAAAACATTTCCATAAGCATTTGCGTATCAAACAATAAATGTCTATAGTGTGCTTACAGAATTCCAGGTTGGAAGGGACCCCAAGAATCATCCGGTCCAACCTTTCTAGGTAACAGTATAGTTGAAATGAGATGGCCCAACACCCTGACAAGAGAAGTCTTAAGAACTGTCCAGTGTAGGGTAAACCACTACTTTAAATTGGGAGATTTATTCCAATGTCTAACTTTTCTCATGGTGTCTCTTGGTAGTTGCTTTATGTACTGGTATATGGCAATAAGGTCTCCCCTAAGCCTTCCTTTTGTCAAGGCTGAACAGACCCAGTTCTCTCAGTCTTTCTTCATATGGTAGGTCTTCCAGTTCTGATCACACTTATGGCCCTTCTCTGTACACTTTCCAGTCTGTGTGCATCTTTTTTGTACGGCAGGGACCAAAACTGAACACAGTATTTGAAATGCTTAGTTTAAAAACTATACAGCTCCCACAAGTAATGTCCAATTCAAGACCAAAGAGATACAGAAAACAGATTTTTCATGTTTGCACTCCCTGAATACCTAAAGGAACTAGTCCTAGAGCTCTGTTTCTGAGTATTTAAATAAACCTTCAGCACACAGGAGGCATCACAAGTAGGTATGAGCATCTCTCTCCTTCAGCACTACTCCACACCTAGCTCAGCTAAGGTTAAGGTTTTATGACCACTTCTATCTCCTTCACAGAAAAGGGAAGTGTCAGCCAAGCTGCCACTTACAGGACAGTATAAGCTAATTTATTCATCTTTGAATTTCATAACCATTTATTTAGTATCTCATTACTAGGAAACAAGTGGTTACAGATTACTGAAGTAGCTTCATAAAGCTTAAACACATACTCAAGGGAATCTATCAGTTTCCTGGGATCAACAGGAGGTGGATAAACTACTTCCCCAATCTGTTTTCGATTGCAGTATGCATAGGCAGTCGATACATGCATGAACACTTCTAGGTTCTTCATTCGCTGTGCCAGGAAGAGGAGCTGTTGTGTGGCAGTCACGTTTAACTGAACAGCATCTCTGTTGGTTAAACAGAAATTGATTAGCAGAAGGCAAGACAAAAAATAAGCTAAAAGTAGTAACTAGTCAGTTCACTCCTAACCGCCTCGATGAGCACGAGGTATTCCTAAATGCCACCCTCCTCAAAAAAGCAGCATGGACAGTGTCCTAACTTCTTGCTTTGAATATACTAGAGTCTACATCTAGACCATCTGTCAATATTCACAAATTTTTTCCTACATTTTTACCCTGTTCTTACTGGCAACCTTATGCTACATTACTAGAGTGGGAAAGCCAGCATATCATTGATCTCAGGATCCCAATCCTACATTTTTCCATAAAATGTGAATGAAATAATGCAATGCAACAGTTGGCTGCCACAGGAGATGCATCTCTGAATTTCCTAGTTCAAGTTGAATTAGGTCAACTCCTCAGTAGCCCTCTAAACCTTCCTTCCAAGTTGGAGACTGGCATCTTCTTGTAGGATAGCACAAGGCTCAATAACACAGCAGGATTGCAGAACAGGAGTCCCTACAGACACTGTAGGAAAGGAGATATCCCTCTACAATGAGAAATGAATGAATGAAATTGACCAAGGACACAAATACCACAGTACATGAAATAGCCAGACAGGCTTAAGCATTTGCAGTATTGAGCAGACACCAGATTTATCCCCTCCCCATCAGTATCATTCAATTACCAAAGCAGAGTATATAGAATTTGCAACTCACCTTAGTGTTTCATTGAATCTGACTGTGGCAGCACAATGAAATATAATATTAACGCAGTTTATAAGTTCTTCCTTGATTGGTTCAGCAAGGTCCAGTTCAGGCCGTGTAAGGTCACTCAAAACTACTATTATTTTTGCTTTGAAGTCTGGCTGTTCTTCTCTCAACCTATCAAAGAGCTATCAAGAAAACAGGACTAAAAATCTGAGCTAAGAGCCAGTGAAGGTAAGTGATACACATTAAATTTAAATGAGGAAGATTCATGTGTTTTCTGCCTATAGAAAGATCTCTTCGTTTTTCAAGATCACCGTGCAAGTTAAAAAAACAACACCCTCATGTTTGGCCACTTTAAGTAACAGCAGTAATGTTAAAGTAAAAACATGGGACATCTCCAGTGAAAGAAGTCCTTAACTTTTAACTCAGGTGTTTTATTTCCCAGTTCTGCATTACAGCTAAACATCCTCTTCCTGAATTAAACAGATTAATTTTCCACTACTGGCTGTGCTAGAGATTAGCAGCTTAAAAACCAGCTATAGAAGCTGCCAGGTCTTAAATTTTGTGTTTCTGTTAGGGGAGGAAAAAACACAAACAAAAACCCCCAACCAACCAAACCAAAAAACCAAACCAAAACACCCAAATGAAAAAAAAAAAACCCAAACAAACAAAAACACTAAAGAAACCCCCCCTTTATCAAAATATTAACAGTATTTTGCTTTCTATGAACCAAATGTGTTCTCAAAATGAAACAGGAACATTATAAAGGGGTATAAAAATGTACTTCATGAGTTTATGACACATACCTTGCAGCTGGTAATTTCCCCTATTCTTTCTTCAGGCATCTGCCCTGCTTTGTTTCTTACCAATACATATACTGCTTTCACTTTAGGACAAGACCTGAGCAGTTTTTCCAGAAGCACTTTTCCCAAGAAGCCTGTAACTCCTGTCAGGAGGACGTTCTTTCCTTCATAGTATTCAGGGATGGAAACCATCATGACCTTGAAAGTTAGAAACAGAGAAGTATATTAAGGAACTTGTAGGAATTCAGATTTGCAGAAGATAAAAAAATGGTACAGACAAAAACATTCTGTCAAATATGAGACTGAAATACTTAGACCTTCTTTTACCTATAACCAGTACTTCAAGATGTCTTTTTTTTTAACCTCATTGCAAATGAGTCACACAGGGTCAGTATAGTCATCCTAGATGATCTTATAAACTGCTCCTGTTAACAAGGTCTTCAGGAATTAGACAGTCTAGGAAAAAAGCTCAACTTCAGCATACTTTTACCTCTATATACAAGACCCTTTACCACTCCAAGTGGCTGTTCCATGTAAACTAAAGGTCATATTGTTAAAATATAATCACAAGTAGATACTTCAAACATGTTGACAGAATACAGGGAGCAAGGCATCTGCCAATAGCTGGCCCTGGTATCATGCCTATGTCAGCAAAGTCCCCATCAGCATTAGGCTGAGCTTTGATAAAAATTATACTAGGCCACAGAGAAGGTACAGGTAGTTGCCTGGTATGAGACCTGCTTGTTTTATCTTGATAACAAAACCCTCCATACAGTTCCATAGATTATATAAATTTCCAATCTTTAAATCTATTTTGTGGGCTTTTCCCTTCCAAATAAATGAATTTACAAACTGAAGATTTGCATTAGCCACAAACAAAACTTAAAACGAAGGGCAGGAGATTATTGCTGAAATTCAGCACAAAGCCTGGAAGTGTTGTAGGTCTTGCTTTCAGTTAGGAAAACTCCAAGAATAATTTCTTCTCCCTCTCTTAATTAACCACTTGGAAAATATGTCTGATCATAAATAGTGGAAACTGAAAGACTTCCTAAGGACAAATATACTGCTAGTCTTTTAGACCTTCCTCTTTAGAGCACAATCTGTGCCTCAGGCTAAACTGAAGTCTTTCTGTTAAGTTCAGCATACCAACATCTTTACTGTAACCTTTAAACAGCTTTTTACTGTACATAACTGTCACCTATGACTACACTTCCACCATGTTTCATCAGTTCTACTAATTAGACTCTAGAAAAACTAATAACCTGAAGTAGCAAGTCTAGTTATCATCTCTATAGCAGTTGCCCACACAAACCATTATGATCAAGACAACCACAAAAGAGATTCCATAAAACCATGACACTAAAAAGAGAGTCCCCTTAAACACAGATGGAATGTTCCTTAAGCAAGTTAAGAATTACAGTGCTGAATACCTACACAGAATGAGAGTCTTTCTTCACTCACCACTCAAGAACAGAGGAATGCAACTTCTAAACAGGCTTCGTTTTTCTGAAAGAGGGCAAACCACCACAAGCAGGAATTATCAGGAAATACACTTGACACTGTGTGTTAGGAGTGAACAACCACAAGCTTGATTTGCACTTTTTACCTGTAAAGTTTTGGAACACTTCATCTACTCCTAAGGCTCCTCTCAAAGCATTTGTGCATGTGTTTGTATCACAATGAAGCCTCTACAGAAGCTCTAAATGTTACTTGCCAGAAATCAGTTCTGACCTGTGCAAGCCCATTTCAGGAGTCTGGGTACAAAGTTGTATCTTTTTGGCCCAACACTCCAAATCTTGACTACATTTTTCAAGAAGGTTAGCTCCTGCATTTACTAGTGAACTGATCATGTGATACAGTGGCAAGTCTAGAGTAGAACAAGCAGTACCACTTCCATTGGCCCCAGTATATCACCAAAATTCTTCAAAGGCTGATGACAGAGGTGGATGAAGGGGAAAAAGTTATTTACACCAAACACTTTTGCCACATACTTAGGAGACCTCAGTGAAAATTTCCAAGCATGCCTCCTGCAATAAAGCATGGCAAGCAAGCTACAGCACACTCAGAAGTCACTTTTTCCCTGTTCAGTGTAAGGTATAGGCCTGTTGTCCCTGTTGAGGCTCATGAAGACACAATTAATCACAGGATCACAGTATCACAGTATATCAGAGGCTGGAAGGGATCTCAAGAGATCATCAGGTCCAAGCCCCTGCCAGAACAGGATCATCACTTAGGGTAGTCCACACAGAAATGCATCCAGGTGGGTCTCGAAAGTCTCCAGAGAAGGAGACTTCACAACCCTGCTGGGCAGCCTGTTCCAGGGCTCTGTCATCCTCACTGTAAAGAAGTTCCTCCTCATGTTGAGGTGAAATCTTCTACGTTCAAGTTTGAACCCACTGTTCCTTGTCTTATCACTGTGAACCACTGAAAAGAGCCTGGCCCCCTCCACTTGACACCCACCCCTCAGATATTTATAGACATTGATCAGATCCCCTCTCAGTCTTCTCAAGGCTAAACAGCCCCAGGGATCTCAGTCTCCCAATGCGCTCTCCTATTCAATTATGGCCTCCCCATAACTTCCACTCTCCTGGTCTTTGCATACACCATTCAACTCCATTTCCTCTTAAAAATCTGCATTCTTGCTCCCACATGTAGGATAAGACTTCTGTTACCTCAATGAGGGAAGAGAAAAATTGATGTATTTGTTACCACACCAATTTTGTCATCAAGATTCAGTTTTGTTACTGTTCCTACATAATCTTGTTACTGAGTTACCTGTCTAGCCATAAGTATTTTTTTTCCCCTTAAGACTCTGCAAGAGTACTTTAGTACCATTAGTTCAGTTGTTCTTCCTCAAAGGAAGGCTTAATACAACTGGTCACACGATGCCATATCCTCAATCTGCAAACCTGTTCACACTGGCAGAGACAAGTCTTTGGCTACATAAACACAGGAACCTTAAAGCAGCCAGTGCATGGGCTACAGCCCAGAATCTGTTTCTAAAAGCTAGAACAATGAAATAAGTTAGGCTGCCAATGGAAATATCTATGTTACTATGGTCCAGCTTTTCAGCTAACTGAAAAAGTATGACAATATTTAGGGTCATACAATGTAAAGAAAACTAGAAGCTAGAACAGATAAGAAAGCTTCCTGTTGCAGTTATTTCTGACCATACTCCTTTGGGTAGAAGATTGATGTTAGATCAAAAATAATTCTACTCCTGAAACTTACAGAATACCAGAACTACAAAACATCCAGATCCAAAGCCATGGTTAAGTATGATGAAATGGGGTCAGTTAAAAACAAACAAACAAAAAAACCCAAATCAACCACCACAAACATACTACTCACATTCACACCCAAGATGCAGCAACACCTGTATGTTTGCAAGCTATTTTTTTTTTTGTGGTGGTGATGGTCTTCTCTCAAGGACCAACCAAAATACTTCCCTAGAAAAACTCTCAACACTAAAACTCAGCCTGCTCTCCAACAACTAGACTTCAGTAGACTTCATTCATAGCAATTGCCCACACTAGTTTGTCTTCTACTTCCACCCTCCCAGAAGAGTCCAGCTAGAAAACATAACTGGTAACCTTTCCAAAAGTATGTTCCTGCTAAGTTACAGTGCTAAACACTGGGATTGTGAAGAAACTGCCCAGAAGCATCAACATTCCATTAAAGCTAAAAACCACATCAAGCATCTAGGCATGAGCAAAGTCTGAAATCAGTAGCCTATACTTTATCCTAATAGAAAGAAAGGTTAATCTCAACCACAAAGGGAAAGAACATTCCCATTCCCCACCTACCTTTCCCTGCCTTCTCTAAGAATGCATCTCCACATGCCAGGTAACACAGCATTGCTGGCAATTCATTTCCAGCCCAGATGATGCAGTTCTCAGAGGAAATTAAGTTTAACCTCTAACACATAACAGACTGGAGTAGGTCCAGGAAAAAATATCTACCTTGCAAGACAACATATCAGAAACTAATTTAGCATTAAGGTTGATTTTTAAGAGTCAGCCATCATCTTACCCAGTTTTAGAGTACTAGTTCCATGAGTTATCCAACGACTTGCTAACAGCTACCTTTTCAACTATGTAGACATTACTCCTGTCGAACAAAACTGCCTAATGCACACTTCAGAATATCTCTATCCCTGTATTGTAGTTACTTAGAGTTAGTAACTAGTAAGTCAAGAAATCTGATGTTGAAAGGATTAATATGAGTTCTGTAAAAGGTTCTTGCTCTAGAAAAGAGATGATCAAAATTAAAAGCTGACTTATAGGGATAGCCTTTGGTAGAGAAAGTTTCTGTTAAAGGGCTACAGAGAAACTGATGTCAGGACACTTCTGAACTCACAGGTTCAGTGCTAAACCAAAGGTGAGGGTGATGCTTTAAAGCTACTGCCTATTTGAAGAGTGTTGGCCTTTGATAAATCAAGACCTCCTAAGCACTTCAGTAAAAACACTCCACGCTCCAGGATCCCAGCCAACATTCCCCATCTTGTGAAAAATTCTAAGTGTCCAAAGCTGAGCAAGTGCTATCATGGAGCAAACAACAGCATCTCTGTTTGCCTTCAGAGCTATTGCAGCAATATTTAACTCATTGGTTCAAACAGAGGTCTCAAACTCTCAAAACAAGGACAATTCTGTTTTCAACAGGAAAAGAGATCAATTCTCAGATTTGTCTAAACACAGATCAAGATGCCTAAAGATCTGTTTTCCAAGTGCCAGGAAAGCCTGCTGCAGTTCCACTGAACATTTAGATCTCAAACCCAGCAACCAGAAAGAGCGTGCATTTATGTCCTTGTTAGAGATTAAATGGTATCTTTCCCAATTTATCACTGGCAAACACTATCTCTCTTAAGTTATATTATTGATCACAGTAAATAGAAAACATTTATTTCTCAACCTCTCAAGCATCAGCAGTAAGCCACAAAGTTCTGCAAAAGCTCATTCCCCCCCTTCCCTCTGACAGCTTCAAACTACTAGTACCAGCAATACCACAGAAAGAGATCTGAAGGTGAAGAAATGTTTTGTTTATGTACATTCAGGAGATGAAGTCCATCTAAACATCAAATCTGAATGCACCAGATACTTCTAAACATCAAACACATGCATCCATGCCAGGCAAAAAATCATTACAGAAACCCCTTGTATAGAGGTTCAATTGTCATGCTGCAAGGATACTATAGCAAGCCAAAAAAAAACCAAACACCTCAAAAAAATCTAAACACTGTTGAAATTCAGGCAACAGAAGTAGTAATATTTAACTCATCTAAACAAGGCTGTTGCCAGAAAAGACAAGCCTGACATTTGATGCTTTGTTTCCCCGTAAGTGTACCAATGAATCCTATCAGCAGCATGTCCACATATTCAACCACCACAAGGGTCAATGATCTTGCCTTGTTTGGACAATAATTATCCAGCATATCATCAAAGGATCAGATTTTGTTTGTCTTCACAGTCCAAGGTTATATCCATTGAGAAATGTTATCTGTGAAAGATCACAGAATCATAGAAACATTCAGGTTGGAAAAGACCCTCAGGATCACCAAGCCCAACTGATAACCCTACTCCACAAGGTCAACCCCTAAACCATATCCTTAAGCAGCACATCCAAATGACCTTTAACCACATCCAGGGCAGGGAACTCAACCACCTCCCTGGGCAGCCCATTCCCATTCCTGACTAGTCTTTCCGTGAAAAATTTTTTCCTAATGTCCAGTCTAAGCCTACCCAGTAGCAGCTTAAGGCCATTTCCTCCTGTTCTATCACTTATTACCTGTGAGAAGAGACCAGCACCAGCCCCTCCACAACGTCCTTTCAGATAGCTGTACAGAGCAATGACGTCTGTCTCCCCTCAGCCTCCTCTTTTTCAAACCAAACAGTCCCAGCTCCTTCAGTCACTCTTCATAAGATTTATTCTTCAGGTCCTTCACCAGTTTCGCTGCCCTCCTCTACACTCACTCCAGCACCTCCACATCTCTCTTCTATTGAAGTGCCCAAAACTGAACACAACACTTGAGATGTGGCCTCACCAGAGCTAAGTACAAGGGGACAATCATCTCCCTACTCCTGCTTGACTCCGCATTTCTAATACAATCCAAGATACCATTAGCTTTCTTGGCCACCTGGGCACACTGCTTGCTCATATTCAGCTGCTTGTTGATTAGAACTCCCAGGTCTCTTTCTGCTAGACAGCTTTCCAGTCACACTTCCCAGGCCTGTAGTGTTGCTTTAGTGATACTTTTAAGTCAGGTCTGTGCCTGAAAACATGGAATCTTTGACCTCGTCTAAGTCTTCGATCTTAGTGAGGGGAACCCGACCTCAGTGTGGGCCACTGTTCAGTGGAACTCAGCAGAACTTTGTCATTTGAGAGCTAATGCATGTGGTTACACAGGTACCTCTGTATATGTTCACAAACACCACCTTTCAGACAAAATTTTGATTTTACTGTAAATTTCCATTCACTCACACTTCCTTTCAGTGCAATTCTGTACCAGATGACTTAGAAATTACTTTTGAGTAGTAAGTACTCTGTTCAAAGTACTAGAGCGATCCTTTGCTTTGCTGTAATTACATTTTTAGAAGCAAGTCCCTTCTTTGAAATTTGATTCAAACAAAAATTTACTATCCCTTTATGTTTTCCCTGAGTTGCTTACTGCTAGAGATTAGTCTTCACATGCATGATTAAGGGGGGAAAAAAGAAAATGTCTCTTTTGGTATATACTTATTTTGGCAAGCTGCATGGAAGGCACAGATCAATTGAGAAGTTAAGCTATTACAGTAAAGCACTATATTCCATGTTCATGTAGAAACATGTTTTACACATATCCAGAGTGCTTTCCAACAAGTTTTCTTAGAGCAAGAAACAGATTCAAGATCTGTTGAACAGGATCAGTATTACAAATGATTTATCAAAGTTAATTCAAAATCTCTCTTCTGTTTTTGGTTACAAAAGGATTACCAGATAAAGTCTCATTGTTTATCAAGGTAGTTGACTAAATCATAGCTCTAACTCTGACAGAAACACAAAAACTGTCTAAAGGCCCTAGTCGCAACATGTGTAACACTCACAGCTGTCTACTACATTAACTGTTAAAAGCTTATTCTTATTGTATTAAGAAAAAAAAGCCAAAAGCATCAATTTGAACTTCCTATGAGTGTGCTGATATCCAGCACAGCAGCAGCAGGATTACTGCTCCATATGTTCCTGTGACACTGTCATTTTGCAGGAAGAGGGAAGCCAAAAACCATGTAGGGGGAAAGCGATAGGGTGAGAGAAAAACAACACTGAAGTGGCTCCTCAATTTGTCTAGTTTCGCTGTTAGGAAGCAAACATAGGTAATTAAAGCCTAGATTCATTTCTCATATTGATCACATAGGACAAAGACAACTCAAACTGTAACTGCGATTACATTCTGTTTACTACATCAGAAGGACAAAATAAACCATTTGAGCAGGTCTTTTACTAGAATCATCTTGGCATGTATGATAAAATTTAACACAGTATTTACAACCAGAATACTTCATCAAGAATAAGTGAAGCTAGTCTTATTCCAGTCCCATCCCTGGAAGTTTTTAAGGCCAGGCTGAATGGAGCTCTGAGCAACCTGATCTAGTGTGAACTGTCCCTGCCCATGTCAGGGAGGTTGGAACTAGATGGTCTCCAAGGCCCCTTCCACACCCTGACAATTCTATGATTCTATTCCTCCCTTGTTTTAAATTATATACATTATTATGGAGTTAGAGTGCACAAATTTACCTTTTTTATTTTTTTTTTTTAGTACAGGTAGAACAAAACCCTGCCAAGACCTTTAAAAGCCTATTTTCACAACTTTGTCTTGAAAACTAGCTTAAACACATACGTAGTTAAAGCAATTTCTACTAACAGATTGCATACCTATCCTATAAACAGGACAAAAAAAAATAACACCAATTAAACACAAAACACAAATTCTCTCTCTTCTTTCTCACTATCAGCAATAGTGTAGGAGCAGGACTGGGGAACTGATTGTGCCCCTACACCTTGAATACTGTGTTTCAGCTTTGGGCCCCTCAATACAAGACAGACATTGATGTGCTGAAGCATGTCCAGAGAGGGGCAATGAAGCTGATGAAGGATCTAGAGCACATGTCTTAGAAGGAGCAGCTGAGGAAACTGAGGTTTAGCCTGGAAAAAAGGAAGGTGATGGTTATAGTCACTCTCTGTAACTACCTGAAAGGAAGGTACAGAAAGGTAGATGTCTGTTGCTTCTCTCAAGTAACATGCAGTAAAGGCCACAAGTTGTGACAGGGACAGTTTAGGCTGGATACTGGAAAAAGTTTCTTCACCAAAAAGGTTAAGCACTGGAACTGACTGCCCAGGGAAGTGGTTAGGTCACTATCCCTGGAGGTATTTTAAAAGACACATAGATGTGGTGCTTAGTGTTGATGGTTTAGTGGTGGACTTGGCAGTGCTGGGTTAATGGTTGGACTTTTCCAACCTAAACTATCCTATAATTCACTACACTCCAGTAGCTGATACTGATCATGTTGATGTCAAGGACTCCAATCTTAAGTCCTGCTTACGCTAATGAATGTGTTATTTGAATCTATCGATTATGCCTATTGAACAAGAAGCCCTATAAATTTGCAAACATCAAGCTGAACAATGACACAGAAAGGTTGGCATGATGCAGCTCAGACACAGCTATTAATCAGGCAGCAGTTCAACAGCATCTACTAAGCACAGTGCTTCTAATCACATCCAAAGACAGTAAGAAGGCACATCAATCGAGTCACACGTTCTATGAGAAAAGTTGGAAAAAGCTTAACAAAGGCAAAGATGATCACTTTTATAAAAAGGGCCTCGCTATAAGCCCTGGGTTGGAAACAAAAGAAAAAAAGCAACTAGGAATACCTATAACCAGAGAAACAGTATTTGTTAGGATTGTTGGCAGCTTCCAAACTTTGAAAGTGTTGAGGCTAAGTAAGCATAGCCAGAGGATTCTATTGCTGCAAGACTCAGAATTAACAACTGGGAGAAACACCACAGGTGTACATGAAGGTACTAACCTGTCTAGCCATTAAATGATGCTATGTCTTCCACCTACAGACACAGTACCAAACTAACCAAGTACAAATTCTGATGATACAGGTTCCTTTTCAGATATGCTTTAAGCTACTCAGCAGCTCTGCTTCCTGAAGACAAGTAACAGGCATACTGTACTGCACAGAGACCCTCCTCAAACACTATTTTGTGACAGAAACACTAACCATAAACAGAAAATGTACACACAATAGCTGGAGAAGCTAACCAAGTCTGAACTCACCACAATGATACAGCAGTGTCTTCGAGGACATCTGGCACGTTTTCTAGCAATCGCTTAAGCTTTCCAAATTGCTGCATTACCACTTTAGTTTGTTACACACCCCTTGCAAGCACTGACAGCACAATGCCGGCAAGAAATTGAGTTCTTACAAAAGCCTGGACTGAGGAAGAGGAAGATGACAAAAGATGCTTTGGTTTATAGCAGTCAGGAGGAGCTTCAGTTTAGCCTCTCAGGAGCCAAGAGGTTCTATGGGTGGACTCATTCTCCATTTGAAGATGAAAATATTAGCACAGGTATTTCAAGACATCTATTACTCCAGCATCCAAAGATAACACTCTTAAGCAGAACCATGGCATACTGTCAGGAGTTGTACTATAAAACTGCTCACATCTAGTAAGTAGATTTCCTGTATGTTCTCCAAGTCTGAGAAACACTGAATACTTAATGAAGAGAAACCCTTTGCTATTCTGCAAGTTAGTCTTGCTTCCATGCTTTTATAAGTATCAGCTAGCTTAAAATGACTCAGATGTCAAGAAAATGGGGGGGGGAGTTGTAACTCTAGGCAAGAAAAATATTTATCATGTCCAGAACATGCCTCTACATGACAGTCACGTCATGGAAATCAACTACCCCCATGGTGCTTTTATTGTTAAAACTGTCTCTGGAAAAGTTTTGTTAGCTCTACAATCCCGTATAAGGTAAATAAATAAAGACCAATTACTTGCAGTCAAAAGTTACGGATCTAGATATGCATATTATTTCATAGTTCTGCAATAGCTAGGAGAAAAAAAAAAACATACAAAAAAAAACACCCCACAAACGGAAAAACACAACGCTACAAGGCCCTGTGAACTCCACCTTTTGGATAGGGAAATAGCTGTTTTTAACCCATCTATATGAGAGAGAAAAGCACGAAAACAGGGTAGAAAATTCGAAGAGTAAAGATCCTGGAAATATATACACAATCGCCAAATTTCTCAAATAATAGTATTTCAGTTATGCAGACATGATACACAAACTGAGGAAGTTGTGGGTCAATAAATTCTAGTCTGCTACAGTACAGATGGATGTCACAGATAAGACTCCTACATGCTCCACCTGTGGCTTAATTATTATTGAAACAGTTATTAAAATATCAAAAACGTTCAGTTTCTAAAGCTGTGAAGTAGGTTAAACAAAATTAAAGGTTGCTATTTCCATGGGATTCAAGATGGTTTCAATTACAAGTTTGCTACCAATCAGTATATCGGTGCAATTAACCACATTTTAAACTTCACTCAAGAAACTATTTTGGCAGACCCACACAGCTTCTGTTCCACAAAGACTCCAAGCCTCTACCCAACGGCCGGGGCTGCTGCACACATCAAGACTTTTACAGCTCTCAATCTACCATTTCCTGACAAATGGACCCATCGGCTTGGGTGTCCTGTTTGAAGAAATCGCCCATTTGGGTCCTCTTCTCCATACATTCTTGTAAGCAGGAGAGGAACTTCTGGCCTCTTCCTGTAAGCTATTCTTTGTACTAGAGGCAACTACATGGGCTCTGAGAAAGGGGAACTACAGTGGCTGTAGGGCCGGAGCTGAGGGAAGCCGACGCACCGGTGCTCGCAAAAGGCCTATCCAGCGATGGAAGAACAAAGCAGGCGGCGAAGTGGGCAGGAGAGCTCCGGGGTGGTACCCTCCGGCTGCGGGCCCGGCGGCAGGTGGAGCGGGCCGTCGCGGATTCCGGGACTTTCGGCCTTGCCCACGCGAAAGCGCAGGCTGCAGTGGTGAGACCGCCGCTCTGAGAAGCGTCTGGGGATCTCCCCTTTCTTAGCATCAATCCCGGCAACCGACCTCCTCCGCCTATAGCGTGGGCCTGCCCGCCACCACGACGCACCTCAGAGCTGCCCATCCCCAGCGCCTGCCTGCCTGCCGGCCTGCCTTCCCCCGCGGCCCCCCGGCAGCCTCCCGGAAACGCGCGACGGCGGCGGGCTCCCTCCGCGCCCCCATCACGGGCCGCAGGCGAGGATGAAGCAGCTCGCCCCGACTTCCCGTCGCAGTCTCCAGCGGCCGCTACCTGCTCCGGACGGCGCCACTCACCGAGTTTCGCAGCCCCACTCCCACACAGCCCGCCGCCGCTCTGAAAGGCTCGGACAGCGGCCCTAAAAGAGCCGCTCTCGTTGGCTGTTGCGCACACGGTACCCGCGCGTCTATTGGCTCCTCGCTCCGCCGCTCGGAGGGACGAGGACGCCGGGGGTTGGCGGCTTCCCGGAGCCCCACCCAGTGCCGCGGCTCGGCGCGTGTGGCTGCGGGGCGCGTGTGGGGCAGCGAGAGGAAGAACTGCCCCCTGCGGACCGAGCGGTCCCCCTCGTCTGGCCATCTGCCACAGGCCGCTGTCGCAGCCCCTGGTGTTGGCCCGGCAGGCGCGGCTTGGCCGCTTAGGCGACAAACTGTGCCTTGCGGCGCTTGGACACTCACCCAGCGCTGTTCTCTAGACTCGGTCGCGCAATCCCCGCCCCCCACGACGCAGATGGCACCATCGCAGCGCGGTGCCTTATAGCTGACCCCCCGTCACAGGCTCCCACCGGGGCAGCCTGCCCGGCCTGCTCGCGGCTGTGCAACGCATCATGCCACACGCGAGCAAGACACGGGCCTGTGACACTGTCAAAGACACGTGTGTGACTGCTTTGTGCATTTGACATCAGGAAGAGGTGCCCAATTGCTCACCGGTGTCCACGGTGACCTCACTTGGTCTGTATTACATCTCTAAAACCATGACTAGTAAGGTACTAAGTCAATATGGCTGAAATCGGCCAAAAGACCCAAAACCAGCCAAGGTTGTAGAAAGCAGACACAACCTCCCTAGAGGCAGACCCAGCAGCTCAGGGGTCAGAGGCACCATGCCACAGTGGGCCCTCCACTGAGCTGGCACTGCCACAGCAGCAGCACTGGAGACGCTCTTGGCAGCTTGCAGTGTTACATGCTCAGTGTCAATATTATCAGTGAATCACTGATACACATTGTTTCTGTGCTAGAAAAAACATTGCACTCCACTTGCATTTGTTAACAACACAAAGCAACATGCCATTATGCCATGCCCTGTTACCATACATGGTTTGTTTCACAACTGAATATTGCACAGATGGACATGCACCATCTTGAAAAAAAAAACATAAATTCAAGTGTTCAAAAGTTAGGAAACATCCTGTATCAGCTTGTGCAACCTGTATTAGTTCAGATTACAATGCATATAAGGTATTCTGGGGAAACTGTTGTAAACAGTCCTTGCTTGCACAACCACATGATACCTTTCTAGATTGGGCAATGAGGCTGGTGAGAGGCCTCGAACACGAGCCCTACCAGGAGAGGCTGAGGGAACTGGGACTGTTTAGCCTGGAGAAGAGGAGCCTCAGGGGAAACCTCATTGCTGTCTACAACTACCTGAAGGGAGGTTGTAGCCAGGAGGGGTTTGGTCTCTTCTCCCAGGCAACCAGCACCAGAACAAGAGGACACAGTCTCAAGCTGCGCCAGGGGAAGTTTAGGCTCGAGGTGAGGAGAAAGTTCTTCACGGAGAGGGTTGGTAGCCGTTGGAATGTGCTGCCCAGGGAGGTGGTGGAGTCACCATCCCTGGAGGTGTTCAAGAGGGGATTGGACGTGGCACTTGGTAACATGGTTTAGTAGTCACGAGGTATTGGGTGACAGGTTGGACTTTGATGATCCTTGAGGTCTTTTCCAACCTTATTGGTTTTGTGATTTGGTGATTCTGTGACAGATTGGCTTCTGCCTTATCCAGGCCATGAGAAGCACGAGCTGTGCTCACATAGTCCAGAGCAATTCAATAATTATTTTATTCTTTCATGGCTTAAGCCCAACCAACAACTAAGCCCCACAGAGCCTCTCGCTCACTCTGCCCTGGTGGGATGGGGAGGTGAATTGGAAGAGTAAGAAAAATCATGGGTAGAGATGAAGACAATTTAATACGTAAAGAAAAAGCTGTGCATATAGGCAAAGCAAAACAAGAAATTCATTCACTGCTTCCCATCAGCAAGCAGATGCTCAACCATCTCCACAAAAGCTGGCCTCTGTCACTCATTGATGGCAACTTGGGAAGACAATCACTCCAAATGTCCTCCCTTTCCTTCTTCTTCTCCCAGTTTTATACACTGAGCATGACATATGGTATGGAATATCCCTTTGGTCAGTTGAGGTCAGCTGTCCCAGCTGTATCCCCTCCCATCTTCTTGTGCTCCCCCCAACCTGCTCACTGGTGGGGTGGTGTGAGGAGCAGGAAAGACCTTGACTCTGTAAACACTGCTCAACCATGACGAAAACATCCCTGAATTACCAATACAGTTTTCAGCACAAATCCAGAATATAGTCCTGTACTAGCTGCTGTGAAGAAAATGAACTCTACCACGGCCAAAACCAGCACATATTCTTGGATGTGTGCTCTCATAATTTATCTACTCCATACTAGTTAAACCTAGTACATAAGTACTTCTTCACTATAAACTGCTTCAGGACATCAGGAGCTTCAGATATTGTTAGATATAATGATCTGATGTTTTTCCAGAATGCTCTTTCAAAGTCACAATTAATTTATCAATCCTAAATCATTTATCAGAAGAAAGCATCACGGTGACATCGTATTGTGAAGCATTTCCACTTTAATGAAGTAATATATGGTTGATTCTCAGAGAACCTACCAAGCTAATTATTTAAGGTAGTATTGTGAATTTTTCATCTCAGGAAAAAATGAGAACATATCAACACAGAAAAAATTGAGAACGTATCAACACAAACATGCCCTATTCTGGGAATGCTGAACAAGTTGTAAAAAACCTTACTATAATTAATATAATATAATATAATATAATATAATATAATATAATATAATATAATATAATATAATATAATATAAATTTTATATATTATAATATAATTTATATTTTAATATAATTTTATAAATATATATAAATATAAATAAATAATATAGATTAGATTAGATTAGATTAGATTAGATGTTATATTAACATTAGCTATGGTTACAAAAAAAGTATTTGGAACTATGTTACCTAATGGAAATAAGCAGTGGGACACAAGGTTAGAGAAATCTATAAGTAAATAGCTTCAGGTGCCTGCAAGACCAAATCTTGGATTGTTGTCTGTGAGAGTATGAAACACAAGCTACATACTCACAAACAGGAAGGACATCGAGCTCATACCTTTAAACTGGTCCATGTTTCTAAGCAATACTAGCAAGTTATTTAATTCACAGGAATCTTCAGAGATTACTTCATTGCATCTCTCCAATTTTAATCAAGGCAAAAGGTTGAAAGAATTTTGTGCCTTCTACTTAAATTTTGCATCTGCTGCCTGGACTGGGTTCCCCAATCTCCCTGCTTTGGAAACTGAAAAAGGTGTGGCTGCCAGAAGTGAGAGAGGACAAGTGCCTGACCAAACCCATCAAGTACCACTACAGCCATGCCCCAGGAACACAGTTCATGCAGAAATTTTGTTTTTCTGTGTATAGCTTCATCACTATAATCTTAGAAACAGAACTGAGTTTATGCAAACAATAGTCATGTATCTTTATTTCAGTCAGCTGTGGACATACTGCGAAGGGTGGGTTTTCTTGCATAAAGTAAAGCACATTTTTGCCACAAGCTAGCTACTTGGGCTATGTGGAGGTTCACTTCTATTTCTTGCTAAATGCAATCAATTCAATGAAAAGATTAGTCAATAAAAGTTTTATTTCTGTGCTGCCAGAAGCATGTACAGAGGCAGTTTCTGTTCAGCAAACTTGCACTCCTACTGTTTCATTTGTGCTCATGCTGATCGGAGTTAACAGCCATACCTAAAACACGTGTTTATAAATGGTGTATTTATGATGTTCTGAGCATGAATAGCTCTTATCCTCGAGCTGCAGTGCATTCCAGTCACAGTAATACAGGCTGCAGTTGGCAAACTTCCTTCTGTACATGGTGTAGTCTGAAGGATACAGTTCTACAGAGGCTCAAAACCAGGGCTTTTTATGAGCAGTAACTAACACAGTTAAAACTCTTTGTTTTCTAATTTGAGGTACTATGGTTCAAAGATAAGGGTCTGATCAAAACTGGTTAAATAAGTTTAGGAAAAGTCAAGGAACTTTTTTGCAGCTCTGTATTAAAGCTAGTTAGAATATTTAAAGATATCTTTGGATTCAAAACAAAGCAAACACCTCCTGAGACGAAACTTGCAATTTTACTCTCCAAAGAACTAATACATTTTTTTGATGAAGTTATGCTTTCATCTTTTACTAATGAATTAACTGTTTAAGCATATTCATTTAGTGTTCTGAATGCTTTTAAAATTTAATCTTGAGTATATTTAACACATCTTAGGTATCACTGTACAAACTGGATAGGCAACAAATATCTTGCTTGTAATTTAATGTGTTCTGCTCCCTTCTTTATGTTTTCCATGCTAATGTGCTAATTATTTTGGGGTTTCGTAACAACTGTCATGATTACAATGTTTTTTCAATAAAGGTTACTAAGTCCTAAATCATAGAATGTGAGGGACCTCTGAAGACTGTCCTGTCTACCCTCCCTGCTCAAAGCAGTGCCATCTAGAGCAGGCTGTGCCCAGTTGGGTTTTGAGTATTCAAGGACAGTAAACAGTTGAAAGTTGTTGCTCAGTTAGGAGCAAACTAGCTGAAAGAAATTGTGACAGGTAGACTTGTTCTGATCATTAAAGGAAGTCCAATGGGTTTGTGGTTCTGGTGCCCAGCTATCAGACACTCAGTCACAGAAATCCCTTTGTAAAATGGTTGTGTTCCATTCTTAATACAGCTGTGTTTTACTTCTTCAAACCCTTTCATTGTCCTTTAATTTGCAGTCTAAATGCATTTCCCAATATACCTTTCTCTGCCACCACTTGTTTTTTATTCAGTAATCCATTCCCATAGTGATACATGTGTAGAGAGTAATCTTACCCCATTTCAGCTTTCATTTTATTGGCCTAGAATAGCCACGTTCTGTAAGCCTTCTCTTGTGTAGAGAATTTCCTTCTTAATCATTCCAGGAGCCCAGCTTCACATCTTTTTCAGATTCAGTTCGTAATTTTATATAATATTCCAGAAGAAGTTTCACTAAGATCTCACACAGTGCAAATATGTTCATACCTTTGCTGAAAATAGCTCTCTTGATGGCAGCTTAGGCTCAATTTTGTTTTTCTCATAACTACCTCATGTCAGCAATTCATAAAAAGTGTGACTTTTGATGAGTATATTTTGGTTTACTCTTCCGTCATGTCAAACTGTTGAGGTTGTAGCGCATCGTGTTGTTATTTGTTCCCAAGCACAAAAATACACGTTTCAATATAAATGGCATTTCTTCCCATGTCTCTTTGTCTAGGCTCTAGGCTCCTTTGGTATAAATTCTAATTGGAAATCACTAATTATTTGTGCTGATTATATTTCTTCACTTTATCAATGAATTTCAAGAGCATGTATCCATGTGTCAACATTACTTGTTACTTGTAGCCATGTTTTTAGTGTCAGCTCATTTCATAAAGTCACTTTTCCTCTTTATTAGTTTTCCAGATCAAACACACCCTTAGATTTGATACCTTTGAATTTATGGTCATTTCTTCTTTCTATTTCTGTTTTAGTTGCTCTTTTCTTGCATAAGCTTTGTAATTTGTCCTCAAGGACTTATTATACACAATCAACATATAGCTCACAAAAACAAGAGCAGTCATTTCTCTGTGTAATTATATAAACTATACAAGATCTTGTTTCATTGCTCATGAAGATTACTTCATAATTTCTGCTATTGTTCTATTTTTTCAGCTTAATAATATCCTCTCACATAAGCAGAATATCCTGCCTCAATGGCATTCTCCCCAAAGCAATTTCTCTTTAGTGTTTCTTATTCTGTAGGTTCAAAATAATTAACATATTTTCCATGTTTACTCTGTTCAAAATAAGCCACTTCATGCTTCCAGATGTGAAATAAACCAGTACCTCTTCCTCAGTCGTGTAATCACTATTTCAAAAGTTTGCACTTTTTTGGTGTTTATTTGCTCTTTTATTCATAATATTGCATTGTATTCATTGCAGCATGGTATGACAGAGGCAGATCAGAAGACCAAAGCAATTAGTGTGAAGGCACTCTTTTATCAAAGGGATATGCAGAGGTGAGAAAAGCAAGCCTATCAAATACAGGGCACTGTTCTGTCCCCACAGCACCCAGGTTCTCAAGAACAGATTTCAGTATCGAAAGAACTGGAACAGAGCTATTTCTGCCTTGATTATCTGACAAGAGGCATAGGTGAAATCAAGTTCTGAAGATGATGTTCCACCTGGCAGTTACCTTAATGCCATTGCCAGCACAGTAATCTAAGAGATTTTGTTTCCCATGAAGTTTCCTGTCGATGACTGTGGCAGGGCAAAGCAGAATGGTGACAAGCATCTGTAAAAGAGGAGAAAGAGAGAATTGGGATGCACTGAATGATGACTGGGCAAAAAAACTCCTGCTTGTTTAGCTGACCCCAGGGATGGTTACTGGGTGAGGCTTTTGAATGCAGACACAGTGTATTATGACTGCTTGGCTACAGTTTGCTCATACAGTGCTACTGTCTCTGCACTCTGTGCTGCTGGTGTAGCACAGAGAACTATGGTCTTGTGATCAGGACAGCAATGTATCTTATTTCTCCACAGCTCTGACCTCTGTTGTTTCACCAGAAGCCCTGTGCTTTCCAGCCTAGAGACACGGTCAAAAATTATTACAGTTAATTTTATTTTTATTCATGTATGCCACTAAAAGGAGCTGCTGATGCTGACTGTGGTGGGGAGAGAATTAAAAACATCTCTTGCAGATTTTTTATGTGGGATTAAGAACCGGATACTCAGAGCAATGATGGAAGGTGCACACTCTTCCACATTTTACTGTGTAGTTATCTTGGGTCTGAGGGTGCAGAAGCCCAAATGAGTTGCCTGCTTGGTAGGGTGTCCCCACCCAAGGATGACTTCAAGCACTCTGCCATTGCTTGCATCTGTTTTGTGGCCCCGAAGTGCAATTATCACTCTTGATCTTCAAGAACACTGCCTTTGTTCATTCAAATTTACTGAGCCAACAGTCCTCTCAGACTCAGAAGTCGTGAGGCTAGTAACCTTCTGATACTGCCATGGGGTAATCCTGCTTACCCAGGGAACATGTGTCTTTCTCATGACACAGATTCACAAGGAGTGTGATTTTCTTAGGTCTCCTGGTTGCATCTCTCTGAAATGTCTCTGAACTTGGAAATATAGCTGTTGACATGGGAGAAGAAAGTGAATAGAGAGCAAAAAGAAAGAAAAGTGATAAAAGAAAAAAGGGCATCAGCAAGGAGGGCCTGGTAACAGAAAGTAGGACAGAGAAAAGGATTTCAAACATGATGTGTGGATGGATGAGGAAAAGCTGAAGAATCCCTTGAATGGGATGAGGAAAAATATATGTCTGATCTCACAGCTGCATTGTCAGCACTCATGTTATGTAGTTCTGTTGCTGGGCAAAGTTTTGCTGTTCTTCGTCAAAGTGTTCAAGCTGGCATAACACAAATAGTCTGTAAGAACAGTTTCAGACTCATGGCAAATTACAGCTTTAACAGAAGAATAAATCCCTGTTATGTTGTAACACAATTAAAGTATGGAGAAATGCAAATCCTACCTTAGGAAACTACATGGTGATGAAGCAAATGTTATGTTGAAGTGATCTCTATTGCTGTTGTGAAATGGTTACTCTGCCAGCATCTCTGGCCAGTGCTTGGGGACTATCCCTAAATGTTATGGCAGCAGATATAGCAGCACAGAGAAGAAAGACTCATTCTGATATGTACTCATCTTCTGGCTCTTACGCAAGGTCCCAGTACCCATTCTGAGATTTTTTACTTTGTTTCTATCTGCCTAGAATCTCCTGTGAATCATTGAGTGTCATGACCCGGAACATCAGAAAAATAGCAGTAGCAGTAGGAGAGAGGTCACATTCAGAAACTGTGGAACTTACTGTGATGAATTTACTTGTTTATATAGAGACACAAGTCAGCAATAGCAAAAAAAAAAGGATAGTGAGAGCCCATGTACACTGAGTAGAGTATCTGTCACCTATTCTTTTGTCTGAGTTTTACTTTATGTGATCAGTTGTACAGACCAGGGACCATATAAGTTTTAAGATTCTCCTGTGATTCCAATATAGTATTTGACACTGATGTAAAGCCATCACCACAATGTCATGTGTAATTTCCTGATAATATATTTGTGGCATGTAAGAAGCATTAGAAGACAGAAATTAAATATCAAAACGATCAACACCCTGCCTTTGTTTCTTACACTGTTTCCTTAAGTGTTCTCTACTGGCTGTACTTTGGGTAACGTGGAGAAAAGACAATATTGGCTCAGTTTGGCAGTCATTATCTTCACTAAGATTTACAGCCACTGAGCAATGTAACCTAAGTTTATGATCACTGCAAGATGGCACAGATGCTGAGATATCATTGTTAAGATTAATTTCTCATCAAGAAATAAAGTATATTAATTCTAACACTGAAAAATGCTTTGTTCAGATAAATTACAGCCAGTTGAACCACTACATGCTTAAACTTCACCTTAATATTACCCATATTAGACCATCAGATTATATTATTAGCAACATGGTAAACCTAAACTCCACCAAATGCCCTGTTGTAACACTGCTGCCTTCAAATTATTTCTTTTTAAGACATCTGAATTTGTAGTCTATGCTTTAAGCTTTTATTGCAGCTGTAATATTGCAGCTACCACATTGCTACACTCTCCAACAGGACTTGAGTCTTAAAGCAGAGTAATCAGGTCTTCAGGTTCCCAAGGATACAGTCTTTTTTCTTTCTTTTTTTTTTCTTTTTTCCCCCCAGAAGATTCTACAGATATTTTGACTGGGCAGAATTTAAAGATGTTGGATATTTGCTAGGAAATTCTGGTTGTCCCACCATTCAGTCCTAGCCAAACAGCAGGATGTTCTGAGATCACAAACACTCCAACATACAGCACTTACGGCGCTTCCCAGAAGATTAAGATCTAACATGCATGCACTGTAGCAGTGGTTGGCAAATGTAAAACAAATCCAGCAAACCCCATCTGTTTTGAGTTAGAGGAAATGCCTTGTTTGCCCATGAAGAATATGTAGAGGTGGTCTACTGCAGCCTGAATGACAGGCTGACTGTTTAAGCACTAAATAGATAGATATATACTTCTATCTAGGCAGAGGCAAAAGAGACTCAGCCTAAGAAGATCAGTCTAAATACAACAGTCCTTACTCTGACATAGAACTCAAAAGTAATTCTGAGCTGTGATCTCATTTTGGAGAAGGATCCAGTAATCTAGTAATTAAGATACTCATATTGCTTATGACAGACCTGATTTCAGTCCTCACTCTGCTTGGTCAGTAACTTTAGTGTTCTTTCTGCCCTAGCCCATGAGAGTGACCTTGACAGCAGACTGCCATACTCCCTGGGCGTCAATCTTCTGGAATTTCTTACTTGCACAGTTCCCTTTATACAATACATTCTTCAGAGCAGAGTGTGGATTAGAACATACATCCCTCCTCCTAACTAGGATTCTCCTAAGGGTAAAAACTGATCCCACTCTCCTAAGAAGAGAAGCAGCTTTCTTTCATCTGGAGTGTAAATTACATTTATCCCTGTTCTTGGCAGGACTAGCAAGCAAGTTTAGACTTTAATGCATTCCTTAGGGATCCAGGGTTCCAATCAGGAGCTGAAGCAGTCAGATGCCTAAAAGTCAAACACCTTTGCAAACCTCATTCAGATTGATTTAGTGAACTCTAAGGCTAAGAGTAGGAATCAAAGTGAGTATTTTTATTCTATGAAACATTTCAATAGCTGCTTTAATCTGACAGTGGGTCACGATCTCAGGTCTTCAGCCGTACTCTGGATCTGACATTCAGGGCATAGCTGGAATTAATTTTTTTTTCTCCTGCTTAATGCAAGCCATGGTTTTGCCAAAACTATTATGGCATGAAGTATTATTTTGTACTGTGAATTTGCTCTGTCAAATCCTGGTTTCCCTGATATCAAATTAATTGTATTTAGCTTAACTATTTCTGTTAGCTAAATGCCTTCACATTCCTTGGTATTACATGGGAATTAAAACTGTAGCAGTTGGTTCCACTAATTTTTCCTGTAGTATAGTAATCCAATAGTAGGTAGAGGCTAACCTTTTCTTTAGTTTCCTCTATTACCCATTCTTATTTATTCAGTCCCTTATCTCCTCCTCTTTATTGGACTGGATTCTGCAATGTCCTGGAATTTCTTAGAATCACAGAAAAATTTTAGTTGGAAGGGACCTCACCTGTTCAGATCCCCCACCCAAAGCAGAGCCAACTCAAACATTTGACCAACGTCAAAGAGAAATCTGGCTGCTCTAGCTGTAACCACCTGCTATTTCTGTTACTCTAATTTACACTGATCTCATCTCTGCTGTTTCTGTAAATGCTTATGCATGGTAAAGGAGCTGTAGTTGTTTGGGAGTTAACACAGACACACTATAAGCATAATACCTGGGTGTTTCATTTTGCTCTTTGCTGTAGTGTGTAGGTGGTGAGTTCTGCTGTCCATCTATGAACAAAGGATCACATACAACCACACCACGGTAGGGCTCTAGAATTTCCAAACCCTAAATTACAATGCAGGTAAGGGCACCCCGCAACAATTTAGGTCAAAATATACCACAGAGATCTTAAAATTAATACTCAATCCAAGTATTACAAAACAAGAAAAGGTCAGAACAAAGGTTCCTTTGAAAAAGAAATTGAACTATAGCAGGACAGAGTAATGCAGCTGTGGCACTCAGTGGAATTAAGGGAGTGGCAGGTAAAGACATTTTAGCCTTTGTGATCTCTGGGTAAATTTCATGTAGTAGCATGAAATGCTTCTGTTTGTCAGTTAAATCACTGGCAAGGGTAGGATAAGGATGCAGGCTGTTCTCAAAGCATATCAACAGCAATGACCTGGTGGCTAAGGATAAGTGAGTTAGAAGTCTAGTAGCCAGACGGATCAATATGTAATTCTTCCCTTTATAAATGTCATTAAATGGAGCAGTGCCTTCAGCTGAAGAAGCAGACAACCTTGCACTCTTCTTGCACTCCCTCTTAGAAGCCCTTTCCCATTCCAAGGCCCTACCCAATGATCTAGAGTTATCTGCTCAGGGCCTGATGTACCCACAGGAGGCAGCATGCAAAGACCTCTACACAAACTCCCAGTAGGCTAACAGTGATACGTGTCCCAGGAGCAAGAATTATGCTACGCTACATTATAAAGCACATGGCCAGCCAAAGAAGCCCTATCTCTCATCACCCAGCTAATTAGTTTGAGTGAAGTGCTATGAGGATGCAGTGATACTGATTCCAGTTCTGGGGTTAGCACAGCCAGCTGGGCTATTTGATATCGCAGCAGTCTGGAACAGACACATATAGTTACCTTGTAAGACACACTGGCCTAGTTATCTCCCTCCACTTTTTGTTTTTACCTTCTATCTGAAAGCCTGAAAACATTTTTGGCCATTTTTAATAGTAAGTGCTGCATCAGAAATAATCAAGAGTTGTACTCCCAAAAACCTATGATTTGAACAAAGCCACATATTCTCTTCAGTATCACAGTATATCAGAGGTTGGAAGGGACCTCAAGAGATCATCAGATCCAACCCCCCTGGCAAGCAGGAACACTTAGGGTAGTCCACACAGGAATGCATCTAGGTGGGTTTTGAAAGCCTTCAGAGAAGGAGACTCCACCACCTCCCTAGGCAGCCCACTCCAGTGTTCTGTCACCCTCACTGTAAAGAAGTTTCTCCTCATGTTGAGGTGAAATCTTCCATGTTCAAGTTTGAACCCATTGTTCCTTGTCTTATCACTGTGAATATTAGCAAACAAGCTTTTTAACACAGCCAACCAAATTCTGCCTAGTCTCTCTCTCAGTTACTGATAAGGTGTACATTTTTCTAACTCAAAGACAAAACATATCCTTCTCAAAGTCGTTCACAGATAGCTCTCCTCCTACAATGGAGAGAGGTTCAGCAACAGTATCAGCCAGCTCTCTCAGCACTCATGGATGCATCCCATCAGGGCCCATGGATTTGTGTGTCTTGAGATGGTATAAGAGATGACAGAATCTAGAAAAAACTAGATGACAGAATTAGCCGTTTAGTCATACTGGAACTATGAAATGGTACTAGGCTCAAACTGATCAAACTGCTCAAACATAGAGAACGTTTCACTGACTCTCAGTCTTTCTATCCGTGTGTAGGTTGAGGGTCTGGGAATAAAAGTAGGAGCTGTGCATTAGAAAGAGGCCCTACCACTCATTAACTTCTCTGGCTGGGCGAACAGGCCCAAAGAGTGGTGGTCAACAGAGTTAAATCCAGCTGGCGGCCGGTCACAAGTGGTGTTCCTCAGGGCTCAGTGTTGGGACCACTTCTGTTTAACATCTTTATTGATGACCTTGCTGAAGGCATAGAGTGTGTCAGCAGTACGTTCATAGATGACACCAAGTTAGGTGGGAGAGTTGAGATGCATGAGGGTGGAGAGGCTTTACAGAGGGACTTGAATAGGTTGGATCAATGGGCCAACGTTAATGGGATGAGCTTCAAAAAGGCCAAATGCCAGGTCCTGCACTTGGGTCACAACAATCACAAGCAATGCTACAGGCTTGGTGAAGTGTGACTGGAAAGCTGGCTGGTAGAAAGGGACCTGGGGGTTCTAATCAATGGGCAACTGAATATGAGCAAGCAGTGTGCCTAGGTGGCTAAGAAAGCAAATAGCATCCTGGCTTGTTTCAAAAATCCCGTGTCCAATAGGGGTAGGAAGGTGATTGTCCCCTGGTACTCAGCTCTGGTGAGGCTACACCTCGAATGTTGTGCCCAGTTTTGGACACCTCAGTACAGGAGAGATGTGGAGGTGCTGGAGTGAGTGCAGAGGAGGGCAGCAAAGCTGGTGAAGGGCCTGGAAAATAAGTCTTCTGAGAAGCGACTGAAGGAGCTGGGGCTGTTTAGTTTGGAAAAGAGGAGGCTGAGGGGAGACCTCATTGCTCTGTACAACTACCTGAAACAACATTGTGGAGGGGTTGGTGCTGGTCTCTTCTCAAAGGTAATTTGTGATAGAACAAGAGGGAATGACCTAAAGCTAAAACTGGGTAGGTTTAGACTGGACATTAGGAAAAAGTTTTTTCACAGAACGAGTGGTCAGGCATTGGAATGTGCTGCCCAGGGAGATGGTTGAGTCACCAACCCTGGATGTGTTTAAAGGTCATTTAGACGTGGTGCTTGGGAATATGGTTTAGGGGTGAACTTTGTAAAGTATGGTTATCGGTTGGACTTGGTGATCCTGATGGTCTTTTCCAACCTGAATGTTTCTGTGATTCTGTGATTCTGTGATCTGTGCAGTCAGAAGACAGAGACTCTGGGCTCCACCACACAGTACATCTTCAATATAGACTTCTGAAAGAAGACTCCATGTTTTTTCTCTCACAATTTTTTTCAAGTTTTTATTCCTACAGAGAAGCTCCTTTCTAGAATTTTTAACTAAATTCCAGTCCCAGGATAGTTATGAAAGCCTATTTCCAGTCTTTATGCATCCAAAAGTTGTCAAAGATATAAACAGTAAAGCTGCTTTTACTCTTCTTCCCTTGTTTATACATATGAGACCATCTTCTTACTTCTAGCCCTACCCTAGTGCAAAAGACTTTGAGTTTCTGATACAAGGCTTCAGCTTCCCAGGCTGAGAAATTATTGTATTTTTATTGTTTTACTGTTCTGTTTTGTGGGGTTTTGTTTGTTTGTTTGTGTTTGGTTTTCTTTTTTTTTTTTTCCCCATTTTGTCTTTCACATATCCTGTGAAACATATGATTTCACCAATCTTTGCTTTCATGTACCTCTTTAATCTTCTTTTGGCGCAACTCTCAATTACTCTTTGTCCCAGCCACTGCAGTGTTTCTTCATGAGCGTTCTTTGCTTCCCTCCAGTCAGAGGTGTTACTGCTTGTCAGTTTTATGTTACTTATTGGCAGGCTAATCTTGCTTATAATTTATGTCCAGGGCCATATCCTAATTCTTTATCAAATGCATTTGGTTTTGAGGTTTAGCAAGGATTTATCCTGTAGCAGGGCATTAATTTTACAAGGACCACATTGCTTGTCCTAGCTGTAATAAAGCTTTTTGTTAATTCCTGGTGCATTAGTGGCTACTTTTTTTTTTTTTTTTTATTTTATGCTGCGGTTGTTAGCACAGCCAAAGCTACCACATGTGGTTTGTTCAGCCTCATCCTCTGGAAGAGAATCACCCTCACTTTGCAAGGTTTACCAGATTACCCGAATTACCAATCCTTACTCCTTCATTTACTGCAGTTTTCAAAGGAATCTTGCCATACACATTGCCATCCCTTGTCGTTTCCTGAGCTGCCATTTTCAGTTTCTCTGGAATGTTGTATTATTTAGAAGTTGTGTCTTTCTGCCTGAAATTCATAGTTTCTGACAAACTTTTTTCATTAAGTGCTGCAGGGTGATTATCCAAGACATACTCCTCTAGTGCTTCAGACATCTACTGTACCCTGGAGCTCTCTCCAGAATACTTTATTGTTTATAAAGCCATTTAATTTGCAGCTCCTGAACCCTTTTTGATTGTGATCTCCTTGTGACAGGCAATACAGTGATTCTGGGATTCAGGGTCTGTCTTTTGTGGAAGACTTGTGCTCAGATGCAATTTGAAGTTATATAATCCCAGCTAATGCTGAAGAGTTCATCTTTCAAGTAATAAAATATTCACTGACATTTTAAAACACATTAAAGAATGATTTGTACTGATTTGTCAATTTGTTAAAGCTTGTGTTTAGAAAACTCTTGTCTGGATCATATTTAGTTTGATGGCTTCTTTTAAAATGTCACATTTTGAAAACATCACACACAGTGATGGCTCACCTGTGTGAAATGAGCAGAACAACAGAAAATACTGTGTTTTAAAAATGACTGTGATAATGATCATTTGACTTGAAAATATGTGAGTTCTGTTGAAATATTTCAAATGTCTGAGAAGAGAAGACTCCAGGGAGACCTAATCAGTAACTGAAGGGGGCTACAAGAAGGCCGGAGAGAGACTGTTTACAAAGGCCTGTAGAAATAGGATGAGGGGCAGTAGTTTGAAATTAGAGAAGATTAGATTTAGATTGGATGGGACACTGGAACAAATGCCCAGGGAGGTAGTTGAGGCCCCATTCTTGGAGATATTCAAGGTTAGGCTCCATGGGGCCTCCTCCAGGCTGAACAATCCCAGCTACTTCAGCCATTTCTCATAGGAGTTGTGTTCAAAACCCCTCACCAGCCTTGTTGCCCTTCCCTGGACATTCTCTAGAATGAAAGGAACAAGAGGGCCTGGAGCACAAGTCCTCTTAGGAGAGGCTGAGGGAGTTGGGGTTGTTTAGCCTGGAGAAGAGGAGGCTAGGGGTGTCCTCATGGCTGTCTACAATTACCTAAAGGGAGGTTGTAGCCAGGTGGGGGTTGGTCTCTTCTCCCAGGCAACCAGCAGCAGAAGGAGGGGACACAGTCTCAAGTTGTGTCAGGGGAGGTATGGGCTGGATATTAGGAGGAAGTTCTTCACAGAGAGAGTGATTTGCCATTGGAATGGGCTGCCCAGGGAGGTGGTGGAGTCACTGTCCCTGGAGATCATAGAATCATAGAATCATAGAATCAAGAAGGCTGGAAGAGACCTCAAAGATCATCGAGTCCAACCTGTCACCCTAAACCCCATGACTATCTAAACCATGGCACCAAGTGCCACGTCCAGTCCCCTCTTGAACACCTCCAGGGATGGTGACTCCACCACCTCCCCGGGCAGCACATTCCAATGGCCAACTACTCTCTCTGTGAAGAACTTTCTCCTCACCTCCAGCCTAAACCTCCCCTGGAAATGTTCAAGAAAAGACTGGATGAGGCACTTAGTGCCATGGTCTAGTTGATTGGATAGAGCTGGGTGATAGGTTAGACTGGGTGATCTTGGAGGTCTCTTCCAACCTGGTTGCTTCTATGAAGATGGACCCTGCTTAGTTATCACTACAGGGAAGAGAGGACAGAAAAAGGTTTAGGATGGATATTAAGTTACTACAAAAAGTAGGCAAAGGTACTTATTCCCTAAGAGTAAATCTAAATTTCAGGCTTATCAACATGCCAGTGTTGGCTTCCAAAATCTGCCTTTGTTCCATTTTAAACAAATATATTCCTGCATGTCACAGCTGCATGTGACAGAAGAAATAGAAGGTGAATAGTGGGACCAAGAGAATGTCTTACTGACGAATGCCACCTCAGCTGGAGCTCTCTCTGGGAAAGAACATGCAAGAGTAAGATGAGCTGATGTTGAAAATAAAAAAGAACCCAAAAGAATGCACAGCATTTATAAATGATGTAAAAATTTGCCTTCTGCTCCAAGACAATGGACACTGTCAGAAGTCTCTGAGACAAATGAATCACCTTCTGCCAAAATACTTGCCCCAGCGTGAAGGAGAATACTGAGTAGGAATATGGAAGTACAGATCCAGACAAACCACACAGCCAACAGTGGAATTCACTTTCTTAGAAGAATGTATTGAGCTTCATTGCTAAAATGCCAGAGTTCTGACCTAAGCCCTGTACTAGTCTGAGACACTCAGAGATAGCACTTGTGCAGCCAGTAGAGGTGGTAATTGTGAGGGATCAATTCTATCACCAGAGCAGCTGTGGACACAAAGAGAGTGAAATATGGACATGTTGCACAGATGTACAAGTTGATATTGCTGTGACATTATGTAGTTCTCTTCCTTCCCTAGGAAAAAATATGACTTTTCAAGTGGAAGGCCTTCCTTTGCCGTGTGCCTACAGTATGCCTATTCTCTGCCATGAAGCTGAACTTAGTCCTACTTACACCCTAGAAAAACATCAAGGAAGGGCACTTCAGCAACATGGAAATCAATAGCTGTGGTCTCTATTTAGACAAGCAAGTGTTAAGTCACCTATGCAGACACTGTGAGCACAATTTGCAAGAGTTTGAGCAAAACAAATAATCCCTTTGCCTGTGTTGCCAGTTTGTAATGCTGTACTATTACTTGTTTGGATCTGATATTATTTGCCCATGAAAGTATGATTTAACTAATGTGCATTACATGACAAAGTTTTATAGAATTTGCACCTTTATATTACAGAAGAGCATTACATGGTTTCAGTGCTGATTTTTCTAGAATTAAGGTAGTTCCTTATACAATCTGGGAGATATCAGTTATCTTAAATTCACAAATGGCATACTCATATACATTCTAGCAAGATTTTTGCCTTACTCTTTTGAGTGAGTTTATGTTGATTTTGAGAGAATTATGAAAGTTGCAATGAAAAAAATGAATGGAACTCTTTAATCTCAGTGTGAGAGCACCATCTAGAGGCATCTAGACTAGACATGTCTGTGGCTCATGAGAGGATTTTGATTTTTTTCACTTCGTGACATCTCAGGTGATCTGCAGCTTGTGAAAAGAAACAGAAGAAGCTACAATGTGTACAAGTGAGTGGAAAATTATGTCTATGTACTTTCGGTTTATGTGATAGGCAATTCGCCTGCCCATCTTCATTTTCAGATGCATCCATCATATTCTGGAGTAATTCTGAACTATGCACAGCTGTCATGGAAAAAGCAATTAGACAGAAGCACCTAACTATATGAATGCATCAGAATATAACTATTTTCAACACATCAGAAGGATGACCAGATCCCTAAGCTACAATGGGTCGTGTAGTATCACGAAGTATAACTACAGATCTCAGATACAAAAATCACATTTTAATTCAGTTCTACATACCAGACCTACTAGGTCTAGGATATTTTCACAAACTTCTTGTACTTCTCTTGCTGTATTTCCTTTGCCATTTACATTACCAAAGCCAGTGCCCGTATTCTTGATGATAATTAGGTGACCACTCAGTGAAGAAACACTTTCCTTCTTTCACGAGAGGGCAGTATTGCTCATGGCAAGCTCAGATGCAGCATCGTGCCTGGCACTCAGGATGCATTTTCGGTAGGTAACTATTTGTCAGGTTTGTGTGTGTAACAGAGAAACATTTAAAATAAAATACAGAGGAAAAGGTTTTCTCTTTATAGGTGTTTTACAATCTATTACATCTCCTCCTTCAACAGCATTACTAATTAAGCCCTGATACACCATCAAAGTGACCTTCTTCAACTTTCTAATATATGCAAAAATTAAACAATACCCATGCAGAGATGATGAGTGATTTCCCCCCAAGCTTCTTACCATTTTTTTCTCATTTCTCCAGCAAGTAAACCCCTCCCCTTACTGGCTGTACATGGGGCACTTGAATCTTTTACTGTGGATGTCATCCACTGTAAGGTTCCCAGGTCAAACATCAGTTAAACTCTGTTGCAGGATGTATGAGTTGCAGAATTTATCCCTGTGCCAGGAGTTGGAGGGTCTCTCAGAAACCAACAGCCTCCCATAAACTTCACCAGATCTGCAGGGCACACTTTACAGACCTTTTTTTTTAAATTAAACGTTTTTAATACATAAGGTTTTTTAATATGTAACTCAATGTTTTTTAATACATAGTGTTTAATACATAATTCAACTGATGTTAATAATCTGACATCATATCAGAATTTAATGCAAAAATTACTCCACTGAGAACAGCCTTCCTGCTGTGCATCCCTACCATTACTAAAGCAAAAGAACTATGTTTGCTGGGTGCCTCTCAGAGCAAAAAAAAAAAAAAAAAAAAAAGGGAAGTAGAGAATTTGATCTTTGGGCCAAATTGTCCTTTTAGGATCACTGGCACAAGTGAAGGGAGTTTCCCCAATCAGAATGTTAGGGTTTTAAGAGCAGTGCTCTCTGAGGAAACTTACGTGAGGTTCTGTGTATGCACAACTGAACCACTAAAAGAAAGGAAGCATCCTGGCAGTCTGGACTCAAGGGCCAGACTTAAGAAAATTTGGTCCATCTAATTTATACTGATGGAAGCCAATGCCACTGATGTTGTCAGAAGTCTTTGGATCACAAAAATACCATAATATTACACTCCATGTGCATACACTGAGTGAACAGAAAAACATTCTGAAGTGCTGCTTCTCCTTGGTGCCTGTACGATTTACACAATATAAGAAGTTCAAATGACATCTCCTCCCACATAATATTTTGTACCTTCGATTTGTTTTTCTGGTTCTAGGAAAGATAGCTGAAGCAATCAATCAGCTGTACAGATGTAATGATAACATGAGCCAAGGAAAATGCATGCTAGGCAAAGAATCACCTTTGTGCTACATCCACCTCAGCAGATCCAGTCTTGATTACAAATATTCATGACTAATGCTACAGTTTTAATTATAATGGAACACTTATTGTTGAGATGCAGCAAATGCATCAAATTTTCAAAAGGTTTTGTATTTGAATATTTTGCCAGTGCTTGCTAAAATCCCTTGAGAGGCAATAATTTTCTATGAAACTTGCCAAGGCCAACTTGGAGCCAAGATACTGCATTATAAAAAATCCTAAATGAGGTAAAACACATTGATGAAAAAAAAAAATCTTTCCTGTCACATAAATACTTTTGCAGTATGTAGGTTATTTTTGTTTGTTTGTTTTCTGATGAAAATATAAAATGAGAGGACAAAATCCTTGTGGGAAACTCATGCTTCAGTGGTTGATATCTTTTGACATGTGATATTCTTAGGAATACCAAAATTACTAAATCAGGTCATACTCAAGATCCATTTTGTCTTTCCTATCTACTACTTTACTAGCATACTCAAACAATTATGTGATACAAGTGAGAAACGATCTTTGTTTATTTTGGTTAATCTTGCAATTTTTTGTTATTCTATTTTAATTATCAAGGCAACCAATGTAGCTAAATAAAACTTACTTTGTATAACAGACCAATCACCCCAGAGGCTTTTTCAAAGACTGATACAACTGCTTCCCTGTCCTCCAGAACAAAGGCTATTTCTTTTGAATGTTTTGCTTAATGTAAACAAAAGTAATTGCTGAAGATCCTTTAACTACCTTACACAGCTTGCTTCTTTCTCTAGTTTACTATGCCACTTTCCTTGTAGATTAATTACATTTGAAATGCCCAGTTCAGCTTCCTTTGTACAGTTAAAACTTCATTATTTTCAATCAACCTCTGTTTATATATCTTTAAATATAATATATTGCCTCTCCCCCCCCCTTGTTTTATTTTGTGGATAAAACTGCTACGTAATTACCTCCACTTTTAGGATTTTTTTCTAAAAAAAATTGCTGCAGTGATGTAGTAGAAACTGTGGTTTAATTTGTCTGCATGTCTTACATATCTTTTCCTTTGCTTCAGGAGGGAACTACAGGTTCTCTAGTTCGCTTCTGTTCCTGTACAATCAAAGCATGAATCTTGAAAGCCATTTCTGGGCACATAAGAGGAAATGTGACTGTGAATATCTATCAGGGAATTGACTAGCCTGATTGTTTTCTGTAGTGAAATGCCTGTGGGAAGAGGAGAGAACAGTGGGTGTTGTCTATTTTGACGTAAGCAAAGCTTTTAGCACAATTTTCCACAGCATTCTTGACTAAGGTGAGACTCAGTCTAGACAGATGGACTACTAGGTGGATGAAGAACTGGCTGGATCATCGAGCTCAAAGAACAGTGGTTAATGGCCTGTACTTCACCTGGGGGTCATTTACAAGTGGAGTTCCACAGGGGTCTACTCTGAGACCTATCTTTTTTCGTAACCATATCAATGACCCAGAGGTTTAGGCAGAATATTTCCTCTGCAAACCTTTCTGACACAAGTCTCAGGGGTGCAGTTGACAGCTCAGAGAAAGGCTTGCCATTATGAAAGACTTAGCATTGGGTTAGAAGGAAAGGTTTATAGAAACATTATGAAATTCATCAGGGACAAATGCTAAATCCTGTACCTGGGATGGACTAATACCTTGCAATAGTAAAGGCTGGGGACTGACTGCCCAGAAAGAACACTGCTGAAAAGGACCTCAGGGTACTGGCGGACAGAGAGCTAAATGTGATTTCAGCAGTATGCCCTGGCAGCAATGAAGGCTAACAGCATACTGGGCCCTATTAACAGCAGCACCACCAGCAGACTGACAGAAGTGATTATCCCCTGTTACTCAGCTCACACTAGACTGTAACTGGAATGAGATTTGGGGGCCTGTAACTGTGGTGAGATTTGGGGGCCCCAGTGTGGAAAAGATGATCAAGCTGAGCAAATCCAGCAGAGGCTCACCATGATGGTCAATCACTTGAAGCAGTTGCCCTATGAAGAGGATCACTGGATGTTAGGGGTTGGAAGGAACCTCCAGAGATCATTGACTCCCCTGCCAGAGCAGGACCACAAAGAGAAGTTGAGAAAATTGTATTCAGCCTGGAAAAGATTTAGGAAGGCCTAATGACAGCCTATCTGTACCTAAGAGAAGGTCACCAAGAAGACAGAGCCAGGCTTTTCACCAAAGTGCATTGTGAAAAATTGAGAGATAATGGGCCCATATTGAAATATGTGAGATTCTGACTAGGGAAAAAGGTTCCCCTTAAAGGTAATTAAACACTGAAACAGGTTGCCCAGACAACTTCTGGGATCTTTGTCTTTGCAGATTGTCAAGATCCAACTGGACAGAGCGTGAACAACCTGGTCTGCAGTCATTGTTGGCCCTGCCTTGAGCAGGCAGCTGAACTACAGGACCTCTGAGCATGATCCTGTGAAACAGAAGGTAGTTGAAAGCTTCCTTTTAAAAAATGTTACTTGGACAATAATCTTTTCTGAACACCAAGAAATTTGAAAAGCCCTTTGTATTATATCATGGTCTGTAATAAAAAAATTATTTTTTGCCTTTTTCTTTTTTAATGCAAAACACGGATGTGCTATCATCACCTGGTTAGTCTAATGCTATTTACAATGCAGCCACAGAAGTTGAGTGACTTGTTAACACCTGTGTTTCAACAATCATGGAAGGACTAGGATGTAAGTAAATGCTTGTAACAAAGTATTTATCATACTTGTGCAGTGAGATAATACAGAGAAGTATTTTATTACTTGGAGGTGAGATTGGCATCAGCAATAACAGCTGTCAGTGTGAGGCTCCCCAGAAATCCCCAAAATGACAATCATTCCATTCAGTGTTCATATTGTTACATAGAGCTTTTACTTCATGCTTCAAAAGAACAGAGCTATAAATTAAGCAGAACAATATGTATTCATATTTCTTCAGAAATATGGTAGGTAGCATGTCATATGACTGATTATAAATTAAGAATAAAAACCCAGAAGAGAAACACAAAAGACATGGATGAAATAGTGAAGGCTGATGGAAAGAAACTAAGTATGTCTGGAAAGCACAAAGCATAAGACACAGACTGAAAATCTAGTAACATCCAAGAAGATTAAAAACATTAGTCTGCAGATTTTGTATAATTTCTCTGTGAAGATCAATACAGGAAAGAAAAGATGAGATTGCAACCCTAGTAGAGTGTGAAATATGTGCCTCTTGCAGGTGTTAGATCACTTGTGGCAAAGAGCTTGTAAACATTACATAATAGAGCAGTAATAGACTCGCAGCCCTGTGGTCTGCACTGCCTCCTGGAATGCAGGGCTTCACATACCAAACAAGTTCAACTTTTGCCCTCTAAAACCGTGTTACACAGTGTGGACCACTTCTGCAGGAAAGTACCTCCACTTAAACACAGTGATGCTGGGGCCTTTTGGTGATATTTCCTATCATCCTAGGTAGATTTCAGCTTTGAGATTTGTGGAGATAGTTCTCATTACTGTTTGCTCATTTGCAAAAAGCATGAAGTAACTCTTTCCTTAAAGATGGTATGAGAACTACCATGAACAAGAGACCTGTTCAGGCATTAGTGGTAACACAGCTGTAGAGCACTCTTTCCTGAAAGGATGCTATTCTTCTAAGTATATCCTTAATGAGATGAGGTCATATTTGAGCATGTGTGTCTTCAGATCTGCCCATTCCTTTACATTATTAGGCTGCTAAGCCACTGTAGCAGTGACATATGTAATTATTCAGCTTGAGAAGGCAGTAACTGAACATCAAATTGCATACATGAACTCCTGCAGTAATCTGTTTGCAAACGCTTCCAATATGCAACTTCCTGTCAGAGTTTTGGAGAGTTAGCAAGAATGGCATTTCCACTTAGAATACACTGGGTCCAGGTTTGTATACTGTTGCCCCTTTAAGGACAGATTTCAGAACTCCAGAATGAGATCGTTCCTTTAGTATACAGTGCTTCTTAAATGCTATAGTTTTCCATAGGAAGAAACGCTTCTCCAGCTTCTGTTGTAACTTAAGTTCAAGGACAGTCTTGCAAATGTGCGTGATTCAATTTGGATATTTGCTTCCCCTCATATAACTCAGCCATGTGCATCCAGCCTTGTGTGTCCCACATTTTAACCCTACCTGATTTAACTTTAGAACTAATGGTTTAGTCTGATGTTTCAGATCTGATCTTCTTTATCAATGTGCTTTAATAAACATCTGCAACCAAAGTCCAGGTCCTCATATGCTGAAAATTAGCATTGCTCCTGTGATTCAGTATGACCATGTCATCTGAAAAACTGCTCCAGTGAGTGCTGAATGTAAGCTAGAGGGATGCACTACTTTTACTGTGGTGTGCAAAGAACCCAATTTGCAGAGCAAATGAGTGTGTTTAGAGAACGGAGTTATGTAATTCATCTATTTTGGGGCTTAGCCATCCCTTAAGTTCTGAAAAAGGTAACTGGGTTGGGTTATTTATAGAGTCCGTTCCTATAGCTACAGCACAGATGCTAGCACGGAACAAAAACAGTTAGCTCAAGCCATCTCCTCTGTGCACCTTGGTGAATGTAATGTAATAAAAGGTTATAGATCTCTCAAATATAAAGAGATTTAGGGGTCTACTGCCTCAGCATCTGTTTGCACATTAGTATGCCCTATTTCTTATTAGCTTCAGACCATGCTTTTGTTTTTCAGGTCATCTGTACTACCAAGACATGCAGAGACTCCTTTTAAAGGACTTTCTCAGTGTATAAAAGAGGAGAAGGGGCACTAATTTTGGGAAAGATAATACAATAATTGCCTAAGTTATTTTGATTTTAAATTTCACAAGGCTACTAGGCATGCTGGCTCAGAATCCTTCCTTTACATGATTCCCTGTTTTCTAAGATGCATTTATGGGATAACTATGAAACTATGAAGCCCACTGTTACTGCTCCAGGATGTTAACTGTGCATAAGAATTAATGAAAAAATACAATGCATACTCAAGGAGTTCACAGTCTTGAGGTCTTGCAGAACTGACCAACTTACAGGAAGCGAAGGAACAGTTTATAGTACAATAGTGTAAGTTTGGGCTGCTTCTTACAGATTCTGCCTTTTTATATAAAAATATGTGCACATATATAGTTATTGTTGTCTTAGTTACTGAAAAACAGACAATTGTTTTGATAGTGGGCAGTAAGAAAAGGGCAAATAGACAAGAGGAGGAAAGTTCCCTGGCAAATGGAGAAGAGCCTGCTCCCAGCATAGGAGGTACCACTGAAGAAAACAATTTAGAGACAAGATATGTATATAGGGGTGACCATTTTAATAAGAACTAGGAAGCACAGAAGATGAAATCACTTGCTTAGGCAGAATTGGTTCATTCTTACCTTCACTAGTCTGTCCTATGAGATAGGGAGATCACAGTGTAAAACAAAGGGTAGCAGAAAATGAGAGATCTAAATTATCATTCTCACACAGTGCAAGCTAAGCAAATGGTTATTTGTCCATATAGTGGCCCAAATTGCATAGAGAAAAATTACAATGTGCAGTGCACCGAAGTGTGGATCTAGGCCTTCTACAAAAAGCCTAGAAAATTAAGATGCAGAGCATGAATTTCATATGGAAGAAGAAATACATCTTAGGAACAGATTTTACCCAAAGCTAAGCAGAGATAAATAGTTTAGCTGGAAAAAAAAATAAACTAAATTAGTCTGTATAGCTTTGTGAGAAAGGATAAATATGTATGCCAGCAAGGAAGATTCAGAAGAGCCGTACTGACTAGAATCTCACTGGCTCAGCATAGAGACTGAAACACAGAGCAACAAAGAAATAAAAGCACATAACTGTTGAGCAGTGAGACCCAAACGTCATACCATAAAGTGCATTTCCTCATAGACTACACTGTCAAATCTAATCAGGAAAAAAAAGTAAGAAGTAGGGCAGGAAGTGACTGATGTTCAAAATTCATGTAAGGTGCTAGACTTCTTGATGAACAAGATCATAAGAATTACTATAAGAATTTCATGTTAATACTGATATTTCAGGAAGGTCTAAGAAGAAAAATTAATTTTGAGAAAATTACTGGTCAGCTTAGAATAATTTAAAATATGCATACAATGCAAATAAAATGTATGTATTTAAAATGTCTTTTGAGTTCTGAAAAATAAAATTATTAATTCAATAATTTGATTCTGGCAGCTATTAATAATCTGGATAGTAATTTAGTGAAAAGGATGGATTAAATAAAGCAAATATGGGAAAAGTATAAAGTTGTTTGTTGGTTTTTTTCCACTTATTGACAGTATTATTAGGGGATCTGCATCTTCTTGCATGTTTGCATTGCACCTAGCATAATATTTTCTTTCAAAACTCAAATAAAACAAGTTGTTGGTGGTTTTTTTCTTGTCATTTTTCTGTTTTCAAGTTTTTTAGCTCACTCTGGAATAATATTTTTTCAGGACATTCACTGGATTGAAGGAAAGGTCTAAGATGTCATCATTAATTTATAAACCATACTCATCATTCCCACGAGATTTTATCAAACTCCAGATTGCTTACTTGGATGCTATCTGCTCATCTGCAGTGACTGCAAAAAATATGGGAAGATGAACTTGAAACGTCTTTCCAGTTGAAAGGACAGAAAAATATGTGGTTACCTGCATAAAACATGCAGATCTTCATTGTTCCATCTTGTATCATCCTGAGTCTTCATGGTTATTTTATGCACAGCTAGCACATCCATTCTTATGATGGTTTTGTTAGGTCAAACTTGATACTTGTAGATACCTGCTGCTCCCTACCTCCTACTTTCAGGATCAAGCAGATGCTAATTACTTAAGCCTTCATTAGTAGATGTCATATTGCTTTTAAAAGGATGATCTTACAGAATGTGCACAGTCTGTATGCTGAAGAGAAGGTTCCTGAATCCTGAAGGCTTGAGTGAGGTTCTTTAGACTGGAAAAGGAGGCGGGGTGGATTTTAGACTCACTGCTGTTTCAGTGTCATTTCCCTCTGGGATTACTTGTGCTCTCAGAACTAGTCTCCTTGTGCGGCTTGTCAGAGGTACCATGCAGGTTTCAAGGATGACCAAAATACACTGCACAAGGAAACTCAAGCCTGTACAAAGTATTTAGAGCCACTAACAGGTCAATGAGTACTCTGGCCTATATATGACTCTATATACATGTGCATGTGCATGTGCATATGCATAACTCCATTTCATATAAATGTTTTTTTTGGAAAAGATCTCTAAGATCATCAAGTCCAACCATTGACCTAAAACCACCATGGTCATTAAACCACGTCTTGAAGTGGTATTGATCCCAAAAATGTAAAATTCAGCAGCAGTTTTGAGTAGTGTACCAGCTTCCTATCTACTGAAAAGTGTCATAAAGTACTGGTATTGTTCATTATAGCAATGAATTCAGCAAAGCATTGACAGCGTGGCATTTTGGTGTCATGAGAGCTAATATCCTGTAAATGACTCTAAACATTTACTAGAACTTTTAAATCTGAAGTATAACTTAGAATTCACACACAACTCCACAAATTCTCGTAGATTTACTTCAGAATTCAGTAACTGTATCTCAAAAATGTGCCAATATGTACGTGTTGAAACTAACCATGGCTTTTCTTACTGTTCATGATGCACAACAGCATTTTTGTTACTGACCACTGAAATATGTCTCTGTAGAGGCTAAGAGGTGCCTCATCTTCCTGACTTTCCTTAACAGCCATTTTAGCATTCCTCCAGGCTGCTCTGGGCTGTTTCATCAAGCTTCAGATTCTTCTCATGAGAGAGAGATGAGGTAAGCAGGGCTCTCCATTTAGGACTCAAAACAGTCATGTAATGCTATGTGAAATTCTATGCAGTCATACTATAGGGTGGCATGCAGAGAGCAAACACTCATACATTCATGATCATATCATCGAAGACTGGCATGCCCATGATAGGGCAACAGAGAAATGCCACGATAAATTGGATAGCTCTGTTAGATAAGGCTGTTACACTGAGAGCAAAAGGGGGTGTGCACTCAGGCATTGTATACGTTTCACCTAATCAATGAAAACTCTAGAAATAATCTGGATCATTACAATGTCCAGTTTATCTCCTAAGTTAAGCAAGTGTACTAAAAGTCAGGTGTCTAGGACTAGAACCTACCAGGTTCTGTTTTCTCCCTAATATTTTTTCAATGATGTTTGCATTTAATCTGTCTTTGCTTAAATGTCTATAATCTAGAAAGAAACACCATCAGTATATACTTTCCTTGAAAAGAAATCAGTGAGATTCAGAAACAAGGAATCAGTAAGATTCGCAGATGAAAGATTTTATGTAACTAAAAATACACTGGCAAGCAATTAGTTCCAAATTCATATTTGCCAGTAGATGCTGAAAACACTTTGCATGAAGTTCATGGACACAAACTAAAACTCTAATAGACCATCTTTGGATTTTTCACATAAATCTCTGCTGGTTTGTATCTAATTGGAAACTAGTATGTGGTCAAAACTTCAAGAACTCAAAAAATACCTGAAGATACCCAATATTGCTTACATATATTACCAAACATGCTGCTGTGGTATTTGAAAAGCCACAAATCTTGTCAATCAAACGAAGCTCTAAAGAGTCTACTGACTGTTACTTTGACTCTTCATTGTGTCAAGGCAGAAACATTCCTTGGACACATTTAGAAAGGTTGCCTCACCAATCATCCAGTGTGTCACCAATAACTTTGTCCCTTTGCTCAATGATCTACTAATACTCTCTTAGCCATAGTTGTAGTTAGAAAACATTTTATCTGGAACTATCAACTGGCCAAGCAAAGTGGAAGAAGCCTACTGTTCTAAATAGCACAGAAACAATCTGATTGTGGTATTTAAGCTTTAAGAGGATGAAGAATTCTGTAGGAATATTAATAGACCAGATTGCATAATTGATCTGTGAAAATATGAGAGTGTAATTCTAGAAAGCTTTGTGTCCTCTAACCATATTCCAGTAACGTATCTCAGGATGTAGTTAAATTGAAGATGCAGTATAATTTTTCTCTCTGACAAAATGAATAGAATATATGAAGGAGCTTACAAAGAATTCAGAATTTTTGAACTATGGCCATTGCTCACCTTCCTGGCTGTAAAAACTACTTACTTGCCTTCAGCTTGTTTTCAGCACCGGAGTCTGATTACATTCAACGGCACAAATACAACGTAAGTGGCACACCACCTGCAAACAAAGCAACAGAGATTTTTTTCATGCACAGTTAATTCAAGTATCTGTACAATCTATAAGGGAAGGTTACAGAAGGTTAGTTCCCTGAGCGATCAAGAAAAAGTCTTGTCAGAGGAAAAGGCTGTGCTAAGCTCTTCCCTCCTACACTGTGATTCCGCATCTTCAGGTCTTCAGCCTGCTCCCTCATCTTCAGAAGTGCCATGTCCTTGTTTGATGCCTACAATGTCTCATGGCATAGAGAAGCCATTACTATAACTAACTCTGGAGTACAGTGCTATACTGTCTCATTTCCATTGTAACGTTCTAAGGTTTTTAGCCTGAGACAGTTTGCTGGTACACACGAAGATCACGAATTTGAACTACAACCTTCTAAGCATTATGGCATTTCAGCCTATATCTCATAAAAAGTTATCCAGTCTCACTTCTTCCTATTCCAAATTGAAAGAACTTTCAGTATTATTAATACAATATATATGTGAACAGTTTGCAATCAATTTCTGAATTTGTTGCGTTTGTCTGGTAGAATTCAGAATATGGGAACCCAGAATCCACTGTTTTCCCTTCTCTCATTCTGAGAGAAGCAAAAATTGTCTCCTGCTGGTCAGTCCACATTTGTAGGCACTAGAAATGTACCCTCATTAGTAGAAGGTGATTTCTAAGAAACTTGGGTGTTTTTTCAACCATATTTTGACATTTTATTTTCATAAACAGTCTTACACCCAGAAAGGATCATGAAATGTCTTTTCGTTAAAGAGATAATGTTTTTTTTTCTTTCTGTCAAAGAGTTTATACTTCTTTTTCACTGTAGTGCCTATAAATTTCAGTAGTCTTAGGTCTCCTACTGAACAGCATTTCAGCAGGTGTTAGCCCTTGTTTGCTGGGTTTGGATTTCCCATTAAGCAATGCCCAAAAGAGATCAGAAATTTTTAAAGAGATGTTTAAGAAAGAGAAAAATTTGAATCTGAACAGGAATCTTCATCTTTCTGAAACATTAAAAGAGCTCAATACCACTTTCATCTCCTCATTACATTATTTAAGCAACATACTGGATAAGCTATGTCTGAACAAAAAAATGTACACAATTACAGCATTTGTAAAAGAACTACCTTAATTTGGTCCATTATCTGTCATTCCCACATTTGATAAGCCAAGTTTAGGAAATAGAGATTACACCGGGTAAGTTGTTATCAGCTGCATTTTCAAATGACATCATTTCTGGATATCAGGGATAATAATCCAAATCGAGTAAGTTATTTTTTAAATGTATATCCAGATAAAGCTATAATAATTTTGAGCTGTAATTTAAAGATTCTTTATCATCATGGGCCCAATTTGTTTACAAATAGTAGGGTATATATTTTATATTTTTATTATTTTTGTGTCTTTGCTCATCTAAGGCAAACAGTGCAATTCCAATGCCTTCTGTATTTGTTCAAGTTAATATTTTTAAATCATCAAGGTTGGCCATCTTTGGGTTTAGATACAACCTGCTTAGTATCTTTGAATAAAAGTGACAATGGATAAGAAATTCTGTTTCAGAATTGTTTTAAAGATTAGCTACGCAGCAAATAAGAAGCTAAAAATACATCTCGTTTAATGGTATCTGCGCTATCACAGTGTAAGTTATGTGAACTGAATTGAACATTTTCATTACATCATGCTCTAATGCTTTTTCATGCAAAGCTCCAGCCTGGGATCTCTTCTAGATTTCCATGGGTGTTGCACGAGATGCAACTGCAAGAATACAATCAGCAGCTCACGTCTGCTATCATTCATTCTGCAATTGTTAATAGTGGCTTATTGCCAGCTTTTGCTATCAGTGCCTGCTAGTTTATATGAAAGCATGGGGGTTTTTTTTGGGTTGGTTTGTTTTTTTTTTTTTTTGCGTACAGACACTAGCTTTTCTAATGCTTGTCCTTTAGTTAAGATTTTGCTGTCATTCTAAAGGTTCTATATGAGTACCACACCTCTGTAAAAATACTACCTTGAGGCTTTGTGTCAAAGAGTTTGTTATGGTAAAATCTAAAAACTGGAGTCTTTCATTACCAACTCCATCGAGATTTTTCAAATCTGTCTGTGGCATGTCATGCCTATTGTACAGTTTTAGACACTAAAGCCTTCAGGTTAGCATCCCTAGTGGCCACATCAGATAAAAATCTCCTAACAAAACATATCATCCCTATAAAACTCTGTATGCTTTCTTTTTATAGGTGGAAGGATACTGACAACTGCCAGAATAATTCTGAAAGTATTACAAATATATTACATATGTATTAAAAATACATAAATAAATTATAAAATATCTTTTTTTACCTCTTGGTGAAATACAACAGGTATATAGAATAAAAAAGGCATTCATGGTAAAAGTAATAATAGCTTCGAAATGATGGTTAAAACATGCAGATGTAGACTTTTTTTAACTGGAGAAATACACTGAAACTCAGAAGAAGCATCTAATGTAGGAAAAATATCTTGCAGCAAAAAATAACCTTTCTTCTTACATATGGGAATATATTGCTGATTTACACTTTTTAGAATGTAGGCAAAGATATGTCTTTTCCAACATTTATAAAGTACTAATTTGTATTGCAACCTCTTGAAATGTCTCTATTTTATCTAGTGCATTTGAGAGATTCAGGGATATTTATAAGTCCAGGTATAAAAGAACAGTGATGGACTAATGCTGTATTTTAACAACTTTTCAGTACCATAGTCTTCTCATAAAAAACATGATCCTCTATCATCTTGAGGCTTCTGCTCCTTTTCAGTATATTCTTTCACAAAGAAATCTAATATCTGACCTGAAGTGACTATTCTTATTCCCCAAAAGTGTTATAGATGTTAGTTTTTCAGTATTTTGTTTTTATCTTGCATTTATAGATGACTAACCTCACTGCCTAATTTAAGTTTTACCTGCCTGCATTTAATAATATAAAGTTTTCTTTGCAAATCCTACCAACAGCTTCAGAGATCAAGTTTTCTTGGGCACATAATAAGAAATAAGTAATAAGAAATCTGATTTTAAAAGATAAAGTTCTTCACAGCTGCTCAGGATACTTTCTTTTTTTGCTGAGACCTTTTCTTTTCCCTGCAGATGCCAAATTAACAGAAGCATCTGAGGGTGGGTACATGAGGGTCAAGAGGGTGTGTGTTGAGAGTGACATCAACTGAGACAATAAAAGGGCTTCCAAGTTACTTAGAAGCACTATTTTAAAGTTACATTTAAGGGGTTCACTAAACCAATTCAGTAGTTTTCAATATACTTGACATCAAGAGACAGTCATCTGCCGATATACCCAAACCAGAAATCTGTTGAAGATACTAACTGGTAAGTATACTCTATTTTATTTCTCTAGGAGACTTAGTAAGAAAACTTTATCACTGATTCTTTATTCATTTTTACATTAGCTTATTTACAGACTATCTTAAAAATAAAGTGAATATTAGAAAGATCAGTCTATTTCATTATCCGAACCAAAGCTGTGAAATTAAAAAATGTGAGACAATGAGTTAGAAATATCCTGAAGTGAATCCAAGTCCTGAATTTATATTATTGGGTTGTATGGACTGCTAGGACTACATTCATACTATCATGAAAGATTCCACTTAGTAAATGCTTTTCTGACCTAGAGTAAAGCTGCAGAAAATACTGTAAAAATGGCAGTGTGAAGTTTTCTGTTTCTTAAGTTTCAGCTACTCTGTAGCAAATTTCTTAAGCTGTAACAAAAAGCTGCCTTTTCTGGCTGCCAACACTGAAAATCCAAACTGGAAACAGTTTGAACTGTTTCATTTTTGCCTGTTGTAGCATCATCAGTAATAAATGTTTTTCAAATACATGCCAAGTGGCAGTTCTGTTGATAATTCATACTGGCAATGCAGGTTTAGCACTGAAAACCCAAGGGGCTCAGTAGTGATTTCTCTGACGTAGTTAAACAGGGAATGACAGAACTCAGTAGAGTTATGCCCCTACGGAAAATTGTCAAGAGATGTGTCAGCCCTTTCATTCGAAAGAATATGCAAAAGAAATAGACAAAAGAACAAAACTTTTCACTTGCAGTGCTATATACAAGTATTTCAACATAGTTGGAGCATATAAAGTATAAGTGGTTTTTTAGTAATAATAGCAACAACAACAACAATAATAACAGTAGTAGAATATGGTGCCTTTCACCCAGTTATCCAAGAGACGGCTACCTAAGGCTGACCAAAGTTCTTAGACTTGCCTACCAAGTAAGAGTAAGCTGCTTGCTCACAAAATTAGCAACATTTAGAAATAAATTCCTCATTTGCATTATTTGTTCTAATCCATTTCACAACAAAAATATTTTTTAAAATAATTTTTCTGATGTCTTTCGTCACCTTTTTTTTCTAAAGTAAATTTCTTTGGAATTAACATAAATTCCTTGAAATAGAGTTTTATGCATGTATTCATTTCTATCTTTGTAGACAAAATGACTTCTATAAAAAATCTGACCAGGATTGCAGTCATTTTATATGCCATATGCTTTTTTACAAACTCTGATGGAAGACCAATGATGTAAGTATATTATTACACACTTTCAAAGACTGGAGGATGACTTTAGCTCTTATTGACAATCTGGTTTATTTGTCCATATATAAGTTTATGTGCATGCGAGTCTTTCTGTCCCTGCTTTTAAACCCTTTGGCCATGTTGGCCAAATTCAGTCTTCTAGTTATAGCTGTGGAGATCTCAGGTACTCTGAGTTCCTACATAATTTTCAAAAATAGGCAGCTAAGCAGAGGGAGAAAAATCAGACAAGTGTTCTCCTATGAATACCACTGGTTAAGCTGCATTTCTTGTTAGACACTTTTGGGGATCTACACATCCTTTCTGCTGTGTGAGAATCTATCTGGAACTGAGACACAAATCCACAGGTAGTCATGCTTCCTTAACTCTAGTGCTCACCAAAAACTATGTCAGAATAAATGCAATAGTTTTATTTATCAGTTACCTACTACCTTATGAGCCCTAAGCTAATCCACAACAGCTAAAATAAATTATAAATGTGTAGCAAAAAAATATTGTCACAAAACAGGACTGCCTCCCATTTTTAATGCCTTCTCAGCAATACACCTATTACTGATAACAAATCACCATCCACCCTCCTCATCTCCAGATGCTATTTCTAGAAAGGTGGGTTCTAAACCTCTGTGTTGAAATACCTCTCAGAAGTTCTCAAGCCTGGGGTTTTGAGTAAAGATCTAGAATTCAAGAAGGGCCACTGTGAGACTCTTTTTTTGCTTTTCTTTCATGCAGGAAAAGATCAGTGAGTGAGATGCAATTAATGCATAATCTTGGAGAGCATCGACACACCGTGGAGAGACAGGACTGGCTTCAGATGAAACTGCAAGATGTGCACAGTGCCCTTGAGGATACTCGGAACCAGAGGCCTCAAAACAAGGATGATATTGTCCTGGGTGAGACAAGAAATCAGAGGCTGCTCCCTGAGCACTTGCAGAAGAAATCCATCAATCTGGACAAAGCTTACATGGATGTAGTCTTCAAAACAAAGCCATAATGAAAAAAGCCAGAGCATTATGTCTAAGTAAGCATGTATCTGCATATCATTGATCAAGTAGGGCATTTTATTATTATTTATTCAAACTGCAATAAGGTTTAAAGGCCACACTCAAGATTATAGCCCCGCTCAGTTAGATTTTCATAATCAATTAATAAAATGTATTTACAGTCCACCCATGACCATTGCTGCTAATTTCTGAGTATCTTTTAAAATATATCATAAATTTCCAACATAAAAAGAAGAAGAAACCCAAAAAAGTAAGAAAGTTGAAAAATCATTTAGGACCAGTTTTACTATTCTTACATGGGCAACATTTGCATGTAATCACTGTTAACCAACAATGAATAAATGCAGTAGAACCTGTCTCCAGAATGGGGCATCATTTTGCCTAGGGTTAAATTTTGTTCAAATTTGTACTAATGAAAATATGTAAACTTAAGACCACTTTTATTTTCAGAACAAGGCCTAAAATCAGTTGAATGTTAATTACTTAGCAAAAGCTGCATGATAATCATTTAGGATTAAAGAGAGAAAACATTAAAAAAATTAAAGTAGGGAGGCAACGCTTAAGGTTAAAGTACAATGAGATAAAATAAATTCGGTATAAAATATAACCTATAATTAACTGCAGAAACAGTGGAAGCAAATATGGTAGCAAGCCCTTACCATGGCCCTAACTATAGAACTGTACCAGACAATTAACAACTGAAACAAAAATCTTCCAATATATAATTTTGTCCCTCATTTTCTCTGTAAACTATCTATCTCTGAATTACTGTATGTTGCATTAGACCTGATGTGTAAGTATTTTTTTTTGTGAGATCAGTGATTCTCATAAATAAAATTACTAATTTTCATATGCAATTTTTTGTGCAGTTGGGTTCTCAGTTTGCCAGATCCCAAAATAAGAACCATTAACATGCAGAAATCAGCCTGGAAGAGAAACCATTAGCTGTAATACATTCAAACTCTAAGCAAAACTCAGAAAGAATCAGACATAAATATGGATGGAAAAAAATAAAAAGAAAAATAGAATGTGAATTTTTTAAAAAGTAGCAAATACAAAATTATTTTGAATGGTATATGCACATATGTGCTTAGGCCCATCAATCATTTCAGACTAATAAGAATGGTTTTTTCCATAGGAATAATTGTAATTGACTCCCAATTTGTCATTGACAGCACTCAAATCTAGACGAATATCAATTTTCAAAGCTAAAGTGTCTATATGGATACTCCCATACTGGTTTTTACTTGTTTAATGTCTAGCACACCTTGGGTAACTTAATAGAAAACTCATAAATCATTACAAATATAAAAGTAATCTGGTGGAGGCTAGAAAGGTACTTGTAACTAGGAAACCATAGTTCATAATCGTGGCTATACTTCTAGTAACGTAAAGGCCCTGATGCTGCAAGCAGAAGGTATGTGCCTGTGTACATGGGTGCACTCTGCACACAGGTAAGGGTTCCATGCCTCTTGTCTATTTGTAGAATCAAGGCCTGAAAGTGCACTTTCTATTTATTCTTTTATCAGACATCTGTGCTAACTTAAAGAAATAAAATTGCATTTTTGTACCTGTGTCTCACTTATGTATTACCAAATAAAATGGACCAAAAGCTCTTGGACATTATTTCAAAGCATAAGAACTGACTGAGCTGTAACTTTTCTGATATAATCTAACATTTGCTAGCAATTTGACTTTCTTGGCTGCTTCTAACTTTGGCTTCTGTACATATTGCTTTTTGATACTGCTTAGCTCCCTGTTAAACAGCACAGACCATCTTGACTCCTCACCTAGTTAGCACATTCTCACAGCTTTTGTGCAGCCTGCTTGGCTGTCATTGTTCTGCTAGCAGATTTCAAGAACTGCATGGTTTATCTCTGTGGTTATTGTTAAAGGATGGAAAAGAGAATCTGTTTAACAGATTCATGTTTTGCTGTATATTGTAGCAAAGCTTCTGTCTTGTATCAGGCATTTCAAAGACACAAATCTTTGCACTCCTGCCCACTCTTTCCCTCCTCTCCTGAATGAGGACAAGGCGTACAACTTACCTAACGTTCCCTGCCTGAAGCAGTCAGATTTGCTAATGCATCAGGCAAGTCCAGCGCTGAACACTCACTGAATCTTCAGTAAATCTTTCCCCTGAAAGTGGAGGATACTCTGTAATTTATATAAGAAGCACATGAGAGGCATTGACTATAGAGTTCCACTCTCCGGAATCTGACAGTAAATTTGTCAACTGGTCAAACAGGGGCTTAGTATAGTGGGTTTTTTTGAGACTCAAAAGACCCCATACATGGTGGTAGATCTTCATGGTGGAACTACAGCAAAATATGTACCAGACAACCTCACAGTGCACAAAGGAGAACAGATAAACATTCAAAAGTCTTGACAGAAAATCTTCTCCATTTCTCCTCCCAAACTGTCCACCAATTCCAATTTGCTTCAATATACTTATTGCCTAGAGTTATAAAGTCCTTTCACATGATATGGAAGTCAAGCTCTGCATATATTTAATAATGACAACATATCTTAGAAGACAGATAAATTCTGTCTTTAGATCTGAATACACCTGGAGCTTGGTACTGGTTTATTCTTCCCCCAGGAGGTGTGCAAAGGGCTTAAGCGTCATCATAGCAACTGTGTCACTTCAGTACGCTGAAGCTGCCAACGCTGTGGGACATCACAGTTCCGCTGGGGTATCATGGAATGAAAGCCACTAATCACATTGCAGATTGTAACCTATAGGGTTGTGCAAACAAAAATTAGAGTTGTATTTAAGTCAAGAATCAGTTTTAGGATGAAGGTTGAGGTAGCAGAGGTGCCAGCCTGTCCAGGTAAACTGTGTTATACCCTTCTTTGGCTTTTTCATCTGTGTCAGTCAGGGACAATAAGATGCTGGTGCCAGAGGACCGTGGGGCTGTGCTACAGGCCTGGGCGCAGAGAACGTGCTGCCATGTAAAATCTGTAACGGCTGTTCCTTAGAACACTTTGTGTATGAACATAGAGCTCCAGCGGAAAGGCGCTTGCTTCGCCACCATCCCTTCAGAGCAGGCCCAGGGGTGGAAAGCCTGCCTCACCTTCGCCCAGCGCTTCGCGGCGGCAGGCGGGAGCCCGCCAAGCGCAGCTCTTCCCGCCGGCGGGCGGCGCTCGCTCTCCAGCGCGTCCTCCCAGGCCCTCACACCGGCAGCCTCAGCCGCAGCGAAGGCTCCGCCTGTTTGGCCGCGCACTCTGCGGCGCCACCCGGCGAAATTGCACCTGGCCCACGCCAGCTGCCCGCGGCGCGGCCCAAGGCGGGGCGGCGGCAGTCCTCAGGCAACCCCGGGCTGGGCCCGCCGCCGACAGTATTGCAGAAACCACCCCTCAGCGTTCTGACCCGCCCCTAGCAACGGCGTCGTCTCGAGCCGCCTCATCCCACCCCTGTTCCTCAAATGTCGTGAGATCTGGGCGCTGCGGTCGTCTCCGCTGCGTGCTGGGCGGCTCTCGCGAGAAGTGGCGGCGGCGGTTGCCGGGCCTGGGCGCAGCGACCGGTGGCGGCGGGGGACGGTGGCTCGTCTGCGGCCCCGCGTCGGTGAGTGGGGGACGGCGGGGCGCGGTGGGGCCTGCTGAGGGCCGGGCCCGGTTGGGCAGCGCGAAACGCCGCTCCGCGGTGGCCTATGCCACGGCTGCCGGGCCGTTTTCTCCCGACCAGGGCCGTTGCCGGTGCGACAGAGCCGGTGAAGGGTGCGGGCGGCGACGTTCCTCTGCGGCTCGGTTCTCGGCTGCGGCTCCTGGTCTGTGCCCTCTTGGGTCTTGCGCAGAGCTGGCCTGTTCGTGGCTGTACCGTTCGAGCGACGGCGGCCCCTACCCTTGGGAGGCACCGGAGCGGTGCAGTAGTCGCCCACGGGCGTTTCATATTGCTTCAGCCGGCCTCGTGGGCCGTGCCTGGGGTTTCCCTGTCGCCTGAGAGCTGTTACACTTTAAAAGCATTGTTCAGGCTCTGAGTCTAGATAACCGTGTTATGTGTAGTGTCATAAGCAGACTGAACACTACGTGAAATACGAGTTTTAATCGTGTAACGTGTGTTGGTAAAACCTACGGTTGCTATGAGGGCTGTACAGAAACAGTATTATTGATTAGGACTGTCTGACAGCGATGGTGTAATGCTGGGCATACTTATTTTACAAAATAAGCTTTGATTTACCTCTTAAGTGATTTCATAGTGAGTTCACTATCTTTAGAAAACTTTTTCCACATAACCATATTTTACTTGCAGAAAACATCAATTGCTGATATGATAAAGCTGTGATAGTACAATTATGTGTTACTGTTGCTTAGCATTACTTAGTTTTCTTTCAATTCACTTTTATTTCTAGCTATTGCTTCTGTGTCTCTTTGCCTTTTATCTCTAATCTCATCAAATGTGTCACTTCAGAACTCTCTTCTTTCAGAATTTGGATCCAGCTCCATCACAGACCTTTTCCAGGTTTGTTTATGTCACTTGTCTGGTTCCTTTGTACAAAATATTGATTGAGCATTGCATCTTAATTGTTCTCTACTGCTGGCTGCTGCTTACAAATGTTTAAAATAAAGAAAAGGGGTACATGCCTAAAACCTGACTTCTCAGTACCCTTTTGACTGTCATCTCACTTCTCCTTATTTTTGTTTTGCCTTTTTTCTTCATGAATCGTCTTCAAGAATTCATTTAAGGAGTACTTATCTCTGTTGTTGCTTCATCTGTGGTGATCTTTTCCCTGGAAAACCCTCTCTTTCTTTATTCCATGTACTTCAATTAGATGATCCAGAAATACAGATCAGATTCTCGGTTTCACACTATTCCTATTTCATAATTTGACAGTTCATGCTCTTTTTTCTTTTATCTGAAATAAAAGTCTGTCTCTGCATCATCTTGTGTAGGTTACCATTAAGTCCTGTAGCCTGAACACAAGTATTGTCAAAATAAACTGGCTGGGTTTTTTTTTAACAATTTCTCTGTAGTTAAGGAAACGTGTGCCACTGTATTTGTTTTGCAGGTCTGTCAGTGTGGTTTTGGCTTTGAGTAGGTCTTTTTCTTACAAAACATCACAGAGAATTTTTTATTCAGACATGCAAAGTTCCTGTCAAAAGCCTTTTGCGTATTACCTCTTGATTTGTACCATTTCTGTCTCAAAACCTCATTGTAGTCTCTAACAGTCTACCTGTGGTTATCATTGCTATCTACCAATGATGCTGTTCTTGTGAGGCTATTCTTAGCTTTTTTAGCACATTTGTGTTTGAGCTTTTGCCCAGTGTATTAATGCCAAGGAAACTGGGGATTAAGAAAGACAAGTTAAAGCAAGCTCCCCTATCAAACACTAAATTCCTTCTTGAAGTCCAGTTTTCCTTTTAGTCCCTATTGTATTTGAAAACTGTAAACAGCTGATATGTCATGAAACTGCTTATTGAGTTAGTAACAAACATCATCACTGTTGGGTTTTCTGCCACCTTTTGTTATGAACTGTCTGCTTTCATAGATTGTACCCTTGAGGCTGCGGCTGTGTTGTCCTGTATGCACACACAAAACCCAGTCTCATTATGTGCCAATTTCTTTCAGTACAGCTTTCCTTTAGCAGTGTTGTTTAAATCTTGGCCTGGTGATGTTGCTTATCGATAAAACGACGTATCTCTTTAAAATGCATATAAGATCTAAAGCTAATTTAGAATGCATTTAAAATATGAACAATTATTTGGGATTTTCTTACTCACTGAGTTGTATTGCTACAGCTTGTTACAATCATGGGGCAGATCTTGAGTGTTTCTTCAAGGAATCTACCTAATGCTCTATTTTCATGCTGTTCGTCTTATCACTGATGCTGAGTGTTATAAAGCTTTGTTCTGTCTGTGTTCTGTTTTATATTTTGGGGCCACAGGGGAAGAGGATAGTAGTATTGTCAAGAAATTAGGTTCTGCACCTTTTTCCTGCAGTGATAACCATGATTCTGCTGTTGTGTGGGAGAAGTTGCTCAATCCACTGAGCTTTTTCACAGGTAGACCTAGGCTGATTTTACATCATGAATCCTAATACAGACGGGGAGCTGGGAATCATCTGCCTCTTGCTTTTTAAGCTTTCAGTATCCAATATGTTTTACATTGCGTTCCATTTAAGAATATCATTAGCTTCTTGTGACTGCTCTTTCATTTATTGGTTTATTTCTACTGACTTTGTACTTATTAAGAGAAACTTCAGTCCTGACATACTGTGTTAATGTTAAGACTGTGTTGCAAAGGGTGTTTCTCAGCTATGCTTTAAGATGATAATTTATAATGCTATTTTATGTGGCTGCATTGTGGCTGATATGTGCACTAGTTTGCAAGAAACTCACTTGACATGTATGGGTTTGTGTGATATATGGTGTTTGCATTATGAACATGTGTACTTTGAACTGTACTTCTTAATTAGGATGTAATGTCACTGTGTTTGCATTCCCAGTAAATGTTAATTTTAAGTTAGTTATTTTTGTTGCTGCTTTGTGCTTTGGTGACTAGAAGCAGTGAACCGCAGGCTGTGACTCTTAGAGAAAGTTTAAGTAATCTGAATCTTGGAGTTTCTGTGTCACAACTAATGCCAGGTTTGGTTCAAGTTGGTTACTTGTCTGTTGGATCTTGTCATATATCCTGGTTCAATTTACACTGTTTCACTGATGGAGCAGGTTAAAGCCTATGAGCTTCTGAAACCTGTCCTGCTTTAGAAAATACTTCTGACCAAAGCTTAAAGCTGAGGAACTGCCTGAAGTATTGCATGTTAGTTACCCGAATCTTGTCTTCTGTACTGACAGCTGGAGCAATCAGTTTTGTTCCACCTGATGAGCTGATGTCCAAAACATGGCATCTTGGGCCTCTACCTCAAAACTTCAGGCTGTTTTAATCATGTTTTTCAGTCAGACTCCAGCTTTGCAGCCTTACATGTATTCCCAATAAATATGGTGTGGCTGACTGGTATAAAACATAATGATATTGCTTGAGATTAGCTTTACTTGAAATCTTTCCGGAAAGATTTCCAAAGAATGTTTTCGTTCCTCACCCACAGTACCTTGAGGAGCGCAAGTCCTGCATCTCACAGAAGTATAGATCCACTCTGTCCAGTGTCTGATACTGTCTAAGTCTTGTTTAATCTGCTGTGCATCTTTCGTTCACTGTGTTTTGTTATGGCACAGAACTGAACATGCTTTAAGTATTATTTAACATAATCTGGTCTGCAGCTATCATAAGTTAGTGCATGATACATCCTTTCATGAGTGGTACAAGCGCATTAATTACTATTTTGCAACATCTGGCCTGGTTACTACCTCAGCTATTGGCTTCTCAAACTCAATGGGCGTCTGTCTTTACAATTTCCTTGTATTCAGTAGTCCACAACTTTCATAAATTAGTGATGATTCTGGCCTCCAGTTGATGTTAGCAAATCTGAAGTGTTATAGCTGTATGTGTTGAAAGCTTTGATTTCCTGTTTTGCACAATTTTTCCTGTGATAATTCTCTGGAACATTAGCTTTCTGCAGAGGGGTAAGAAATCATTCTTTGCACCTGGATACTTGCTCATTAGTTAATTGGAATGGCAGTCAGTTTGGCTGATATGGCAAATATTGACAGTATTTTGTGATTTACAAAGGATAGTTGGATTTGTTGTCATGGTTTGTCTGTTTTTTTTAGTTTGGTTGTTTCTTTCGGTGGTTTTGTGTTGTTTTGTGTTGGTTGGTTGGTTAATTTCATTTTGTTTTGCTTTTTTCTTTATTTACATGCTTCCAGTAACTTTCTGCCTTTACCATCATTTCAAAAGCAGTTTTATGGAAGGCATTGAATAGTATTTGGGGCCATGTACTCCTGCAAGTTTTTTTCTTTCATGTGCAAGACCAGAATGTCCAGGGAAAAATGCTTACTTTATTCCCTACAGTGTGAATATATTAAAGAAAAAAAATACTGTTTGATCCATAGTTGAAATGTCCTCTTCTACTGCAGAAAAAAAGTGGATTTGCAGAAGTATTAATCAGGATTAGTTAGTTACTTTACAGAATTTATGCAGCATTTGCTAATTGAAAATTCTTCTTCTCAGTTGAGAAAAGCATCTAAAAGTATTCTTTATCTATAGTCTTATATGTTTAAAACATCAAATAAAATTGATAAATTACATTTGTTTGTAATCCATACAGAAGCACTATCAGCAGTGGTCAAGAAGAAAAAAAAAATCTCTGTGTTACAGCCAGTTGTTTCTTAGGAAGTCTTATTTATTAAGATCCTGCTAAGTAGAGGATGGAGGGAAGACTGTTTCTTGTTCATAGGATGATGCGTTTGGAACTGTGTTAGAAGTTTTACAAGATGTGACTTTGGGCATTTCAGATCATTTTGAGTTGTGTGCCAGTTTGGTACTTCATCAGTGACACTTCTGGGGATCCTTCATGCTTTAAGCTGGGAAAAGGGAATACTGTTGTTCATCAGAAGCATTCCCATTTGTTTCTGTTCTGTGTCACCTATTGTTTGTAACGGCTTAAGTGTGTAACTGCATAGCAAAGCAGATTGAGGAACTGATCCTACCTGAAACAATCTTTGTTTTCTTGAAGTGGATATGAACTTGTACCCTTCTGTTGAATCTGTCACTTTCATTAAATGAAAGATGGGGAGAAGGCAGATAGTGTAAGGTAATGTTAGAAAGTGACTCTAAATTGTCCCTTCCAGTGTATTTCTCATAAAACCAGCTGTTATCTTTCCAGTACAAAAGCTAAATTCAAATGCTGACATCCTACCTCAATGAAATGAATAAGAATTAACTCCTGCATAACAACCTGCTTCTGATAAGGCACCTGCTTTGGCCCACACCTGAGAGGAGGCCAAGGTGTTTATAGATGATTTGAAATTATTTTAATGTTTTAAATTATTTTAAAGAGAAGAGACAGTTTGTGGAAAAAAACTTGAAAAGAAACAGTGATAAATTAGCCTGTCACTATCATGTTTCAGCAAATACGGGAGGGAAAGCAGCAGTCTGTAGCTGGTAGTGACTTCAGAATGGGAGCTGTGGTGTTCCTCTGGAGATGGCTCATCTTTGCTGCTTGTTGTACATCATGTTGTTGCCATGAGTAGCAAGACTCACGGTATGTCTTGCTCAGGTGACTCAGTCTAATGAACACAATTTGTTTCTGTTCAGGATAAAAGGTGTCTTTTTTATCACTTTTGTGTGAAAATGATACATTGTATTACACCGAAGTTCTGAATGGCTTCTGCTAAAGTAACTCATGACTGGATTTATAAATCAGCCTTCCTTCCCCTTGTCTGATTAATAATATTCTTTCTGTTCTGAAATAGGTTGTAGGTTTTTCTTTTATAAGCATCTGAACACACCTGATGTGTGCAAATTCTGTAACCTTCTGTATTTCTGTAGTATTATCATATGTTGACTGTGCTTTGATAATCTGAATTTCCACACAATGAGGCTTTTTGGTTGTTTGTTTTTTGTTGGGTTTTTTCATGAGAATTTTGACTATTTCCTGTAATTTTAAGATTTTTTTTTTCCTTTCCTTTTCTGACTCTGTATGGATGCCTGATCATGAGTCTTCCAGTCAAAGTGTGTTTAATTATAGGAACTCTTAACAGGAAAAAAAAACAACCCTGTGGCAGAGATTGTATACTTGGTATAAAATATATTTTCTTTGTTAGAACTGAATATGAAGGAAAGACTCATGTGGAAGTAACATTTTTAAGAAGTATGTTCTGTACCATTCCATTGTTACAAAAATGTTTGGTCCTAAATTTAGACAAGAGAATTTAAAGAAGAATTTGTTGTTTTCCCTGACTAGAGGGACAGCTTTTTAAAAAGAAGTCTTAACTCCTTTGGGACTCGCTTGCAGAAAGATAAATTCCAATGAAGGTAATAATACAATAAAGGAGGGGGGGAGAGGGTGTTTCTGAAATATTTAGCCTAAAATTTTACAGAAACATAGTAGGCTTATTTTTCCTTTACAGATAGATAAGCCTTCTAAGTAATTTGATTTATTTTTTTCCAGATGCTCTACAATTGTCAGCTGTTCACTTGTGGCTACTTTTTCTTTTTTGTAACCATGTCATTCTAAAGTATACAACTCTCTTGACACAATTATCACTTATAGGTATGACCTGAGCATCAGTCACTTAAGATTGACCTTCTTTGTTGACAGATGTGACTGTTTTATATATGAGTGAATTTTAGTGAGAGTTGAACATAATAGTATCAGGGAAGGGTAGGCTTGTAATGGTCAGTGAAACAGAGCATTTCTAAGGATTGCTGTTGATTGCCTTTTGAAGAAAGGACTCTCATAGAACTGTTTCTTAAAGTTAATTCTGTATTCCTCTTGGGCAGCTATTCAAACACTAAAGCTGTTGGTCTGTCTTCTACAGGTGGGATCTTTGAACTAACTTTATACACCTGAAAGAAAAATATGATGCATTTGTTTTGTATTTTATAACCAGTGACTTTTCTGTTCGGATACAGTGAAATTCACTGTGGCAAAATGAAAGTTGTCTGCCAACTTTTATAGTTTATTTCTTCTAACAATGTTTTGTTAGTGTAGGTATCAGCAAAATGTGTAGGATATTATTGTCATGCAATTTAGAAGTTGTGGTTCAGTATATCCTAATTTCTGTCCTTACAGTTTAAAAAACCCCAACACTTAACATACTAAATTCTGCATGTCTATAATCTTTTTTTATGTGTGGCATTATTTAAAGGTAAACACTGCTCTTTTAATGTAGGTTGTGAGTGCTGCATGTGTGCTTTTCAGAGCAGTAGTGTGAGGAAGCTGGCAGTGGAATGGCAGGACGGCCTCATCCTTATGACAGTAACTCCAGTGATCCAGAGAATTGGGATCGGAAATTGCATAATAGACCTCGTAAACTTTGTAAACATTCAAGGTAGGTGCTGTGTACCATCTGTTGCATCTCAAAAACTATAAATAACAGTTCCTTCTAAAGGATACTGTATCTGGTTGTGGCAAGTCCTGTCATAAATTTTGTAGTTCTTAAAAGGAATGTTTCTTAATTCTCGGAAAAGGTATTTTCTAACCAAACTGGTTTGTCAGCTTCCCTAATCTGTGCTAGATTTATTTTCCTGTGTGTGGGATTTTCATCTTTTCTAATAAACCTGAATGCCTTGTGTGTGTATCAAGACACCAGCTGTGTGACTAAAGTTATTTTTTTGGGGATGCTATTAGGAGTTACTTCCTGTTCATCACATTTTAGATGTTGGTGCTCTCCATTTAAGTAGTGTACTTAAAATGTGCAACTTGTTCATGATAACTATTAGTTAATAGTTGCTTGCATGGGAGCAGCACACTTTATAGCACTTTCTTTGTAGAGCTGTGTGTCAGATCTGGTTTTTGCCTGCATGTCTCACTGTAAGAATGTTTTTTTCAATGCTTCTTGATTTGAGGACATTATTAAGTTAAATAGTGGTTTTTTTCCAGCATATACTGTTCAAAAATGACCTAACTAAGGTGCTTAGTCATCTATCAAATGTATGTGAAGAAGCATGTTGCTGGAAATATATATAAGCATCCAAATAAGTGTGTATCTTCCAAGTACTTCGCCCTTTTAGAATTGCTAAATATAACTAAAGCATCTCTGTTAGCTAGCTAAATTTGTTAGTGATTTAAGCTTTCACATTTGTGAGATGATGGTAAAAGAGCTAAGGCACACATTCAATTACAGCAGCTTAATTCAGTTTTTATTGTACAGGTTAAGATAAATTGGACAAGTGTTTCCCAAAGTATTCTATGGGCCAGTAATATTGTGGGTTATTTTCTTGTCATTAAGTCTTGGATAATTGAGAGACATCCAAGAAGGCAGGAAAAAAGAATGCACCAATAATTAAAAGGTTCACAAGGAGACCCACATAATTATAGCCCTGTCTGTGGCGTGAATAATGGAATGGTTAACGCAGAACTGAAGAGCGTGGCTGGTGCTAGTGGTCAGCTATGGAATACAGCTTTGTTCAGTTGATGGTTTTATTAAGATGATGGTGTCTGGCAAATGGTTGATTTGTGGTTCTTATTTAGGATCAGAATGTGACACTGTATCAGCAAATGAACAATATAGATATAATAGGGCATTGTGTGCTAGTTGAGAACTGTTCACTGCCAGGTCTCAGAGTGTGACTGAAGTGGGTGATTCATTGCTGAGTCTGGTTCACGTAGTCATCTCTGATCTCATGCTACCTCCCATGACTGGTCATCTGGAATAAAACCTAAAAGATGCAGATGACCTGGAAGTCAAACCTAGGTAAATCCAGTCCAAAGAAACAGTGCACATGTCTTACCATGTGTGGTCTCTTGTGGATTATCTTTCCAGGGAGATGTTTAAATAAAAAGCTGAGCAGCTTTCTGAAAAGATGATTTGATGCAGATAAGAGTCTCAACAAATTCTATAGGCTATGCCTTTCAAAAAGGCTGCTGTTGATCACTTCGATATGAAGCCATGAAATCTATGCATCTAAAATAATTGCAGCTAAGTTGAACATAATTCTGGCAAAACCAATTTGTGTTTCCAGTAAATGATCAACAGCTAGTGTTTTATGAAAGCTTTTCATGTCTCTGGTAAAGCTGCTATCTGAACAGAACTGCTTTGTTAAAATTTTAACTACTTGAGTCTTACTTCATTGCACTTGTGAAATATGCCTTGTTATCATAAGGAAAAACACATTTAATGTCTGAAAAAGGTAATGGTGAAATAACTTTATGAAAATCTCAGCAAGGGAGTAATATCTAAGATAGATGTGTAGCTTGTCATTTCTTGATGCTCTGGAGTGCTTAATCCTCTAGCCTTAACATTCTTAAAATAGCTTAGATAATTTTCTAGACTCATAGAAAACAATCTAGGACTGTGAGCTGTCTTCCAATGTGTAAGGCTTATGTAGCAGCAAGGAGAGCCACAGGGCTTGGCTTTCTTCACTGTGCTGTCTGTTTAGAGCAAAGGATATGTGGCAAAACTAACAAGGTGTAGGTATTAAACAGCTGCATAGGTGAGCATGGCATTTTTTTCTCTCTAGTTTGTGTGTCCCCTTTTTGAAATCTCTGGCAAGTTACGCTGTCTTTTTTTCTCTCTTTTTTTTATTACTTGTTCTGAGATGGGCAATGTAATGGAAAACTCAAAAGAGAGAGATGTGGAAAATAAAGATTAAAAGTACCATGCAGACTATGCCTGGTATGAATCTAAAGAGACTGACAGGATGAAATTATATGGTGTTAAAGCTGACTTTAACAAACAATACAAACAGTCTTGCTTGTCCAAGCTATTACAAAAATACTTGAGATGCTTTTTATTTAAGTACCCAAGTAAGAGAGAAGAAATCTTTGAGGAAGCATATGTAAACTAAACTGTGGCTAAGGTTAAAGTAAATGGTCTCTGAATGAATGTTTTCATTGTTAGGTATTGCTGTTCTGACCTTTCTGTTTTGTTTGTCATTGGTTATTAGCTTCCCGCATGTACTTTATAGTGTTGTGGTTTTTGTTATTGTTGTAAGCCTATAATTCTAGTGCTGTTGTACCAAGTATTTTCTCTGGACTTGTGGCCAAAAAAATCTGTCTTTAATTTGCCTTTTCATTAAGATGTTGCCTGGATTAAATGTTTCTAAAGCACTTCTCATTTAGTCCCATTTGTTAGTTTCTTGCTTCTTCATTCTGTTTAGGTAGTATTAGATTCAAAGTCCTGCCTGTTCCAGTGCATTAATGAACAAAATGTGGCTGTGATGTGATTCTGTTGTCATGACTCTTGAATCTTGGAAAATCTTCAACGTCTTGGAAAATTTTCCTGTGTATGACAAGTTATCGTGTAGATGCCGAATGCTGAGAAGTTTTTCCCTGGTATTTTTTATGCTGGGAGAATGCGTTCATGAGCTGTGAACAGAAATGCTACTTACTTCAGCAGTTTGTAAGAACATGAAGCAGCCCCAGAAGGGTCCTTTTCTCATATCTGGAATAATATCAGAACATATAATCTGTCCTCCACTGTAGGACAGGTTTTACTTCCCTTTGTGTAGATTTGGTTTCTGCAGTTGAACTTTTTATAGTGTGGGGCGGCAGGCCTACAGAATGTACAATGTGGAAATAATGAGGCCTGCTTTTGTCACAAACCTGGGTCATATTCTGTGAGTTACTCTGCATCATCATTAACTACAAATATTCCTGCTCTTGATTGCAACCTGGTAACTGGCAGATCAAGAGCTCTCCATCTAGATTTTATTTGCACTAGGATGTAAATTCCTAAGAAGAAATATGACTCTGAGTTTCTTAAACTTTGATTTTTAACACTCTCATCCATTTTTCAAATTGAGTAGGAATTGGTGTTCATTTATGGAGGTTGTGTATTTGGGTAGCTTGCAGAAGTCATAAGGTGTGAATATGTATCTGCCTAAATGTCAATTCCTAGCTGCCTGAAAAATCCCTGTGACAACTGAACACTCATGGGATTTCTGTTTCCTTCCTGAAATGGAACTGAGTTACTAAGAAATATATTACTCATGGTTGAGAGAGCCCTCTGAAGACTAAAATTGTGTGAATATTTAATTATCTTGGAGCAGGAGAGTTTTCACAGAGTTGTGTTGAGCTGAGGTAAGATTCTATAGCACTCCCCACATTTAAGTGGAGAGAATTCTTTCTGAGGGCTTCCTTGTTGGAGGTGGAGCCCCAAGTTAGATGTGACTGCTGTTCTGTGCTTCTACCAGATTTTGATGGATGTGTGTCCTAGCCTGAGGGGCAGTTTTTTGGGAATCTGGAGCAAATCCAACCATGGCATGTTCTTTCTACCTGAAATAGGAGTAAAGGAGAACAAAACATGCTAATTCTGCTACAAGGGAAGACCCTGTGTAGGAAACCAGTGCTGAAAGAACCTAGTGTACTTGCACTTTTTCTTGGTGCTGGGGAGTCAAAAACATACCTGAGAAGAGCATGCTGGAAAAAAACTTCTATATAATTTATTATAGGCATGTCTCCCATGGCTTACTAGGAAGGGAAGATAAGGCTTACAAGACTGTGATGGTTATTCTACCCTTGGGGCATGGGGACTGTAGTGGTGTGAGTCCTCCCTCACAAGACCCTAAAAACAGAAGAAAATTCACTGACTCAGGTAGCTGAAAATGTGTGATCAGAAATTTTCCTTCTATGTCTAAAGAGTTGACTCTTGAGTCTGAAATGCCAATGCGCTCCTGCTTTTCTTACCACAAGTGTCTTATTTTTCTTACTTTCTCTTTATTAAAAATCTTTTGCTGAACAATTCCCCTTATTCCTTCAGCTTTCATCATATTTTAATTTCCACTCTACTGCTTCTGACATCTTGATATTTATTGTAAGACTAGCTTTTAAACTGTGCCTCGAGTGTGTTATGACTCCTTAAAACAGCCTACAGATGTTCTAAAAAGAATCATTAAAAAACCCCGAACTGTACCATAATGCTTACTTATCCTCCCTCAAAGAAAAAAAACTTTAGAAAAATTGTATCCTACTGTGTATTAATTCGCTGTGTTGTCTTTTTTGTGTTTGGTGGGCTTTACTTGTCAAGCATTTGATCAGCTATTTATGTGAAGATGTAGTATGTCAGGACTTGGTGATTTCTGATCAGTAAACATAGAGATGAGTATAAATATAAACCAATGCTTAGATTGCCACAAAGTGTCATAAGATTTTTTTCCTGGCTTAGACTTGCTGGAAAAGGGGATGTTTGTAGTTAAAACATGGATGCTATGCTGGCTTGTTCTCAAAAGGCTATCGCTGTACCTGCTGATGAACTCACTGAAAGGTGAATTAATTTTAAATATTAATCCAGACAGACTTTACAGGAACAAATTAACTGTCCCCTGAAACTTGCATGGATTTGTCTGTCTGGAATGATTATGAGAGATATGACAAGAGAAAGTTAGCAATAACCTTTTCAGATGCGGTGTTTGTGTGCTGAAACCCGACAAGCTGGCAGGACTAGAAATAGCTTCGCAGATGGTACTTGGCACGGTACTGAGCAGCTCTCCTCTCGCACGCTCCCCTCCCTGCCTGTCAATTGCAGTACCCAATGGCTGCTTAGAGATGGGGAAACAGCAAGTATGAATTCAGCTCACAGGAGGCTGTGAGGTCAGACGTCAGTATTGCACTACGCATGGCTGAGTCAGTGACTGTGAGAAATTGAATTAGTATCTGGAGGGGTTTACGTCTTTGAACACTTAATGGACTGTATAGCTATAACCTCGTATCCTTGAGGGGAAGATGATGGAGGAAAAGGTAAAGCTCGCTGATGGTGCAGTCAACTACTGAAGAAATGATGGAAATACTAAATATGCTGAACTTAACAAGTAATGCCAAAGGATGCTGATCTGGCTTTCAAAGCTGCCTTCTTGGAAGGAACAGAATTCCTTTGTGCTCTGATTTCAAAATTACTCCCATGCTTTTGTGTTTCTTCCCTGATAGATACAAGAGGAAGGTGCGTATCTGTTAACAGGAATAATCTGTGGGCATTATTCAGAAGAAGAATGAGGAAAAGGAAAAATACTGTCCTTTGTGTGCACTGGTCAATTGAAACGTCTGCTGACAAAGAACAGACTTCAGGGGGAGGAAGAGGGGCATAAGCATTGTCATTGTGTAAGTCCTAGCGATATGAGCAGAACAGATTTCTTTCTTTCCTAAATTCTTATAGCATTGTATCTATAACTTAGTGTATTAGGTAAAGCTCTGTATTTGACAAGTGTTAATTGTGTGAATCATCCCAGGAAACAATTGGATCTAAGTTTATATTTTAGGAAAATTTAGTTAATGTAAATTTTAGATAAAGGGAGAATAAAAGGGTTTTGGTTAATACTCCATTGCTGTGTCCTTTTCTTTTAAATAAGGTGTTAGTGTGGTTTGTGAGGATAGTAAGTACAGTGATTTAGCACCATAATTCTGTGTGGATAAGCCAGTTTTATAAACCAAGCATCTTTATTGGCAGTGTTCTGTAGGATTTGAATACATTCTAATTGTTTTGACAGTAGAATTAATTCAGTTTAATGACTTCTTTTAATAATTAGTAATATATTCAGAGAAATATGTTGTTAAGTATAAAGACAAACCAAAGCCCTCCTTCCACAGATGACTCCAAAGCATCACTAAACTGATGAGCATTTACTTCTTAAGCATTTACTTCTACTAAAGACAGCTCTTCTCTTACTGCAAAAAATAGGAAGCATACCAGTGTGACAAGTGTGCCATTTAGATAGTACTCTGTTTCCTCCTTTGCATCACATTAAATAGGTTTGCTTAAATAAAACCTTGATTGATCTTGGCTTTCTGTGAGGCAAGTGATTTTAAAGGGAAGAGGCATTTTCCTTACAAAGGCAGAGCTTCCTTGGTCCCTGACTTGAGAGGGAAAATAAATTGACTTTGAGTTCTTGACTGCGTGCAGTACTAGTGTCCCCGTGTTCCTTTAGAGCCAAGAAAAGCTGTGTATTAAATTCGTGAAGATCCTCTAGATAAATATTCATAGGGTTGGTGCTTGTAAAGTAATTGATAAACTGAGAGTCTTACCTTTCCTGTATAAACTTTTGAGTGCTAGATGGCTCTCTCTATATATGAGGGTTTTTCCAGCTTTAATGATTGAGGCTGGAGGTTTAAAATGTTCCTTTGGGTTTTTTCTCTCATACAGTTTTCATTTAAATGCAATATGTTAAGCATGCAGGTGAAAATTTCACTTGTAGACTGGTATTGCCTCAGTCACTGCCCATGGCTTCCACAGCACGAGTTACAGCTGGTGGTCATCAGCTGGGGAAATTAACTGAAGGTTGACATCAAGCACTTATTTTCAGAGTGAGATAGAGATCTGAAGCTATAATGACTTTCTTGGAGGCTTGAAATCATGCACTGTGCAGAGCAGCATTGGCTCTTGTAGGCTGACGTTACAGGTTAATACAGTATGGCAGCCAGGTGCTGCAAGAGACCAGTGGCTTCTTGGCACTTTCAATTATCAGCAGTTCTTTGCTGCTTGAGAAGTACTGCTGTTACATCTGATCTGCATAGTGCTTCTGTGAACCACAATGCTTCCTAGCAGTTTGCCTGTTCTTGCAAGTGGGGTAGCTCTGCTTTGCCATCAGTATAGGTAGGTAGTAGCATCAACATAGCTGTGGAACTCCCTAGTGAATGCCAGTTTGGCTTGCCTGCTTTGCTGGGGACAGACATATAGTTGAAGTCCACACATTGCCAGTATGGAGCAAAGAGGTTTTGCATTTCACTGCAGGAACAACCTCCTGTCCATAATGGCTTCATTAGAGGGGGGGGGAAATTACACTGTTAACAAGTCCTTCTATCAAAAAAAGTCAAAATTATTTGGTAATTCTGATGTCTTAATTTTTTGGAACATTTGCAACTTCTTCTAAAACTTCTTTACAGGAAAATACAAGCCACAGCTCTCCTTTCACATGTACTGGCCACAGATGTAGCTTCTTTTTCAGATAGCTCAGTGACATAGTTTTCCTAGTCAAATATTGCCAGTGACTCTCTCTTCTGTTATGGTAGATTCCACTTCTTTATTTTGTCCTTTGTTCAGATTTAAACTCACTTTAGTTCCCTTGCTCGGTGTAGATCAGAGTTGTACTTCAGTGGTAATACTTACGAGAGTATGCTGAACAAATGGAACCTCAGATTTCGTCAGAGTATATATCCAACAAATCAAAGACTTTTTTTTTTTTTTTTGTTTGGATGTACTGTAACTAATAGTGATGAGATTTAAGATTAACATTTTAGATGGTTGTTATTAAAATGAGATTCATGATTCAGATGGTGCTATTGCGAGCCAAACTGCTTGAATCCTCAGAAATCTTGCAACTTTGGCATTTGACTTGCATCTTCTGGCTAACAGATAATGTGCCTGTCTCATAGTTGGCATTAATCTGTATGTTAAAGGGAGAGAAGTACAACAGAAAAAGCAAGCACACAAATAGTGTGCCTAGCTGCAATTTGAACAGCTCTTTGATATTATTTTACTAATCTAACTGTTTCAGAAGAATTGATTTTAATATTTAAGGATCCTGTTGTCCTCCAGCTGGCAGCCTCTGCTTCTTCCCTAGTGTGATGTAGAATTGATGTCTTGTGTGTCCATGCTCCAAGGGGGTGGTCATGGCTGGCAACAGGAAGCATGTTAATCCATGCACACAGCCCCTCTCCTTCCAGCCTCACTGGACATATGTACCAGGGCAGAAGTAGCTCTGGTTCCCATGCTCAGAAGGTGTAGCTGAAATTGGTTGTGCCCTGCATGTTTAGTCCTTTATTCAAACATGACTAAGGAGGAAGGATGATGCCAGCTGAGTCAATGTTACTTCCTGTAGCACCTGTTTTTCTCAGCTCCTGTAAAGAGATTATTAAGGTTTGCCCTGCTTCAGTGTGAACTCTGAATCACTGCTTTGAGGGTCATGTGGCTTTAGATGGTCTTCTGGATTAAGAACTGCATTCGAATTGCTTGCTTGTTAAAGGGTGATTGTGTCTGCTCTGCCAAAACGCATAATCCTTACAGTGGATCAGTTTCATTTCCTAGTGTTTGCCTTATTTAAAGGACCTAAAGCACTTTAGCTATTGAGAAATAGTGAGTCATACGGTCATACATTTTGATACTATAAAATATGATACCTGCAAAACTCTGTTTTCTCACTGCGTGGTTAGAAATATGATCAGGGCTAGGATCACAGTGCTGCTTGAACAAAGGCCTGATCACATGGGGCTTTATTAGGATTTACTGACATACTTTGTCATAGGACTGTGTTTTGAGTATTCCACATGCACACACCCTAACCAACCCATTGTGTGGGTGGGATAGTTGGTCATTTGATGATGTGCAAATATAATTGTGCAGGTGAGACAGAGGTTCTTCTAGAAAAAAAATAGTAAAACCAGGCCATCTCTTGGGATATTTTATCTGTAGTAGTGGTGAATATTATCATGTATAAGCAGGAATCAGACTTTGCTTTCAAGTTAGGCTTAAATTATAGGTTGTAATCCACATTTCTAATTAGCTTGTGAATATACTTTATACCTTTTAGAATAGTTCTCTGTGTGTACGTATATAAATATATATATGGAAGAAAAGGTAAAAAAAGTTTTCCTAAATTGTTGATGGTTTTTGAAAGGAAGCTTTGCAGATCTCACTCTTAAACTTTTGCACATTTGACTTTTGTAATACAAAATTTACCTTTCTCTAATAGAGAAGTAAACCAAGGAAGGAAATATAATAGCCATGCTGAAATGCTGTACATCTTAATAGATTCAGAATTGCTTTGGGAGTCTTGAGGAAAATTGTTTCCTTTTAATGAAAGCGATTGGATCATCTTTATTCTTAAATTGAGCATTCCTAGCCATAAGCGAGGCTTGCAGTTCTTTTGCCTTATTCAATAGACCTTTGGCTGACTTCACATCCTAAAAATGCATGTCTTATTGCAGCATATTTTAAGCTTGGCAGGAAAGAGAACTGCAGTAGATTCTCTCTGCACCAAACTTCGGCCTTATCAGTTACAATATTGAAATGGGGTGGCAGGAAGCTTGTGTTCCTTAGCTTGAGAGGTGTACTTCTTATTCTTTGCATTGTACTAATACTCATTTTGTGCCATTCTAAAAGGCATAAGATCTATAATAGCCTTTTTGTTCTGATTTAAGCTCTTCTTCTTTTTGGTTGCTGAAATGTGTCATGCTAGATGTTCACTTTTCTGAATGGTCTTGATTTATTTTTTTTAATAACAAAAGAAAAATAATTTTACTTCTAAGCAACTTAAAAAGAGGACATTCTTCCTAGCTTGCTTGTACAGTTCATGCTTTTACAATTTGTTATGCTTCGTCTTAGCTAGGTCATTACTCTTTCCTCTTTGTGTTCCTGAATCCTACAGCATTCCTAACAGTTGTATTTAAAGTCTTAAGGTAAAAGTTGTGGGGTTGCAGAATGTAAGAAAATGGGACATTGAGACTCCAGAGGGAAATAATGACCCTTCTTTGTCAGACCTTGTAGCTGTGCAGACTTCTGGCACAGTTCTTCAGTACTTGAGGCTTTTGGAAAGTTCCTTAGTTAAACCTGTAAATAAGGAGGTTTGTCATGCCTGAAAGGCAAATAGCAAAGGAATTCCAGTGGGGTGCAAGGACACAGATGGGTCTGTGTTGTCTGGATTTTGGTAAAATTCAACAATAACTGTTGCAAGATGAGATTTAATTTTTAGGTAGCTTCTGAGAGTGTTGGATCTTGAAATGGATTGGGTCTGTGGGTAGGTTTAATAATTGTGAAATGTAAATAGTATCTTAAATTTAAAGAATGTAACATAACATCAGTCTAAAAATACCATAAACTGTTACATGAAAATTTGCTAGCTTAGAACAAATGTCCTATTGTGCTCTTGGCTTTAGTAATATAGTTCATGTGTTTGCTGTCTGGGTTGTGCTGAATTACTATTGCTTCTTCCAAGAGTGACTGAAAATTTAAAAAAAAATGCGCAGAAATAAACCCATGGCTTGTGTGTCTTGATGTATCAACTAGTTAGAGGCTGACCACCTTTGTGAAGGGCAAGTTGCAAAGTAAGTGAAATCAGCACTAAAAGCCTGTGCTAAGAGAAGGGTTTTCCAGAACAGATTTCTTTGGAAAAATGACCCCTAACTTTTTCATTTCCTGCTGTGATGAGAATATTTAATTTAACAGTAAGAATCAAAGTAAAAAATACTTTGTTGTATTTGACTTACCTGTTCCGGAAGGGACTTCTGTGAACACAGGTTCACAGGCAGGCTCAACTGGTCAGGCAGTGTCTCTGTAGATCACATAGCAATAGACAGGTAATTCTTACTGTCTCCTTAAGGTTTCAAATCATTGTTCGTGTTCATAAATGTAAAATGAGTACAGCGGTCTTCCAAACATGATATTGAGTGTGAATGCCTTGAAACGTAAATGTGCAATGTTTCTGAAATTATGAAATGCTGAACGCTTCTCTTGTTTCTGTTTCCAGCACCTCATCTCGTATTGCTAAAGGAGTAGACTACACAAAAATGAGCCTCCATGGTGCAAGTGGTGGACATGAGAGATCAAGGGACAGACGCAGATCAAGTGACAGATCTCGTGACTCATCCCACGAAAGAACAGAATCTCAGCTCACTCCATGCATCAGGAATGTTACTTCACCAACAAGACAGTATCATTCTGGTGTGTTCAGATCTATAGCATTTCAGGATTGAAATTCTTGATCTTAATTTTGTTCACCTAGTACAGTAAAAGACATTATCGGTTGATGATACAACATACAGATTTCTTACGTGTTCTCTGAGCTGGGAGTAACCTTTTTCATAGATCATAGTTTTTTTTTTTTTCCATCTGCAGCGTTCATTCCTACACAATGCTCTTATTTAGTTCAAACCACAAATTTATTTTTTTTCTAAGAAGATAATTGACTAAATACTTCCCCTTTATGTGGAAGGGCGTAGGCATTTAGAAATACAGGAAACAAATGACAGAACTCATTCTTTTTCTTAGAGCTACAGCACTAGCATAGCTTCTATATTATTATGCTGAGTTGCTTTTTCAGTACTAAACTGCTAATTTTTTCTTGTAAATGCTTTGGGGAGGCAGGGTGGCTTTGATGTGTAAGTGGTGGAAATCTCAGGACCTTATAAACGGGCAGTTATTGTTAAAGGTTTTTTTAACTAGATAGATTTCATTGAAAGCATTTGCACTTATCAAGGTGACATGGTTTGTGCCTGGAAAGACATAAATTGCATGAAGCTCAGAAAAATCTACAATTTAATTTTCTGTCTTTCTTTTAATTCCTCTTTCCACCTTGTCTCCACTGAAGATCGAGAAAAAGATCACAGTTCATCTCGACCAAGCAGCCCTCGTCCTCAGAAGACCTCCCCAAATGGTTCTGTGGTTAGCATGGGGAACAGCAGCAGAAACAGTAGCCAGTCAAGTTCAGACGGGAGCTGCAAGGCTAGCGGAGAAATGGTATTTGTGTATGAAACTGGAAAAGAGGGAGCTCGGAATGTAAGAACTTCTGAACGAGTAACACTTATAGTGGATAACACCAGATTCGTTGTAGACCCTTCTATCTTTACTGCACAACCTAATACAATGTTGGGCAGGTTGGTTTCTTTCTTTTCTTTTCTTTTTTTGCCTTAATCTCTAATTGTAGAAGAAAACCATAAATGCTTTGTAGATATTTAAACTTTTAATATAGCTAATGAACTCATCACTATAGCTGATCCATTAATGTTTAATATTGCCAGTTTGCAGAGTAAAAATCAGATGTAAGTTCTCTGTTTTTGCACAGATGCTAATAGATGTATGTTACCCAGGGACAGAAGAGTTCATAAGTAAATAAACATATTTCATGATGTACTCATTTCCGTCTATCTTGCTGGACATTGCATCAATGTTATCTGACTCATTCCATATCTTATTTTTAATGGTAGTTGATTAATAGAAGTAGTGAGTACAGGTAGTCACTTTTAAAAAAGCAGGAAGAAAACCTGGAAGGGATTTATTTTGCTCAATGGTCCTACCCTGACAACAATCAAACTCAGCACATTTATCTTCTGAAATGCTTTTTTGGAACAGGGGAGTGTCAAACAGATAGTATAACAGACCAGAGCCTCTAAGCAAAGAGACCCAACAGTGAAAATGGTCAGTAGTTGATTACAGGTGCACAATGTGTGTGATATTTTTCTGAAGAAACTATAATAAGCAACATATTTAACATTTTTGTTTGATGGGAAAAGATTCTATACCTGCTCAAATACTGTCTGGTTTTGCCTTTTCCAAATGTAAAGAATACTGTTTACAAACTTGAGGCAAGAGATGACTGAAGGTTTATGCCTGTGTCACTTTGGGTTTGGCCTTTTTATTAAAATGTGGCTGTTTCTTAGCTTGTAAATATATAATGATATTTAAAACACAAATAGAACTGTTGTTTAAGGTAGAGGTAATAAATATTTTTTTTTTTTTTAAATCTACTTTAAATCACCACTGTGCGAGATAAATAGTACCTTGGTTCCCTCTTTTGTGAAAAGTTGTGTGAGAATTACAGTGAAAGTAAAAATTGCTTCTCTCTGTAAACTGTAAATGGAAATAAGTAGAAGTAATAATGAATAGAATCATTAGAAGTCCATCAGTGTGAAGGTAGGTAGTTAAGTGGTTAAGTAGTTTGGATTCCCATGCCCAGCCTCACAGTAAGTGGTGCTGGCTAATGCTCTAGTTTTTTGTGTGTGTTGCTGAGTTATTTTCCCTTGGGATTGGTTCATGGAACAAGCCTATTCTGCTAATTCAAAAGTAGGTTAATAAAGGTACGGAAATACTGCTCTGAAACACAAGTTATTTATAAACCCACTTTTCCCCAATGTCAGTTCACAGGGCACTGAACAGGAACAGTTTAGCTGGTATGTTCTGGGAGGTAAAAGTAACTGTAATAAGAGTGTATCATTTGCCTTGAACTTACATTCTGTTAGACTGCCTTTCTTCTAAATGTTATTTCTTGTATTGAAGCTTGAACAGAAAATGTGTCAGATCAGTAAGTGGAAAAAAGTGACTTTGAATTCACACGATACATTAGCTCGTGGTTCTTTGGGTTGTGTGTATGAAAGCAAAGTGTTGCCATCAGGTTATATTTGGAAGTAAAACAAAGAGTAGATAGTAATATTTTTTGTAAGCATAGGGTGTAATTCTGTATCAGAGGTGTGCTTTTGAAAAGTAATACGCTGTTTGGGACTTGCAGTCTTCTCTTTAGTCTACCTTTCCTTGCATCCTAGCAGAGAAAAATATGCTGTACATGCAGGCCTTCAGTTATGGATACCTTCTGTTAATGTTATTTTAACTTTTGTATTAACTAAATCTTAAATGAAATTGAGGTGAGTTGTGTGTGCTTGAACACTAACTTTTGTTTCTTAAATTACTTCAAATGTCTTTAATGAGAATTCCAGAGCAAAACTGTTCTTCTGCAGTGTTACCTCAAAAACATCAAGGACAGCTTGTTTTGGGTTCCCCCCAACCTTTGGCACTGGCAGGAAATGGCCTGGTTATTGACAAGTTAGGATTGAAGAATAAAACTAGACTTTCCTGAATTATACTACCCTGCTTTCTATTTTCTAGTAGTCCTGCTAAACACAAACCAAATGGAGCTGTGTACAATAGACTTTTTTCCCAGCTATTTCAATATAATTTTTGACATTTTGCTTTCCAGATGAAGCAGGGGGGGAAATCCTAGTAAGGAATTCTAACCAAATTACTTTTGTTCTTGAGCAGGATGTTTGGATCAGGCAGAGAACATAACTTTACACGTCCTAATGAAAAAGGAGAGTATGAAGTTGCTGAAGGAATTGGTTCCACTGTGTTTCGTGCTATTCTGGTGAGTTTTCAGGGGTAAGAACTGTTAGGACAAGCAACATGAGCATCCAGAGGCATAACATTTTCATTTAGCACTACTTTGGATGGAATATATATTGTTCTGTATTCTCTAAGGGGTAAAAAAATGCTTGATGTGAAACACTCCTCAGTTTTCTAGACACATGTGACAGCCAGGAAGAGAGAAAGCATGCATGAAATGAACCAAAAATAATACTGCCTGCCAGAAATTTGTTCACTTTCTCCTATGCATTTAGTTCACTTAGTTCAGATATATTGAGCTCTTCTGTGCTAAAATTAGATCAAACGGTACCAAAACTTAACTTGCTTCAGGTAACAGGAGAAAAGCAACCTTCAGTCAGAAGAAAATGGCCCCTTATGTATTTCCTGTCTACACAAAGAAGTAGAGCGGCCATACTGCTTTGTCAGCAGAATTAGAATAGAAAAAGCTGAATAAAGCCAGTTATACATGCACCAGAATGATCAGTATTATTGGTTTTCACTTCGTTGTCACTAGAGCTCACTGCTCTGAAAGCAGCTTAGAAAACTGACAAGTTCGAGGACAATGGAACTTACTTAACAGATGCTGCTCTCCTATGTTTCAGGGGGTTTGCTTATGGAGAAAGCATAATAAATGATATAATGACATGTTTCTGTAAGTGAATGTTGAAGAGCATTGTGGGTTTTTGTTTGCTGCATTACTGCAGGATTATTACAAGACTGGAGTGATACGCTGTCCTGATGGAATATCTATTCCTGAACTGAGAGAAGCATGTGACTATCTCTGTATTTCTTTTGAGTACAGCACTATTAAATGCAGAGATCTCAGTAAGTGCAAAATTTATTATAATAATTTGAACTATGTAGACTAACTGAAGCAAATATATGGGAGGAGGTAATTCCAAATGTTGCCCTTTACTAGGGCAATGAGCATGGCTGCATTAGTAAAATCCATTCTTTTTTATCTTTTGTAAAGCCCCAGAGACATGGCTGTACACCTTTTTGAAAAATAGTGGCTTAGTTTCAGATATTTTTCTGCTGCGATCAGCTCTGTGGAATTCTTAAACTCTGTTGCTGCATTTGCAGTACTGATACAGTAACATGAAGTGGTATTTTTTTTTTTGCAGAGGACAGGGAGGATAATTTATTCAACTCCTTGCAAAGATAATTAAGCTCTGTTACTAGGAATGGCAGCACAGCTTTGCCGGTGGTGGTAGGGTGTGTCATGGTTCCCTATGTGCAGTATCTCTTCAGCTTATTCCTTCCCTGAGCATAGACAAAGTTTTGGCTAGTGTTGAAATGATCTGGCCTGTGCCTTTGGTTGCTGGGATCTCATGGTGTCTGTGCAGGGTCAAGCTGTAGCATTCTAGCTGCGAGGTCTGAGCAGGGTACCTGTGCCTTCACCACAGTGCAGAGACCTCAGGGCCTTCTGCCTGCTGAGTCACACTCCCGAAGCACTTTGTCTTTAGCAGGAGGATTTAGCAGCTCATGCTGTCAGGGTTTTCAGGGTTTTGAGAGGCTTTGTTTTTTAGCTACTGCTTATAAGTAGTGGGTAACGTGCTCTACTCTTTCAGCACCCAGCTTAAATAATGTTTATTTTAGGAAGCCAATAGGAGTCTTACTTAGCATTACCAAGTGCTCAGCAGTAGTAAAACATGAAGGAAGTCTCCTTGAAGGCATTCCTGTGTCTGCCCAGTGTTATGTTAGTATCTGCAGGACTGTCCTGGTAGTTTGAATTTATGCTGTTACTTCTTGTATACGTTTGATAAAGTGTCTTTAAAGTAGTCTGCAGTAAACACTACAAAATGAACTGAATTGTTGTGTTTCCTGCCTTCATTATTTTTTAACCAAGCTTTCAAATCTGCCTGTGCTTAAAATTTTCTTCCAGGTGCCCTCATGCATGAATTATCAAATGATGGTGCTCGCAAACAATTTGAGTTTTATCTAGAAGAAATGATTCTCCCATTAATGGTAGCCAGCGCCCAAAGTGGTGAGAGGGAGTGTCACATTGTTGTGCTGACAGACGATGATGTTGTTGACTGGGATGAAGAGTATCCTCCACAAATGGGAGAGGAATATTCACAAAGTAAGTTCATTGTTTCCACCAAGCCATGCTATGGTAGAACTAGCAGTAAATGTGCTGATATAACTTATTTTGTATGTAAGCATAGTCAGCAATGCCTTTACAACATCCCTAATGCCTCACAAAAACACTCTTTTATTTTGGGTAGTTCTGCTTAATATTTTGCTTCCCAGAAGCGTATGTTACCTGTTACGTAAAAATGTAATTAAAAAGAGAAGTTAATGTTTATTATCAAGGTATTGTTAATGGGAGGAAGGGCAGTACTTTTACAGAACTTGATGAGAAAAATGGATAGGAGTCATGTTTACTATGAGTGAACAACTAGAAAGTTCTATGGGTGGGGGGGAAGTGTCTGTTAGTATTCTGAAAGTATAAGAGATTGGTGTATAGATGAGTTAAAGCACCTGTGAATGTACAGGATTGATGGCTCAAGTCCCTCCTTTTGAGGTGCTGTAATCTGAGCTTCAAAGGGGTCCCTCTTCTGCTTCAAAAGTCTGGGTTTTCTGAAACTGATTTGCAGATCTGTCTTTCATAATGGCAAGCAGAATAGAAAGGTGTTTTTCATGTCTGCAGGGATTCCATCAAAAAGGGTGAAAAATAGAGATGGCTTTTGTGGAGGTGGAGTTAGGAGTATGTAATGTGATTTGCTCAGTGAATTGTCTTACTGCATTTGTAAATCAACCAAAAAATATGCGTATAAAACAGATTAAATTGACAGGGAAAGTGATGTGCAACCACCCCATTTCCCAGTGCTTCAGACATTGTTCTCAAGAGTTCTTCAGTCTCTCCCCCTATTCTGAAGTAGAAATGGTTAATCAAAACACTTAGATAAAGCTTTGTGGTTTCAAAATAGAGGCTTCATATTTTGAGTACAAATTTTCCTCATTAAACTGTATTTTTAGTTATTTACAGCACAAAATTGTATAGATTCTTCAAATACATTGAAAATCGAGACGTGGCCAAGTCAGTTCTGAAGGAAAGGGGGCTGAAGAAGATCCGTCTGGGCATTGAAGGTAAGAGAGGCATTGCATGCACACTCGTGGGGGAAGGTGCTCTGCTGCACTTCTCTGTTCTCTGCTTTCTGATAGTCTCTGCAGTTTCAAAACAAAGGGTTGCTATTGTCTTTGCTATTGAGGTTAGGTGCTAGAATGGCCAGACGGGGAGTGGTGCTTGATAAAGAACTGGTGTAGCTGGAAAAATGGATTACAGGCTTATGACTGGTCTACAAGATGTACTTAGCTGCTAGATTGTTTGGAGAGTAACTTAGGTGGTTTATTTCTGACTTACAGCTTGCATCTCATGCCATTTGCCCTTAGCTTTCATGCAAAATCTTCTCTGTATTTTATTTGAAGTAGTGATGCATTTTTACAGCTTTGTACATTCTGGTTTTTGTCTGGTGCCCTTTTCAGGGCTTGAAATGGGGAAAAAAAAAAGAATTTTAAGTGGCAGGTAAATATGTTCTTTTTAGGAAATAAAAAACTATCAAATGGATCACTGAGTGCACAGAAATACTACTCTGAAATAAAAATCCTGGAAGTTAGGAGGCTGATCCATAAAGCCTCAGCTCTGACTTCACGAAAGACAACTACATCAAGTAGTCTTAGAATTTTACCATGAATGGATTTATTTGCATTTAGTTTTCCATCTGATTGTTGTCCCAAATACTTAAAAATTCAACCTTTATAACTTTCAGGATTCATTCACTCAGAGAGTTGTCATAGTTTCATTTGCTTTGGTTAGCAAATTGCAAATGTTTCTAACTGTTTATGATCTCCCAGCTAAGTAAATTCAGCAGAACCAAGGTAACAGCCTTCAGACTGAAATGCCATTCAACTAAAGAATTGCTTTTGTGTGTTATGCTGGCTACCACCACATTATTTCTGCTAGCATTTCTTTGTTTAGACAAAGAACTATTTGACTAAACTTTAATGCTAGTGCCCTATAATAATATGTGAGGAAAATTATTACTTATGCAGAGGGGAGAGAGAACTGGGACACAGAATACCAAGAACTGTTAATTGGTCTAAACCAGTGTATTTTAATCGTGTAGGGAGCTGGGAGGAATGCACTAGGATACCACTGGAGAACTTAACCACAGCTCAGAGTCACACTGTTCTGAGATTTCATGTCCTGTGTTCTGGGTCATACTGCTTAAGAAGCAGCTGACTGTGAAGGTCAGAAGAGTTGTCTGCTGGCGATCTATTCATTGTCATTAGCACTGTAGCCTCTTTCCTTACAACATGCTTGGGAGTTAAACTACTGTGTTCTCATACAGATAACATGAAGAACATGATGGTGCCTGTTTCCATTCAGGAAGTTGATGGTGGCAGCTGCTGATGTTCACTATGCTTCCACAGGCTGCCTTTTTGTAAAAGAAAACAGCGAAGGAAATGCTAACTTGTGCTGTGCTCTGCTTCCTAGGTTATCCTACATACAAAGAGAAGGTGAAAAAGCGACCAGGTGGAAGGCCGGAGGTGATTTACAACTATGTCCAAAGACCATTCATTCGGATGTCCTGGGAGAAGGAGGAAGGAAAGAGCCGACATGTTGACTTCCAGTGTGTGAAAAGCAAGTCTATCACAAACTTGGCAGCAGCAGCAGCAGATATACCCCAGGATCAGCTTGTGGTAATGCACCCTACCCCCCAGGTAGATGAGCTGGATATTCTGCCTATTCACCCTCCACCCAGTAACAGCGAGATGGATACTGAGGGACAAAACCCACCGCTGTGATCCAGACTCTCACTAAAATAAAAGCATGCTCCTTTAAAGTGACTCTGTACTCAGCTCATGCTACACTGCAATTCCAGTGTTTTCCATTGTGTAACAGTGTTCAGGATATTGCAGTATGGACCTTGGAAAAGGCCAAAGGGAGGCCCTGATCAGTTTTGAGAAAGTACAGAGCATACACCCTGGGGTTACAGTTACATACATGTATGTGTTTACCAGTAGGTTTATGACATTGGTGATTTGTATGCTGGACTGTCCTCACGCTTAAGGCCACCAAAACCAGGGGGATGCTGGTGGCTAGTGTACATCAGTGTTGTTCCATGGGGGTTAGAATGCAGAATTGGAATTGATAGTAGCACTTTATAAATGGTTGATAAATGGAATTTGAAGCCATTTTTTATAAATGTATTGCACAATACTAACAAAGTGCTTCTATCAAAAGTATTAACTGTAAATAGTTTTGCTCTGAATAGACTGACCCTTTTAAAGTTATTGTATATGGTTGAGCACAAAACTACGATTGGGTTTTTGGATTGAGGACATGATTCAATTACCCATGTAACATCTTGTTAAACTCCAAGTTCTTCAGTGAATTTTTTCACTTGTTTGCAGCGTGAGCCATGTTCCAAAATTGTGAACGATGGATAGGGGCTTTATCTTAAATTTTGCCTTACCTTTCTCTGTTCACAACTATTTATTTAATACATTTTTCATAAGTGTCATAAAATAGGAAATTGCAAATGGTTCATTCTTCGTTTATTAATGACTGTAAACAAGTTTTTCATGCAAATAAAGTTTCCATTATTTTAATGGGTTTGAATTATCTGTGAATGAGACTATAGAGATGATTTTTGAAAGTACTTGCTTTTTTTTTCCTCAGGGAAGGATGGTTAATACTAAGTGAAAAACAAGTATTTCTTAACAGTGAGGTAGGCTAAGATAGCCTGACAGTACCAGCTTTCTCTTTGTTTTTCTTGGTAAGTAATAATAGCTTCTTCAGAAATGTATTGTAGTGACAATCTTGTGTGTGTAAGGCTTTGTTTTTTCCTCCCTTTTCTTCTAAGGCTAAAAAAAAAAGGTAGCAACTGCTTCTAGCATGCACCTTGGGCAGGGTTTTATCAAATTTATTTATCAAAGTAAATGCTCCATCTTAGAACAAGGGAAACATTTATTTTAAAAATATTTAACTGTCTAATACATTACACTTTAACAATATTTATAGTAAAGGATTCTTACAAGAAAGAATAAACAGCTTTATGGTACAATTAGTATAAGAAATATCCACATGGGGACTGTTTTGCAGTGTAAAAACACACCATACATCTGAAATGGTCATTTGCATATAAAAGCTACCACTGATGCCAGTGAGTTGCACAGTGATTTAAAAAAAAAATCTCAAACAACAGAATCCAAAATATACAAGTATTGCAAGCTATACACAGCTAACCAAATCAACACAGAACACTGTAGCAGGTTATTCCACTTTGTCTGAAGTTACACATGGTAGGATGAGTTGCATTCTGATACAGCTTTTATGAAATTCATACATAAAAGCTTCTCAGTCCAACAGGTTTCACAGACTGTAGAACTCCACCAGTAAATGCACTTTGATATTTGGATGTTGAAGCCAGCTGCATCATTTACAAGGGCCATGGCAAATCACTGAAGTCCACAGGGCCACCAAGACCTGCATCTGCTTCAAGAAGGCTCATTATTACTGCCATGGCTGCTTCATCATTGCTGGGACTGCTTGATCCTTGATCGTTATCAATCATATCAATGCCTATGTGAGAGTTCTCCCCTGTAAGTGTATACACAGTCAGTTAGCAGAAGCTCACTTTTGTTTTATTCACTTTACTTGCTGATTCACACCAATTCAGCAAGAGACTAGAGGCTTCCAAACACTATCAAAAAAACCCTAATACAATATTAAGTAAGCTAGTAAAATAGATTGTCAGGCTACTCTTTTTAGGCAGAGTGGGAGGTTTGGGGGCTGAAAGCAAGTTACTGCTAAAACCAACCCTCTTGTTAGTTATCTGTTCAGTTGGTATTGAGCATGTTAGTGACTTCACTTACCAAGAATAGAGGAGTTGTCAGAATATGGGTAACCAGAGTTATCTTGGATTTGCCCAGACAGTAACCCAGCTGAAGAAATGTCTGGAGTACCACCATTCAGGATCTTGAAAGAAAAAAACATAAGCCATAAACTATCAGGAAATTGTCCCATACTGGGATTTTTAATATAGGGAAGATGAGCTTCCAGGGAAAAAAAAGGCAACACCTGACAGCTACCTCATCAGACTAGCTGTAAAGTAGGAGCTACTTCCTCTGCATTATGCCCATCAAGCAGATGTCAGATGGAGAGTGAGAATTTTAGGAGTATCATCCTGCCAGGTAAAGACAGACTGCATGAGCTGAGCATGGCTCCTGGATTGTAAATCTTAACCATTTTTGGTACAGTACAGGAGAGCTGTGTACACCAGAGCTCACTAGAAACAGAAGAACCTTCTCCAGGATTCTTACATAGCAAGGGAATAGCTGAGCTTGAACCATTGAACCAACATTTTGAACTGTTCAGATGCAGAGGTACTCTGGAAGGTAAGTACTTGAGTGGCCTCTGAGGGCAGCATCAGTGCTTCTTTTATAGCAGCCCCTGCTAGAAGTAGATGTTGAATTATTGTAAGGAGAAGGAGCAAGAAGACTCCTAGAATTAAAATTCTGTTTGTTCCAACTTGAAGTTCTATTTCAAAACCAGAGAGACAGAAACACACAAATATTTACTGTCAGCTATGGGTTCCACTACAAGCAATTCTGATAGGGAAAAACCTAGAAATGATAAGTCTGAGGCAGTGTTCAAATGCACAGAATAAGGGCTGGGGTTAAGTGCTCTTGCCTTGCCTGTAACTACCATAAGTAGCAATTTTCTGGATGACTTTAAGTGCAGCCACTACCAGTGTTCAGATGGTTAAGTATTGGTAATGGTATGTGAGTGCTGCTCAAGCAATGACAGAAGATGGTATTGATTTAAAAATAAACTGTCAGTGCACAGTAAAGCATCTAATTGTCATATTCTGTGCTACAGCAGTACAGTTAAAACTGAGGGGATTCATTTGAGCAGTTGGTGCTCCAACAATAGCACTTCCAGTATTTACCAGGATGTGGTGGTCAAGATTATCTGGAGGATCAAGAGACAGGAGGAGAGCTGTTTCTCACAGCTCTATTAAAGTGAAAAATTTAAAGAGTAGGTGGATTTCAAAAGCTGCCAGTGTCTCTTTACTTTAGGGACTACTGTAAAGGATTCCAGCCACCAGGATAGTTGGACTTGCTGGTAACTTTTTCAGCCAAGCAGCCAGTAGAAGTGTTGCTCATTCGTTGCTTTCATCATGTTGATATGTTGCCTGGCACTGCTGCTACAAGACTATTCATAAAGCTTGTTCTTACCTTCTTGCCTCCTGGGGAGGATGTGTCAGGTGGTGGTGTGCTGGTAATGTTCAGTGGACTTGAACCACAGCTGGAAGGTGATGATCCTCTTATCCTAAAACGGGGGTAAAACAGGGAATGCCTTTATTAGGAATTTTGAGACCTGACTGCCAGAGGCTTAGAGTTTCAAATGCTGACTTTAGTATCAGGTGGCGTAAAGGTGTTAAAATAATGAACTTTGCAATTTCCTCACTTTTTGACTGGTACTCAGCTCAGCAGTAGCAATGGTTCTATTTGCAGCTAGAGAACAGTTGTGTATAGATTGTCCAGCTTGCTCTGTCTGCAAACTTTACCTCCCCCACTCCTTTATTTGTTCTTGTACAGTCTTCAGAAAGAGTCAGAGAAGAAGGTCCTGGGTGCTGAGGAAAGTCTTTTTTTGGTTCTTGTTGTATTTTACTTCACTTTAGAACAGTAAAGAATTTGAGCTGCCTGTCACAGTAACCTAGGCTCCTTAAGTGACCTGCTGCTACAGAAGGACACTGCAGAGTTGACAGTCAGATTTCTTTTTCTAACTGTCCTAAAGCAACGTTTTTCTCTTCAATTTTCTGTAGCTTTGATCAAACATTTTTTTATTAATGAATAATGTAAATCAAACAAATCTCCACACTGAAGGGAGGAAGAGTAGTTAGAGAGAAAAGCAATGAAAATGGGAATCTTTGCCTTGGCAGATATCCCCTGGGAAAGATGAACAGAAGGCAGCTTTGGAAAATAGTAACAGCTGCTGAAAAAATGACTGGAACTAACCCAGGGTCTTGAAATGAAATTGAAACTTGGGTGGTAAGCTATCCCACTACATTCACAGGCTAATTAAGTCTTTTACAGCTACTAAAAGCGATAGTTAAGTTTTCCAAAGTACTGAAAATTATCAGCCCTGCTGCAGCTTTTTTTTTTTTTTCTCATTATTCCTAATCTTATAGACAGGAAAGAAGCCTTATGGGATAAGTCTGCTGTTCACTTAAGCAATGCAGTAAGTAGTCTCTGGCCTGCAGCAGAAACAAAACCATGGTGAATGGACTGAATGTTTGCCTGAAGAGTATGGTTCAGTTACTGCCACTAAACATCTGCTGGAGGAGACCACTTTTATAGGAAGAACAGTTGTCAAGAGGAAATGGATGAAGCATGAGGATTGTTAGCTAGTAGAAATTGATACCCACTTAAAGTAGCTGCTCACAAGTGAGGGGTGAGATGGCTGTTCTGAGGAACAGCTATGTATTTGCTGCCTCCCTTTCCTGAAGGGTGCTCCAAGACCCCTTGTTTAAACCAGGGACCTACATGTTGACTGTTAGACAGACTGACCCTGGGGAGTAAAAGTCAGCTTAATCATTGCCTCCTTGCTCACAGAGCTGTGGGAGAACTGCACAAACTGAGCTTAGATACCTAACAACTCTAAAAGCATCTTAGCAAAACGGATCCCATGAAAACAAACATTGCCATGTAGTCAATACTTGGGGCATTTGGAGGTTGTGCCACTTCCACCCTTAAGTCACTAGAAAAAGAATAGCCTGCAAAGGAAATTAAAAGAAGAGCTAACTAGAAATAAAACTATTGTTTCTGGTAAACGAAGAATTATCACCATTATAAAAAAAGTTCCCATGTTGGTCTTTTACATGAAGAAGCTGTAAGGCTATAACTTCTTCATTCTTTCCCTATGGGCTTTGGCTGCTTTAGGTATTCCAAATAGCTATCTGTTACTGTCTACTTCAGAAATACAATTCTGTCATTCTTGTATTCAGCCTGAAAAAAAGACTCCCTTAATTTATTCTTAAAGAATAATATTGAATTTCTTCTAACTTCATCTAGTTTTCTCTCACCTGTGAATCTCCATGATTTCTTCAGCAATCATCCTCCCTATTTTACCTGCTCCAGCTCTTGTTCCACCTGGAATTCCAGGCACAGTAGGATGGGTCCTTTTTGGGCCACCTGAAATGAGTCAGGCAGAAGTTTGCAAACCGTTTCCAAAAAGGACATTCTGAACTGTGTTTATTCACAATTCCACTAACTGGTGAGTATCTTCAAACGTATAGAAAGATCTGACTTGCACTGAGCTATGCTATGTCCCTTAGACATCTCTGCAGCAGCAGGCACACAAGATACCTGATGCTTATCAAAACGTGGCTGTTTCAAGCATCTGATAGTACCTCTTATCCAGAGCTGATACAAAATAGCTTGTCAGACCTGCTTTGTTCTGTGCCTGAACAGGTGCACCTACGACCATGTTTGTTCTTTGCTTTGTGTGAAGAACTTAGCAGCATGCATTCCATTCAGGATGGGCTAAGTAAGCCCTACTACCTGATGAACACAACCCCTTCTGTAGGTAACTGCAAGTATATAAAATGGAGGAAAAAGTGAGGTCTGAACAGTTAGCTCACTGTTACTTTAATGTGATTTGACACTTGCACAACAATTGAGATATAATCAGGAAGGAGCTTGACGTATTCCACAGCACAGCAAAGACAGAGATAACCGTGAAAAGGCCAGACAGCCCTTAGCCTTGCTTACCCATAATGGATAACTGCTACCTTTTAGAAATTCATACTTAACAATAGCAACTCTCAGTATCTGTGGCACTGACCCGTCAGGAGATGAGAAGGTTCACTTAAAGGTCATCAAAGCCTTAGCACAGGCACAATCACTTGAAATGAAACTTCAATCAATTAACTTTCTTTTCTGGGGCCAAGAACTATCAGTGTGGTGACATTATACATCTGGTTTCTTTTCAAAGGCTGTGTAGCAGCAAGTTTGTTCTGTTTTTTTTTTTCCATTCTTAGAAGGCCCAGATATCACCACCTTACTGCCCTTACCTCAATTGCTAACCGTGGTTCCTACATGGCAGCTTCTCTTCCTACCCCTGCCAGCTGTCCAGTGCTTTGCTACCCTTCCTCTTTCATGATTTCACTTACTAAACCTCCCTTTTCACAACAGAACTGATATACTTGCACTACAGCTACAAAGGCAGAGCTGGTAAAAGTAGTACCCAGTAAAAAGGGTCTCTAAAAGCTGAGATTCCCAGTTCTTTGGAAAGAATTTCAGTGCTAGCACCATCTTTCACTGTCTTTCACCTGTGTGCTGTCACAGCTTTCTTCTATCCTACCACTTCCACTCTTCATTATTAAATGAAGTGGCCAAACTGTATTTAGGACCTGTTCACCCTATGTACAGCTTGAAGTCACTCCTAGATAATGTACAAATAGCAAAGTCAAACATTTCTATGTCACTCCCTCCAGTCCTGCTTACACTTTTTTTTTTTAAACTGCCACACTCACTTCTCTTTGACCAGCCTGGCAAAGTTTGTTGTATTTAAGTTCAACAGGACAAGAACTGCTTTTTTGCTCCTATTTTTTCTTCAGAATATTAACAAATTCTCAATGCAAAAGTGCAGCACATTTGTGCATGCAAGATTAGCTGATAACAAGGCACGATAGCCAAAAATTTCCTCACAGCACAGTGGTTACCTTCTCCAGCCTGAAGCACACTGTCCATGCTGTGTGGCGAAGCTGCAAGCTGGGGAAAGGCTGCGTCTCCACTATCAAGTACGTTGGTGCTGTGGATTTCAAGAACGAGAAAAATCAGTGATAGAAAACCCTGCAGAACAGTGGCTCTGCCAGTGTGTCGGTACAGAATGCTTCAGAGTTTAAGTAGTTTGTGAGTCACCATCACCTTTGTGAAAGCACTGTGACTGACATCAAGGCTAGATAAACAACAGAAATAAACCACCATGTTACAACTCAGTGTGCAGTGTAGAACCCAAAAAGCTTCTCTCAAGAAAATTCCTCTACAACAGTTACTCTGCTAGGAAGTCACTGCACCTCTACAGAACCCTCAAGGAAAAAGAAAAAAGGGGAGGGGAAGACCCTACGAAAGGAAAAAATGTGTCTCCCATATGTGCCTACAACGACTGACACCCCAGGTTTTCTCAAAGAAATAAAGTATTTATGTTGTTGCAGGCTTTAATAAACAGATACTAAACCACTGCAATTACTAAGCTAATTCCCCTCTCCCCAGGTATGCAGTTCTGGGGGCTATCTGGAGAAGATGCCTGTTGTCATACAGAAGATGTGCACCTATTCAGGTCAAATCACATCTGAAAAGAGGGCAAAGCAGCCAGCACTGATGTGCATCTGCTAAGAGGGAAATACTTACGAAACGATGGTATTTGTTGAGACAATGTATTCTACTTCTTTGGTCCAAGGGTTCATGAAACTGAACCAGCGACTCCTCAACGTAATAAAAGAGCCATCTTTTATTTTAAACTTGTAGCAGTTAGTTGTAATTTTTTCTCTTGTCTGCAAAACTGAAGACAGGCAGAAAGTGAGTAAACCTTATGTCAAACAGATACTGCAGCTACATAAGCAGAGCCCTCACTGGAAAACAGTTCATTCCTCCCTTCACCCTTGAAGAAGAATGCTACTTCTGCAGTCAACCCCCTCACCCAAACTGAACCTCAAATGTTCACCAAACCCCCATGGAAGTCTAAGATAATGGTATTGCTTGGCACATGCAGTACAATATTCTCAACTAAATTACCTGCAAACAGACCAATTGTTTCAAGTTTCTTTGGTTTTCTTAATACACTATTTCCCCCAATGTTTTTACAAAAGCTCTTTACTGAATTATTAATAACTGTACCTTGTCTATGGCATTCTGCAAGATGTCCGATATCATCTTGATGAAAATATTCGTAACATGAAGTACCTAGAAGTTCCTGGGGTAAGTATGCCAGAATAGCTGTTGCCCTTGGGGAAAGGAGGGAGAGGGGAATAAAAAAAGATGAGAATAAAAATTCTTTTCAAGTTGAAGTATTAGCGTCAGATTACCAAAACTCAAGTAATGCAGAAAGGTATTTTCAGCTTAGATGGTAAAAACATTCATTAAGAATACTCTTTTTAGTTCGCAGGTAATTAAACAGGTAAAAACCACCTCAGGTTTTATATTTGACCTATCACCACTACAGAGGCTGTTAAGATTCTACATAGCTCTGGAGGCATGCTGTGATTTGAGAATTTAAACCTGACAGAGCTGCCTTGGAGCAGCTACAACATAGTACAGACCTTTCTGCATAAAATGCCATTGAAAAATAGACAAAGGTCTGAAGAATCATGGAATCATAGAATTGTTAGGGTTGGAAGGGACCTCAAGGATCCAAACCCCCTGCCATGGGCAGGGACACCTCACACTAGATCAGGTTGCTCAGAGCCACATCCAGCCTGGCCTTAAAACCTCCAGGGATGAGGCTTCTACCACTTCCCTGGGCAACCTGTTCCAGTATCTCACCACCCTCATGGTGAAGAATTTCTTCCTAACATCCAATCTGAATCCCTCTGCATCCACACTGCTGTTGCTGTACAGGTCAAGATGTAGCCTAACAAATGTTTCAGGAGCATTTTCTCCCCTCAAGTCACAAGTCTTAAGAGTGGGACAAAAAAAATGGCCCACCAAATGGGCACCCATAAAAGAGAAGAGTCAACAAATAGAAGTTTTCTGAATAAGCACTAAGGGACCTACTGGTTAAATCAAATAGGAGCATGAAGCAAATAAACCAACTTTTTGTTTCATCAGAACCAGCCACAAAGTCAACTCATTTTCTTCCTCATCAGTAACCTTTAGAATGAAATGGACCTGCAATCTGCAACATGGGAAAGACATGGATCCTTTATCTGATTCTCTGGTAGTGTTCAAGGAGTTATTGGTAAGGATAGAGGACATTTCAAGAACCTAGTAAAAAAAGACTTTGTGCATCCATTTGTGAACTCAAGCTTTAAACTAAGTTCAAGAGTAAAAGGCAAAGCAACGCTGCAGGTAAGTGGCAATGAGGTATATAACCTAAGACAAGATGACAAGAATGACCTGATAAGGAAGAAGCTATAGTGGGCCAGAATGATGAACACTGCATGTTAAAACAAGATGACAAGAATGACTTCTTGAGTTGTTAATGATTTAGAACCTGTAACCCTGAATACCAACAGGGTTAAGGAGAGAGGCAGAAAAAAATTGCTGTCACCTTGTACATTAAGGACGTGTAAACCTATCTCCAGCCCCCAGAAGACAACGTAAGACAGACTTTTGAGGGTATTTGGGGAGGGACAGTACATTAGTGCTCCTGAAGGTGCACAGCCACCACCTGGGAAAATAATTCTAAGCCTTCTTGGTGAAGCAACAAACAGTATGTTACCCTATATGGGTAATAACCAATATGAGCATCAGAAGCAACTTGTCAAACCTTCTTTCACTGCAGGATAAACCAGGCTTTCTGGAAAGAAGATGCACCAAGTCACAGCAGATGTCAAGTGACATCGAGTAAGCCATATTTTGGGAGGGTTTTGGCTTCTTTTGTTGTTTGTGGGGCTTTTTGGTTGGATGGTTTTGTTTTTTTTTTTTATTTATTTCATCAGTAACACTGAATAAATACACAGTAATACCTTTGAGCTCAACTCAAAATCCAGTTGAAGAGTCATTTCTTTTTTTTAGTAGTATCTATAGTGCTTTAAACAAAGCTACCAGTAAAGCAGTGTTGGACAGTGACTTATTGTGGAAGTTATTAGATGTATTCTTACCTCTGATCTACAAAAACAAATTTCCCATCTATTGCATGTCGAGAAACATATTCTGTAGGTTTCACCCTGATCTCACCATTGACTGGCTGTGGTACTACATGAGGATGCAGCCGCCCAATTGCAACAAGACAGCTTAAATTACAACCCTCGTTATCAGGCTCGTTATCTTCATCAAGTCCCATTTTTGTTGGTGGCCAGCTTTTTAAATATCCTGTACTATGAATAGTGCAAAAGCTTTTGCGGTCTGCTGTAAAAAAAAAAAAAATATGCAGTTAGGTCATGCATATTGCTTTGAAGAACTTCATCTAAGTTCTGCTAACAACGCATCTCCTCCTGTTCAGGAAATTTGGGATACTGTTCACTAAGGGATTTTTCAGCACTCCTGCTTCAAAGCAGCTAATCTGAAATAATAAAATAAACTATTTCCTCTGCAAAACCACCGTTTATACTGAAACACCTTGTAGTTCAGACCCAGGTCACTTTTGATAAAGTTTAAGCAGAAAAATAATCTAAAGGATTGTTTGAAGAAATTAGTACATTAATAAAGACACCACCTTTTTCAACTTAACTTGAGGCTGCTGAGGTGAAAAAGATATAACTAACTTTGATAATGTTATGACCAATGTTACAACTTTTAGTGTAGAAATGCTCTATTTCCAGTATGCAGGATGTATCAAAACCACAGATGAATTCAGAATACACTCATTTTTTAAAGCTGGATATCCATCCAAGTATCACTTGTCAAATGTGAAGGAGAAGCAGAAGGGGTAACAGCTCCCTTTTTTTGAGACATTGGCTAGAAGATCATGACTGAAGGTGGTATGATCAGTGTCTTAAGAAATTGCAATAACCACAAACTGCCTGCAAAAATTCCAAGAAAGCAGAGAGGAGAATTTCTCTTTAGAGGCTACTGCAGTGTGTAATAGCTGGGGGTGGGAAAGGATATGAAGAAGTGACAGACCTAGACACAGTTCAGTATCTTACGAAATACTGACAATGTTCACTAAGTGTAAAAAATTTAAACACCACAAATGAACAATTCTATTAAAAAATAAAAAAGCCTGACAGCCATTACATTCAATAATAAAAATGCATAATTGTTACCTTTCTTCTTTGAACAGGTTGAAGGAAAGTCCTTGTCTTCTACTTTCACTGAAGGTCTATTGCACTTCATCCTACAAAAGAAGGACCGCCTTGCTCCAGAACACAGTCGTGATGGCCCAGGTGTTATATCAGTTTTAACTGGGAGTCCAGCTGTAGCAAACAGAAGTGAAGAAGCCACCTAGGTCAGCTAAATTTAACCATAAAAAGGGTTACATCCATGACCCAACTCTACAGAGTTTCAACTTCACTAGCAATTGCACCAAAGTACTTCTATATCCTTCTTCAGAAGCAGAAGTCCTGTTTTGCAGGCTTTCATGTAAGTATGTGCAGAACTCAACTGATAACATCAACAGTGTAATTCCTGATTACACTTCCTAGCACAAAAGCCTTGACACGAGCTTGAAAACAGAGGGCTTTAAATGCAAGGATTAGCAAATGATTGTAAAAATCCACACAAGTTGGGTAATAAACATCATGATTTCTTTGCACACTAATCAACTGATTAAACATAAGAGAGATTATTTACCCAAAACCAGAGCCTTACTTCATACATAGTTACTCAAAAGGTCCATGACCCTTCAGAGTGGAAGCAGAAAAAAAATGGTAGCAGGAACTACCCAGGGACTGCAAGTCCTCAAGGCCTCCCATTATGTCTCTCTAGCCTCACTGAAAGATGTGCCCTAATGACAATCTTGACTTCATCATGTTTTCACAGGTGATTCTTAGATTCATTTCTGTGGAAAGTGACCAGAGAAACAAAAACACACTTCAACTCTGGGAGCCAACAGCAGAGTGCTGGTACAAACAGAGCTCTGGGAAGATGCCTGACATGCATCGGGAGCACAGGTATCAGCAATGCCAGTGATGCAGCTGGAGCTTCTGGGAACAGTACTCTAAGAGCTGATGGAGGATTTAAATCACATAATTTTTCCACAGCTTGCTATCTGCTTCAACCAGTTCTGCACAGGGATATGTATAAACGAACAGCTATCAACAGGTACAGAAGCTTCTAGGGCCCTGTAGGCTTTTAACTCAAGGGGGAAAGGAACAATTCCAGTGTTTAGTGTAAAATGTGCCTCCTGGAAAATCAGAATTAAGTGAGGTCACCTCAAGGAGGTCAGACTGTCCTGCACCACAATCACTCTAAAGCACTGTTCAGTGGCAAGAGAACAAGCTGTGCCTGAGTCACTTGTGCCAACATAAAAATACATACATACTAGTCCTCTTTAAGAATATGAGCTCTTGAAATTCTACCAATCAGTCTATCATAGCAGATGGGAAGACTGTAATTCATAGTATTTATTTTTGCCCTAACTTTGTCATAGGCATTAAAAAAAAAAAAAAAAAAAAAAAAAGCTAGCACTGGATACACATACTGAACAACCAGCCAAAACCAGGAGCCACAAAAACTTCAGCTGATCCAGCTGGAGCCTCTAGGCTCACTGCCCTCTCAGCCTCAGTTTCTGAAGTTGAGCTGGTGGCTTCTTTGAGATGAGATCCTAGAGATTTCTGCTCCTGACAAGGATGAGACTTAAATGACCTGGAAATCTGCAGTTTTAAGATACCACCTTCTACTTTAGCAATGCAGCCTCCTGTTATGAGAGTGAATTAAACACCCACTCATTTCAAAAGCAGTAGAGGTACAGAACTACTTCAAAATACCAGAGTAGAATAGACCTAAAAGATATAGTAGGAAATTATTCCAAGGACCAGGTTAAAAACCTTGTAAGAGAAAGGTTAGGTCATGGATGGAAGTGGCAATAAATAATAAATGAATAAATAAAAGGTTTCTCTGTCCTGACAGACAGCTAAGAATTACCAAAATAATACTGAGTTTATTCTGAGCATTGCTAATGACACAATAGAGCAAATGCTTCTTATGGTCTAACAGTAAAAAAATTAAACCTCAATGGCTGGAAAAGAGGATGCTTCACAAGTGAAGTGAGTTAAATTAATGCACCTATACTGAGTGCATGCCCAACCTGTCAGCTTCTACATTAAGGCACTGGTTTCATACTTCTTAATTTTTTTTTTTAATCTGGGAGTAGGGGAGGGTGGTTTTGATTTTTTTGCTTGTTTCTCTCTTAAAAGCTAAAACTTCCTCGGCATTACACACAATCCTATCCACACCCTCCACAGACACTTTTGACATTAGGCAGGTACTCAGCAGCAGTGAATCAGCTACATGACTGTTGTTCCAAAGGTGGTGACACTTACTTTTGGCATCTATAAGCCTCTCTCGCGGTGCGGTGTCAGAAGAAGAGAGCTGCTCCTTCACTTTTGCGATGTCTTTAGGATGAAGATAATCAAATAAACTTTGACCAATCAAATCATTCTGTAGAGATTGAATATTCAGTTGAAAATGAAAATAATTGTTCAGCGTATTTTCCCAGTTGTAGCATCCCATTTTACACAAATCTTTTACCTATAGGTCTAACCAAGAAACATCAAACTTCTGGGATCCAGGAAGTTTGGATATTTAAGTTCTGACTACATTATGTAGTACTTCATTATTTTTAGTAAGAGTTTTGCATAACTCCACCACCTACAAGTATTCTGCTTTCTCTTCAGTCTCATTTCATATGCTATATTTGAAGGAAAAAAAATTAACTGCCAATGTTCTCTTTCATAATTTTCATGATGAGTAGATATTTAGTATATACCTAACTAAAGACTGGCTGAGAAAAACTTCTGAAGCAAAAACAGGCTTTAAATTTGGTAAGAAGGGCAGATGAGAGAGTGAAGAACATGGTGTAAGTTAATCCTCACATTAAGTATATATTAAAAACCTGGCTTGGGTATAACTGCTTCCCAGTTTCCATCAGTAGGTATGCTAGCAAAACCAGAACGGACAGAAAGAAAACTAGTTGAAAAATTCACATGAAGCTACTGGAAGAACCTCACACTGATTTTTCAGTATTTGCTTACACTACCAATTAGCTAACAAGCCTGAGGGCAACTCCCTGACCAGAATGCATCAACTGAGGTAAGTTCAGCTCCTTTTCAGTTCCTTAGTTTGAATGCAGAAATCAGAAACAATCTTCTCTGATGACATGGCAGAGAAAAGCTCTTTCTTTGCAACAAATCAAGACAGACTGTTCAGATAAATACCCCTCCACATAAACTCATTAAAAAAAATTTCAAATCTTTAAGGCCTAACATTACTTAAAATGGAAAAGAATACCTGACTATAATTGAGGATCTTGAAGACAGATTCTGAAACAAACAGTATCTTCCCTCTGTCACAGCCTACAACAAAAAGAAATCCATCTGCTGCCTAATTAGGGGGAGAAGAAAAAAGGAAAAGTAAATTACTAAGTTGCACATCCTCATTGCATCCTTATAACCTTTAAAAACACTTTGTGTACAGCAGAATTCCTGCACTAGGAGAGCCGTCTTAACATTTAGAGAGGGCCGAGCCAACAGGGAAGATACAAAGTTACAATACAGGAAATGTTTTGCATCTGCAAACACTTTTGGCATCATCCTGGGCATCATGCCCAGAATGTAAAATCACTTTTAGGGGAAGAAAGAATCCACGTCTTGTTCTATATTTCAATGTTTAATAATCTTGTTCTATATTACAATGTTTAATAATGCCTTCAAAGTAAAATATTATTTTAACTATATTTATTCCATAGTTCCCCTTTCAGAAACCAAACATAACCTGGATATTTATTTGTGTGCCTGTCCAAAAGTGATCCCCATTTCAATAACATGCTTTTTCAATCACATTCAAACATGCAGAATTTAGGCTCTAATTTTATAGCTTTAGAGTCACAATGCTGCAGAAATTAAATTCTGCATATGCTGTACATGGACACTACAGTGTTTCACAAATTATGCAAGCTAGTGGAAGAGCTTAACTATTGACAAATTATAGCTACTCTCCATGATATAAAAGAAGTATACACAAAGCAGCCAAACATCCCAAACCATGGTATAGCAGTGACCTTGTAAAAGCAGTTCAATATATCATTGTGCACTGAAAATCCCATCAAGGTAGCCCAAGGCAGAAAGTCTGCAAGAAAACAGTTAATCTAGTTTTGGTTCATCCCATGAAATAACTGAAGATTCTGATGGTTACCATAAAAATAACAGTTTCCTCAGCCCTCTTGAATCTTTCTGCTTAAGAGACACTTGTCATCATTAAAACCCATTGAGTTTATGCAGGAGTCTTGCAGATTCTTCATTATCCTCCATAATCAGAATATTCTTAAGCCAAGACACAAAGCAGAAAAATACTGGTGTTTGGCTTGGGGAGAGTTATATTCACAGCCATTCATACCTCTTAATTAAAATTTGAAACATACCCTGAGAATAAGATGTTTCAATTCATCATCTGATAGAAAAGCAGGCTTATAGTTTGCTTCTGTATATGGGTTTGTAGCACCTGAAGAAAACAAACAATCCCCATATCACAAATTTAACAATACACACTTCAATGAGCAATTTTCATCTGGCTCCTTCTTATACTGTTATTGACTGCATGTGTTGCTTTTTGGGTTTGTTTTACAATGAGCTTTAAAAAATGATGAAGTTTTTTGCTAAAACACAAATACTCCATTATGTAGTACTGCAAATTAAATGCTTTCTGAGATATAAAATTGTTCCTTGATGTATTTTTAACCTTGATTTATGGTTTATTCTCAGAATTATAAGTGAAAAATATGAATTAAAGAGACTAAACAACAAAAACCTTAAAACTATTTATTCTCTTTCTAATTTAGTAAAACATGACAAGATCATGTAAACAGATTGTCACTTATGAACTTACAAATTAGTTCTCTCATTCCATGCCAAAGACAAAAAAACAGCATCACAATGCCAAAAGCCCAAAATTAGCTACAAATGAGACAGCTATCTATTAGAGGCTAATTCTTCTCGTTCTATTCTCTTCATGAAGACAAAAGAGAGTCAAATATGTAACCACTGAAGTGCTATGAAGCACTAACCTAATCAAATGACAGAAAAAGTTAAACTTTTCAAAATTGCTATAATAAATATGACTGGAAGACACCAAGTCTCCTAGAAACCAGAGCTGTGATTCTTTCTTCACGTTAGCTGCATCACTACCTTTTCTCAGGGGTGTATTTCTTTAAGGCTTAAGCTTTCACCATCATCACTGATTGTACCCGAGCACTGATTCACTCTTATGTGAAGTTTTAGGACAGAAATTAGTAACAATCTCAATTCTTCCAAATCTGCGTGTTTTCCTTTAGGTGCTGATTTTGCTTCGGAAACTGATTTAAGACTAAATTGAATTTTCAAAGTACTTTCTCTTCTTTCAAACAGCGCTAAAGGTATGAAAAAAAACCCTCAAAACTCCTGTAGGAATATTACACTAAAATCTAACCGCTCTATCCAGCAAGTTTTGTACACTGACTATATTAAGAGCACTGCTGAGTGTCTCGCTCCCCTAACCTGCCTCAGTTGCCTTGCTTCTAATAAACCTAGTGATGAGGTCAGATGCTCATCCAGAAATTTCCCAGTCAGATCATGATATTCAACCGTAAATCACTAAGAGAGAAATAAATGTGCAGCATCAAAGTCCTCCCTAAATGTATTAACTTATTCCTTCATAGCAAAAAGGCAAGAAAGAGAGAGAAAATAAAATGTCTGTGGAAAATTCCATTTTGCCATCCTTCTCCACCCCCACTATCTGCCCTTCCCTCCAGCCCCAGTCAGCTTACCACGTAACGTTTTCATATGCTGGACAGCCATTCTCAGCACAGTGAGTTTATCTAGCTTTCGAGACATGGCGTTGCAGGTTGGGACCAAAGATGCCAGCTCGTCTATAAAGCTGTTCATTTTATCTCTGCGCCTCTTCTCAATTTGACTGTGAGCCTCCCTGCACAAGTAAGGTGGTGTGGAAAAACAGAAAACAGTGAGAGAACAAGTTTTTGTTTAAAATCCCCAAATCCAGTGTAAAAACCCACAAAAATAACCTCTCCTGATAACTGAGTTACCTTCTTACTCTTGTGAAAATGACATCCCCATACTGAATTCTTCACATGCTTTACGTTCACCATTTGGGTAACGGGGCTAAGTAATAGGCAAGGCTGCAGTATGCTAATTTACCAGAAAACACGTAAAATGTTGGCCATACAGCTCACTGAACCCTTAGCTCTGAAACAATCTACCGAACAGTACAAAATTATCTACAGACTTCTACTGCTGTACACCGTTTTTGTTCTTGGCACATACAATGAAACATCACTGGAATCACAATTAAAAATTTTGAACAAAGCATTCAATTAAGAATTTGTAATAGTTACACTACATGAATGTACTTAAAACTACATTCAATTAAGAATTTGTAATGGTTACACTACATGAATGTACTTAAAACTACCTTTTGCAGTGGCAATGTAAGTCTTTTACTCATCCTATCGCTTTCCACTTGAAGGTACCTTTGAACTAGACTCTTCCTAACCAGGATTTTACCATGTCAAAAAGTTCCCTACCAAATTAGTATTTTCACAAACCTATATGAAGATTATACATGGAAAACATCAACAGAATGAAGATATGGAAAAAATAAGAGAAGATCAAGCAAGAAAAAAATATTTTCAGGACAAGAAACACATGCACAGTATGAGATTACCTTGCATTTTTTATTCTGCCTTGTTGGTCTGTATACTCCAATCTGTTGAGAAATGATATCACAAAGTTAGTATTGAAACTCTAAAGCCAACTCTTCTAGATGCATTTAGTGGCCTTCCACTACCTGAAGGGGGCTACAAGGCGGCTGCAGAGGGACTGTTTCCAAAGGCCTGGAGTGATAGGACAAGGGGCAATGGTTTGAAATTAGAGAAGAGTACATTTAGACTGGATGTTAGGAACAAGTTCTTTACTATGAGGGTGCTAGAACACTGGAACAGGTTGCCCAGGGAAATAGTTGAGGTTCCCATCCCTGGAGATACTCAAGGTCTGGCTCAACAAGTCTCTGAGAAACCTGATCTAGTGGAGGATGTCCCTGCTCACTGCAGGGGGGTTGGACTAGATGACCTTTGGAGGTCCCTTCCAACCCAAACTGTTCTATGACTTTACATATCTACTGATCCTCATTAAAATCAGTTTTTAAAAAATGTGAATATTTTTCTTCAGGAAAGATCATTATTTATAATATTGTACCTTAAAGCATTAGCATTCTTTGTTTATCTGTTTTAACTCAGTCAACAATCTTATGCCTGTTTCTGCTGGGACAAAATTTGGGACACATGACCACAGTGATGTTGAAAACAGTTATCTATAGCCAGGATCCTATGTCAGTACTGTGGAACTAACATTTTAGTGACTGTATCAATAGTACCTTCCATGTTGGTCATCTTTATCTGTATCCATACCTTCCCTGCAGAAAGAGAACAAATCAATATATCACAGATTAAGCAAAGGATTAACAAAATCTATCAAACTATCATAAAATTAGAATAAAGTATTCATGTCATCTTTAAATCATAAATACAAATATAAAAAGTGAGAACCTGGAAGGAGTACAGAGTTTGTATAGTTTTTGCCATATTATTTTCTTAAATTAGTTATTTCTCCTTCAGAGCTAACAAAATGGCACAGTTTGATGTGTTTGACAGTAAAACATGCTGCAGTTCAAAGATATCATCTGTTATAAAAATGTTTTTCAGTTAACTAGAGTGGAAAAAAAACCTCAAAGACATATTAAAGCAGATATTTCTATGCCTCCATCAGAAACAGGGCTACTAACCTGCATTCACTACAGTCAGAAGGACAACCAGAGGCAGTTAAAGTGCCTAGCGTAAAATCCACAACCTGCCCTGAATTACTTTGTGCTGATGCCTGTGTGTTCTGCACTTCAGTTTGCCTATGGCAGCTGACTCTCAGGTAGGAAATGGTAACCTAGACAAATGAACCACTGGAGATGGCCAAATGCATGGACAGTGAGAGACTGTATGAAACCAACCAGGCACATTTTGAATTGGTACAACTTGAAATGTAGGTTAGTGGATGATTTTGTCTCTGCATAAAAAAATAAGGAAGGAAGAAGCATGAATAATACAAAGCATTCCCCTTATTACAGTTTAGTATTGTAACCATATGTACAGAAATAAGGAAAGTGTAAGTTTTCATTGCCATATCTGGTAAAAAAAAAAATGAATGCCTAAGACTACAGCACTGTTAGACAAAAGAATTAGGAAGAATGTGTTTTGATATACACAAATTTGTACAACTGCACTTAAATGGGCATTCTTAAGCCTGGCTTGCTCTGGTTTAACTTTTACCTGCCTATTTCAAGTAAATGGGAGGTAAAAGGCAAGGAAAAACACCCAGCAACTTTTTCAAGTGAAACCAATTATTGAAATATTTATACTTACTCAAAAGGAAAGCCATCAAGTCTGAAAAGAAAGAAAAATACAAGTACACCATATATAGAAAATAAGAAAAATGTCCTAATTTTTCTGTTGAAATTCTCAAGCTAATTTATGTTCTATTTTAAATGAAAAGCACAGTGAAAACAAGAGAATAGCAGTAAACATATTCCATGGAAACAACTTAATCTCCCTTCTGAAAGAGTAATTCTGCCTTTTAATTAAAAATAGCATAGTTCATTATACTTAATGTGGAAAAACTAGTACAGCAACCTAAATTATGTTAGGAAAATCATGGAGATACTGTTTCATCTTCCAAAATGAAAGATGTGTGTTTGATGCATGATGCCCTTATGATCAGATAAATGGAGTATCAGAGGACTCTAAGGTCAGAAATAAATAAAACCACATTAAAAAAAAAAAAAAAACTATCCTAACTTTCTCAGGTTTTGATTCTGCCCTGCAGGACGGATGAACATTTTCCTTCAATCTGTACTCAAGTCCTAATTCTGAACTTTATGTAGCCTTTATCATAAGGAAATTAAAGAGAATTTCTACATGGAAGCTAACCATTGGCATTGTTTCAAAACTGTGAAGTGATCTGAAATACCAATGAGCTTTAATATGTTAAGAGGCTATTCTTTATAAAAGCCTTATGAAAATCTTCTCGTATTAGCCATTAACATACTGGTTATTCCTGTTCAACACTGGATATTAGCCTTCTTTAAAATAAATATGGTGTTCTTTCATATATCATTCATTGCATTTTACATCAGTAATCTTTATGACTGGTTTTTAAAGGATGTCTGAATAATGCTATTGGTTTTCTTCATCTCTCAGTGTTCACAGTTGTATTACTGTCTTAGTCAATGGCTCAAAGCACTTCTGTTGCTCACAAAGAAACCGCATGCAGGTCTAGAACAGGACTCAGAAACACAAATGAGGCATCAGTTTTCCACTTGTGATGCCACTTTTACCTACAGGATACTTGTTGCGACAAAATTCATTTCAGCCTTAGAAAAACCCAGAAAATAAAATCTAAAAGAAGTACAAAGTAAGCTACAAATGTTTCAAGAAAATAAATTAACTGTTCATAGACCTGTGCATGAAGTCTCAGATTCCAGCATTTGACTAAAGTAGAGCATAGCAGAGAACATGCAGCTTTTGCTGAAGTAACAATAATAGGTTGGACAGGAATTTTCCTGGGGGAGTGGCAGGAGAAAGAAGCTGGTGCAGAGAGCCAAAAGGACAGCTGATCAATACGCTTCTGCTTGAGAGGTGAACAAAGAGCCTCACTAGAACAGTCAGGTTCTGCCTTCCTTATTCCCTGACTTCACTGGTAAATGAACTAGAAACTCAGACAATGTCTGAGTAAAATATACATTGTTAACAGACAGCTAAAGCTGCACAGCAGCATTTCTGAATATTTCTGGTACAAACATAGTACAAGAAGGTATCGAGGAAGTCTACTTTAAGTTCTGTTTCAATGTAGAAATATTTGCTATCCACCATTTCCTTTGCAAAACAACATGAATTGTGGTGTGGCAACATTTGTTGTAAACTCGAAATTCAAGGAAACAGCATTTTCATATATTTAAAAGAAATGCACATGCAACCTAAAGGGCAGAATTATAACTTACAAGAGCTAAATGTCTTTTGGAAAAGAGGACTTGAGCAATGCTTCCTACCCAGAAGAATAAAGATGGAGAAATTCTTTCTAGAGAAGAGGAAGTTGGTAAGATTGAGGCTGAATTTTGTAGTAGTCAATTCAGCTAGAGGGAGTCGTGTACTTTTCAGGAAGACTAAATGCATATTAGAGAAGGTTTGCATGCAGCACTTTTGTGCTTTTTAAGTACACTTTAAAGTTTTGTGCACAAGTTCTCCTATAAAGAAGCCCTATGTGCAGGGAACCTAATTCTTATTTATCATCTTCAGTGTGGATTAAAAATTTTACCCCTCCCTGAAAAAAAGAATTGCCAACAATCCAAAGGCCCACAAATGACAACATTTGTGCTAAGATACATAAAAATGGAGTCCATAGCCTTTGAATAATGGATGGGACCCATTCACAAGTTATCCTGCAGCTAGACTTCATAAAGCTACATATGAGGTTTGTACAGTGACTTAAACTAAGTAAGTTGGTCTTAGTGTACCTAGAGCAGAAGACATTACAATTTGGCAAACTGTACTAAGACCTTCACTATTCTAAAGCGGAGTTGGTGTGACTGCTTGCTATTTCAAATACCTGTCCCAAAACAAAAGCTGTGGCTTGGACAGTGCTTCTGAGCGCTGTTGTTAACAAGCTTCCCTTGAGGAGAAGCAGCATTCTTAAAACAAAACCACATTCTACCACTGAATCAGAAGAAATCATCTTTTTATTTTGTCAAGAATAATAGCCTACAGTCAAGGACCAACACAAGATTAAATCAGTTGATTAAAGGAAAGACAAATCTACTGCCTCAAACCAGAGGCTATTCAGATTCAACTGGGAGATCAAAACAGCTTCATCAGGCTAAGGTTGGCAGCACACTGATAGGAAGTGACTAAGAACACAAAAAATAGGTGAAGAAAAAGGAACTATTTCCAGTTTTGCTTCTGCTTTTTAATGAATTTATTATCTTCCCTCCCACTAGTTAGACATTTTATTTCTTGTGTAAATGGTCAATATAATCAACCTTTACACTGTACATTCCATCAGTATTAATTTTTCTCCTTCAGCAGCCAAACATTTCCTTCCTCAGCCTTATCCCACTTAATAGCCTTCAATTCTAGCTGCACTGAGATGAAGGCTTTATTTTTATTATTAAATAATAAAGTTTCCTCTTAGTGCATATTTTTTTCTTTAAATCTTTATGATAGGTTGCCAAGAAAGTGTTATTTTTAAATTGCTCTAAGTATTTCTATCATCACCCCCGCTGTATTGTTGTGCTACAACCTCATTTTAGCAGTGTTGAATCAAGATAAAACCAACTTACTGATAATCAGTAGAGCTTCCCTTTCTTTTCCTATTGCAATCCATTCCTGAAGTGCTAAGGGAACTGGAGATCAAGTCAGCAGGGTCTGGTGACATAAAGTCACTAATTGTAGAAGATATATCCATCCTTTGGTCTGCCATTGGATTGTCTAATGTTGGGAGCAAAAAAACCATAAAAACAATACAAAACAAAACCACAGAAACTACTGCATTAAAAGAATCAGAAATGTATATATTTAACTAAAATTAAAAACCCCCCAAAATCCTAAAACGCTATTTCTATTTTTTTTTTTTTTTGCCATAAACCAGATAATAGGCAGTTTCCCCTTTTCCAGTCACCGGTGTATTGAATATTGCACAAACCCCAAGACCATTCTCAAAACACATTACTTAACATAATTGTTTTTAAAGTTTAATCATTACTAAATGGCATCTACTTTGAAATAAGAGCTTTTTTTACCTGAAAGGCTGTCTTGGAAGCCTAGATCCACCTGGTAAAAGATGATGATGATGCTCAGCCAGAATCAGCTGATCACCTTAAAACTCTTCCATGCCTCATATTCTGTCAATTGTGTACTTTCAAACACCTAAATGGGAAGAAAACCAGCAAGCTTAAAATAAATAAGTAATTTTTTAAAACATGTTTCTTTAGAACAATTTTAGACACACTTTACAACTGCAAATAAGTGTTTTCTAAGGACTGAATCTGAGTTTTCTCACACAGTGTAGAAGCTTTTTCAATCATCAAAAGGGTCAGACATTGGGATGTTCATCTCCAATGGACAAAGCTTTGGAACAGAAGGAATCTCTTCAGCATCACTTCCTTTCTGGCCCTGTTTAGCATTCTTTGGCCTTTGCAGATAATCTAGTCCAAGACCCCTGCTCACGCAGGTACACTCAGATCAGGTTGCACAGAAACACATCCAGGCAGGTTTTGAAAGTCCCCAGGGAAGGAGACTCCACAACCTCTCTGGGCAGCCTGGTTTTCCTAGGGTCATGCCCAACTTCCTGTGTTCTAGTTTGTACCTCACAAAACCCAAAGTCACTGGCATCGTTTTCTTCAGCTCTGTCAGAATAGCAAATTCATAATTTAATTCAGAAGTTTATCTAAATTATTGGTCCTGTAACAGTAATAACAGCCAGGATCACAGCTCTTAAATCGGAGGTCAGGCAAGTAGTTGCTCTACTGCCACCAAATTTTGAACGGAAGATCGTTGTTGTTCTAGAAGCAGAGCTTCTTACCTGACAAATTCTCTTTCTCAGAAATGAAAAAGGAATCCGGGTATTTGCAAATGTGTGGATATATTGGTAGAGGGAAGTTATGAAGCCACTTTTTGTCACTGACAAAAACTAAAGCAGTATAAATTTAAGTCCAGTTGTAAATTTCCCTTGACTCTGTAACCACAGTTCATTTTAGAAGGCTTTCATTCACGCTAATACAGTTACTTGTGGATCAGGCCTTATTTTCTTCCTGTATTGTCCTTTTCCCAGTTGTCTGCTTTGTCTCTCTTGCTCAGTGTTGTCCAGCAATTCTAAATGTGATTACATTACTGTGGTTTATGAGATTACTGCAGCTTAATTTACAAGCCACCAGTTAAACCACAGTCACTGCCCACTTCTCTGTGCTTGGTTCAGATCCAAAAACACTATCTTCAACCTCAGCTGATGTGCAAATGTTAGTTATAGCTAAACTTGGTGTGGCCTGTGGCTAAGCCCTACAAATTCAGTGATTAAAGTACTGTCACATCAAACTACAATGTCTCTTTTTAACCCTGTCCAGTTACTGGGCACCTGTGATTCAGGCTTGGAACCTAATGTAAACCCCTAGCACTGTTTAATGCACATACTAGAAACAAGTAGTTTCTAAAATTTCAGGCTCAAACAAACACAGTTCATAGAATCATAGAATAGCTTAGGCTGGAAGGGACCTTAGAGATCATCTACTGCAACCTCCGTGCCATGGATGGGGAAGCCTCTCAACTACTTGACTGCTCAAGGCCTCATCCAACCTGGCCTTGAACACCCCCAGTGAGGAGGCATCCACAACCTCCCAGAGTAACCTATTCCACACTAAAGAACTTTTTCCAGTTTAAACCTACTCTCCCTCATCTTAAAACGATTCCCCCTTGTCCTATTGCTTGTGAAAAAGTCCCCCTCCGGCCTTCCAGTCCAAAAGTTGCTAAACACTTCTATATGTGAGTGTACTTGTTGAACTCACACTTTACTGCTTAATATAGTTTCATGGACCATTTAAGATGACCTCAGACAGAAGGTTGGGATCAACTGGAATTAAAATAAGGGGGGGAAAAAGGCAGCTTGTAAGCTTAACACAGTCCTGTCCATTTAAGAATGCCTACATTGCAACAGTCAACAATTTAGCTTAATTGTCAGAACACTGTATAATCACTGGTGTGCTTTAACGAAAAAAAAAATTGTTTTGTTGTTGACTGCAAAACAAAAATTTCAAAGGAGTTTTATAGAAAAAAATCTTGAAATCAAGCATTCACTCATCTGGTGCTGCTATTTTTAATCACAGCCAAATGTCTATATTTGATAGTTTCACAGCAGATATTTTAAGTGTCTTGACCATTTAAGAACAACAACATAAAAGAATTACACAGAACCTAGAATTCTCAATTTCTTTTCAAGTCAGCCCTTTCTCTACCATGTCCCAAATGCTCATTTTGGCATTACAGGAGCAACATTTTGGCATTACAGGAGCTAAGAATCACAGATGTCTCTTGAAATGAGGTTTGAAGTTAAGAAAATGTCAACCCAATGATCAGAGCAAAAATCAGCAAGCCTCACTATAATAGTGAACAGTTCAGAGAGACGTTTTGTTGCAAGGCTTTCTTGAAATTCTGAGAAAATGGAGTATTTTACTATCTTTTCAGCCTCCAGCTGCTAGTTGTTCAACGACTAAAAAAAAATCCTCTATAAGGAGAAGTGACCCATATATAAGCAAAGTTCAAATCTTCATTTTATGATGCCCAGGCTGTTGCTAAAGTACTCCAAAGACCTACTTGAATGCTATGTAGTTCACTTCCTACACATGAGGATCAAACAGACATAATGTCACTGTATCACATGACAGTGTCCCTCCGCAGCCTGCTTGGGACCACTTCCTTCAGGAGTCTTCTCATGCATTCAATCTTACTTCAAGCCCATGTTAACAAGGCTAATAAGATAGTAAGAACAAATCTTACTGTTCATCCCTTAAAAAAAAAAAAAATTAGATGACACGTGACTAACCTAATCATGCAGCAAAGCTGATCACGAGTACATAAACACCTCTGAGCAAATCAAGGTCAGAGCTAAAGTAGGTTAACTACATCTGACAAGCACCCATCCGGGTAGTCAAGACCTCTTCACACAAGGACCACTGGTTTCAATTACCCCTAGGCAAGAGTCAGCTATCTCCAACATACAGACATATGTATTCTAAGAGAAACACAATGCATAACTTTATGAATTAGAAGTGTCTCATACTTTAAAAGCACTATTTTGCAATGACAGAGGAAAACTGTGGTGTGGTTTCCTTAAGAAGTAATTGAAAAGATACTGTCCCTATGAGTAATGACTGCAACAAAAACAGCTACAAAAAGGAAATCATCTACTTTCCTTCATAGCAGTATTAAAGTTAACTGTCACTGTATGAACTAGTAAGAAAGAGAAGAGCAGGGTTATTTAACTTCATTATCTGTGTTTTTGTAGATGTACATACACTCCAGAGGCAGATGCACACAACTGTGGGGGATTTCTGCTAAGCAGCCCAAGGACTGCAGGAGTCCCTGTGATAACTTCAGGATGCATACCAGCACACATGGCCATGGCTGTAACAAGCAGTTCCTGCATTAGAATCTCTCTAAGTATCTGTGGGAATCAAAGGAAGGTCTTTGAATTAAAGCAGCGGTGTTTTCCTTTTCCCTCGGTACTTAAGGAGCAGATGTTAGAATACTTCATATTTGCCTGATATATTGATACTGTTTTGTTTTAATGGCACATTCACATTCTTTGAAGTCCCTACCCTATTTGCAGGAACACTGTATTCCCAGAAGATAAGAAGCCTTGTGCCTTCCTCTCACATGTAGATACATCTCACCACATCCTCTGGAACAAGAAGTGATTTTTCCCTGGTTTGCTTGTGGAGGTCATCCTTTTACCACTCTCTCATCAGCATGTTCGTCAACCCCTTGCATCCTATGACCCATATCTGAGTTTTGGAGCTCTTCCCAACCCAATCTCTTAATGACATCAGTACCTCATGTCTCAACCACATCCTTAAGCACACACAGAGCAGCAGTGCTCCAACAGCCTCCTGCACCTCTCATGTTAGCAGCTGCTGCTCCCCAACCCCTCACAACAGGGCACAAGTATCCCCTGTTCTGTGGCAGACAGAGGCACAGCCCTCAGCAGCTCAAGCAACTTAACCGTGCCAACAGCCGCTCCCCATCTTTCCTATGAAAAACACAGTAGGCTGGAGGGAAACAGCCCATGAATATAAACCAGCCACAAAGCTACAAGATGAATCATTTTGCAATAGGAGATTGGGGGGGAGTCTCCAATAAACAGAAGAAAAACTCCACACAAACAAAGAAGATCTTTCAGCTCTAGGAAGTTAATATAAAGGCAGCATCTCATCAGATCAATATACTGTCCACATGCACTACCCTACCAAAAACAAGTCTATTCCTCACTGATATCTCTGAGAAAAGTCAGAACAAATCATCTCATGGCATCACTTCACAGGAATTTTCCACATTATCATAGTGGTAATGGAGCCACAGGACCATATTCTAAACTTTATCTTGTTCATAGAGTACTTGGACTTCCAGAGAGGCCTCTTATCCCATCTCTGCTTGCTTAAAAGGGGAACTACTTAAAAATTTTACTTCCAGCTCTTTTGACAAAGGACTTCTCTGTTGCTCCAAAACCAAGAATAAGCAATAACTGAAATAACTTTCTCTTGCACTGGGAAGCTCAGGACTAGACCCAGGAACACAGAATTGTCTCACCAGCACTCAGTAAACGGGAAGGATCACTGTGCTCAGCCGGTTGGCAACACTACTCCTAGTACAATCCAGGAAGCTGCTGGCTTTCTTTGCTGCAAGGGCACCATTGCTGGCTCATGGCCCCCAAAGATCTTTTCTGCCAAGCTGTTTTCCAGCTCATCAGCCCCTAGTTTGTACTATAGCACAAGATTTTTCCTCTCCAGGTACAGGACTTAGCATTTCCTTTTACTGAATTCCATAAGGTTCTTGTCAACTCTTTTCTCTGGCTTGTAGAGATCCCTCTGATATGTAGCACACCGATGTAGTGTATCAGTCATTCCTTCCCATGTTGTATTGTCTGCATCTCTAAGTATGAGGCTTCAGATGGCACAAAGAAAGGAAAAGCTCATACTCTTCCCGGTGAAGCAGTTTTCTTCAAGGCTGGTTGCAGTCCCATGAGAAGGCTTTACAGATGGAGATATGGACCACCTTCACATCAGAAAATGAAAAACCTGGAACAAATCCAAAGCCAACCCATGCCCCTTCCAGGAATCAAACCTGTTTGAACATGAAGGGGTCTGTGCCATGGATGAAGTATTTCCCCCCACCTCCTAACGACTGGTACCTATTTCTAGAGATATAGGTAAAAGTCTAGCATATAATTCTACACAACACCCACTGGGTCTGGAGACTATATCATCATCAGAAGCATCAAACTAACAGACTGACCCTGAGACACAGGAGATGCCATTTCCTCTCGTGTCTGAACACCATTTGTCTCTCTACCTATTCAATGAATCTCAGCTAAAAGGGTTTCAAAAAAGCTTGCTAGTTTACAAGCATTATTGAAAGCTTGATCTAGTATAAGCTTCTTGTCAGCCAAGATTAGACTCTTTGAGCTCTTATTCTTTGAAGTACACTTGTGCTGACCTGGGCAGCCATCAAAAACAAGCATCACAAGGGAACTAACCAAGCCCTTGTGAAAAGGTGGTGATGCACACTTTTGAAAATCAGTACTAACATGCTGCTGTTACCAAAGGAACTTGGCCTAATTCAATAATCAATCCTCTAGTACATGTATTCCTTAGGTTTCCAGAAACTGCTTTTACAGGAAAAACAAAATGGACTGGTGTTTCTTGGAAGAATAGGTTTTATAGGACTTCTGCAGCACACCTTCCAAACACAGCTGTTCCCTACACATGAATCAAACTGTAGCATCTATACAGGCTTCTGGAAGCAACAAGTACTGGTCCTCCCATCACTAAATACCGAATGCTGATGTACTTCCTAAGCTCAGCCACAATGGCCAGAATGAGAGTGACTAGTTCAGATGCCTCTGCTTAAAGCAGGAATGAGGGAATTCTGCCTCAAAGCTGTGCAAACAAACTGGGTGCTGCCTTATTTCACTGACACACCAAGATCCCCACAGGTATTCTAGGAATGTATTTTCAGATTTCATCTCAAATGTCACAAAGATGGCTAATTTAAAGCAACTTTTACAGAAAAAAAAAAAGTATAGCTACTATAGAAAAAATCTGGAAGACCACAGCCAGTCTCCTACAAAGAACAAGAAAAACTACACTCAGGTATAACTATCCATGTAAGAGCTGTTCTCAATTAGCACACTCTTTCATGCCTTTGGATCCCTTATTTCAACAGGTCCTTCTGATCTCAAACATCCAATTTGATTTCACTGGAAAAGGATGCAACCAGAATGGAATAAAAATCTGTAGTCCAAAGAATAGCCACTTGTTGGAAAAAGATTGAATTCAATGTTTTAATTCTTTAAAACCAACAAAGAAAACAAAATCCCAAACCAACTTATTTTAAGACAGTGCTGCAGACATTTTGTTCAACACAGCACTCCAGAATTTCTGTAGAGCAAGTTATAGAAGAAAATCATATTTCATTTGAGAAACAAGAGTCCACCAATGTTAAATGCTGGTAAAATAGTTCACAAGATCTCTGCTTTAATATAACTTGCTACAGGATGTAGATTCAAAAGATTTCAAGGGAGAGCAAAGTTTAACACTATCTGCTTTTCTCACTGGCAAAGCACTACTGTAGTACTCCACTGGTTACTCCAGCTTCCAGTCACCAAATCTTTCTCTGCCTTTGTTAGGTTCTCTTCCTTCCTCATACTGGGGCACAGTAGGCATCAAAACCAGACAGTATGTTCAAGCTCTGGCATGACTAATAGTACATGTAATACTTTCTCACTTACCTTTTAAATGTTATGCATTCAGTTATGTTAATCATTTTTCAGTTTAATAGGTTGAGCCACTACACACTTTTTCTAGTCCCTGAAGTGTGTTTATCAATGTGACAAACCTAGTTCCCTGCATTTTTCTTTGAGTTATATTACCTGGTTCAAATATTGTTACACATATGCATACAGTGGATTCTGTTTTACAGTCACATTATTACAACGAACCCAAGCACATTTGGGACGTGTGAGACCTTCTACTTGGAGATCCACTGCCAAACAAACTACAACTGAAGACTTTATATATCTTCAGGGAACAAAGCATGGAAACAAGAGGGCAAAACTATCACAAAAAGGAGTGTAGACACAGGTGGTTACATTTACACCTTGAAATGAAAGTGTAAGTTTTTACACACTTCCTTTGGTCTTGCTAAATTCCATCTCTGGCTGAAAGAAGCTGTCCCTGCTCTGGGCACTCTGCCACTTTGAGAAAGAAAAGCTGACAGGCTGTCAGGTTCCCTGAATTAGGCCTTGGGAAAAAGAAGATATTCTCAGCCTGCATGGAACCAAGCTGGGTATTCCCCACTCAGTCACCTCTCTGTTGTTTCCTCTCACACGCATATCCACAAAACATTCCATTTTTCCCACTGGTTTCTTAAAAGCTCCTTTTTGTTCTTCCACTATACCACTGGGGTTTGGATAGGAAGGCATCACAGCTTTTTGTTAAGTAGATGAGTAGGTAGTCTGCTAAAAAAAATTGCAGAATATACAATGATGACATAGCTACTGTTCTGTGTTACAGTCTCTGCGTGGAAAGGGAGACATTTACAACTCAGTTATTCACACATTTCCAGTTTTAAGAGAACGACCCCCTCCACACACATGCTCTTGGCAAACAGCCTCAGCTACCTGTCTCTGCACCTGGAGTCCCTTTGATATATGTGGAACAATAAACACTAACATAAATAAGCTCAGCAGTTTGGTTTCCTGAAGTCACACTATTTGCCATTTAAATCCAAATTCTATGATTGAAAACTGAGATACTGCAACAATTTAGCAGTTCAGTTTTATGGAAAACATGCAAAGACACAAACATCATAGAAAAGATACACATGCTATTTTCAGTCTTGCTCAATGTCTCAGAAATAATAACCTCCCCCATTCCCCAAATCCTGTTTTTAAATGAGTGATCTGCTGCTGATGCTGAGAAAGGCAGCACTTCAGAGTTATGACAGCTCACACTGTGGCATTATCCAATACTCTGCTCTTCAGAGAGATCCACATAAAGCGGTTTGGAACCACAGTAACAGCAAACACTGAGAAGTAGGGCAAGTTCCCAACACCCACCTAGGGCCAGCACCAGCACTGACACAGTGTGTTAGGAGCTGTAGCTGAAGATGACCCATTCAGTGCCCACAAGCAGCACCTAGTATTGCTACAGGACAAGGCAAGCACAATAGGACAGCTTCTTCCAGTCTCATTTCACACTTTCACCAGTTTTACATGACTGTAAAACCAAAATGACAATTAAAAGAAGTCTTTTAACAGGACATTAAAAGTAAATTCAGACGTGTCACCATACCATCCACCAAATGTGTAAGTGACATACTCATGGCTTGCTCTGCCACAGCACTAGCTACCTTTTACATTTCCTCCTCTCTTGGACTAACTGGAAATACTTTGCAACGTGATTGTGCTGGTTTGGGCTGGTGTAGAGTTAATAGTCTGGAGCTATGGTTTTGATTTGTGCTGAAAACTGTTAGTAATTCAGGGATGTTTTGGTCATGGCTGAGCAGTGCTTATGCAGAGTAAAGTCATTTTCTGCTCCTCACAGCACCCCACCAGTGTACAGGCTGGGTGCACAAGTGGACACAGCTGGGACAGCTGACCCCAGCTGACCAAAGGGATGTTCCATACCATACGATGTCACACTCAGCATATAAAGCTGGGGGAAAAAGGAAGGAGGGGGACATTTAGCGTGATGGTGTTTGTCTTCTTAAGTCACCATTAATATGTGACAGAGCCTGGGTCCCCTGCTTGCTGATGGGAAGTGGTGAATTAATTTCTTGTTTGGCTTTCTTTATGCACATAGCTTTCCAATTACTTATTACATTGTCTTTATCTCAATCCATGACGTTTATTCACTTCTACTCTTCCCATGTTCTTCTCCATCCCACTGGGGGAGAAGTGAGAGAGCAGCTGTGTACGGCTAATTTTGCTGGCTGGCGTTAAACAACAACAGTCTTTTTTGGTGCCCAATATGGGGCTCAAAGATTTTGAGATCATGATGACAAGTTGATTGGAATGTACTAGTTTGAATTTATAGCTGTTACTGCTGTTTAGCTATTGACAGGCTCTTGTGCTTGCCATATTGTACATTACAGTCTAGTGCTCGTTAGTGGCTGCTTTTTGCTTTCACTGCTTGATGCGCTGCTGATCATCTTACTCTGCTGTGCCTGAGAACACTCTAATGAATGTCAATGGCCATGGTCCTGGGCTGGCAGATGGCAGTGGCATTGATGCTATTTCTGTGCTGTGGTACCGGTCAGACTAGAATTCCAGTGTGATCTCACATCAAAGGGACAGTGACCTATGAATGAGTACATACAGGAGCACGACACCCCAAAGCATCTATGGCCATGCATAAGCCCATGACAAGAGCAGGTGCACCCAGAGAGGCTGCAGCCATAGGCAAGACCATGTTGGAACAGGTTAAGTCCTGAAGGGACTCTGGCTGCAGGTAAATCACAGCATTCATAGTAAGATTTGGTGGAGCAAATCATGTGATACTTTATAGAGACACCAGCAGAGTATTTCATGTCTTTTACATTCGTGTCCAGAGTGGCAAGTACCTCAGTAACAGCTACACAGCCTGGAAAGTCATATTTGTCTAGCTCAGGGTAAGCATGAGATGCTATTGAAAAGCTCACAGTAAAGTTCCACAGAACAGCTGATGTAATGCCTTAGTGCCATCAAAGGGATGGCGTCATTCCCTTCTCTTCCTTGTCACCTTCCCCCGATTTCCCTTGCAGTAGTCCAGCACAGACTTTATACAGTCCCTAAAGCGTATCTGTACTGTACATTGAATCAATCTCCTCATCAGGCCGAATAGTAACCTGATAGAAAGCAGAGTCTTCTTCTGGGTGGTTAGCAAGTCCAACCATCTCACTGAAAGGTCAGATGACACCTAGAGCCAGTGCAAAGCAAAAAGGTGAGACATGCCAGAAGAGAGGCAGAACTATCCCTTTCAACAGCATGAAGTGGTTAAAATATCCATGTTAAATACTTGAGCTGCACTTCCAGCTTATTCATATCACTCCACTGGGATTTGTTTTCAACATGCAAATCCCTGCATGGTTTGAGCAAGGCAAGGTGTGCTAAAACCTTCCTACTGATCCACATCTGCACTGACATTTTCTCTGTTCAGCAGTTTGTTCTTTTGTGAATGACAAGTTATGAATAGGCAGACACAGTAGAGGAGTATTCCTATCCACTCTGTATTCATTGCTTCAGTGGGAATATAAGCTTTATTTTCTTGAGAAAGGCCTGCAGCAGTAGGAAAGGCCTTTACAGAAACAACTGATAAAACATTCCCATTTTGTACATCAATGCTGATGTTTGGAACCACTAAACCTGTGACATTCATTTGCCAGGGATACAGCTGTACATAAGCCTCAGACCTGCATTTTTGCAGACAGGCTTTTAAATCTAATCTAATTTAAATCAACAGTCAAGCCTGAATGTATACTTCTACGTTTCAATTGAAACTGGAAAAGTGTTTTAAAATTGCTGTTGTTTTTAGAACAGGAATCTCATTATCGAATAATGACAGGCAGAGAAACAATCAGGGAACACCAACAATTCACTCAGTAGGGTCCTTATGCTGTGCAGGCATCTTGACTGCTACAAAAAAGAAAAGAAAAAAAAAACCACTGCAAGTGGAGAAGAATACTGTGTCATACGCACACACAAAGTAAATCCAACCACCCTTCACCCAGATAAAAATCCTGCCAACTCCAAACATGGGCAAAAGAGAAAGATAACTTGCTCATTAAAAAAAAAAAAAATTAAAAAGCCACAGCTACACATGCACCACAAAAGGACTCTTGGTCAAACTGAAGGCTGTGAGGTTTATTTCTGTTAATGATTGTTTTTTCTTGGATCAGAGATCCACCCATACAACATCCCCTCCCCTTCCAAATGAAGAGGGGATACAATACAGAGCAAAGGGACATCTGACTAACAGTTGCAAACAGAAGTTTTTCCAACCCATTGTTTTATTCCAAAAGAGAACATTCCACGACCTACGCAGTTTGATCCCAAAGGGCCTAGGAAGGATCACTAGACAGTTCACATTCCTCCACAGAAAGTTTAAGTAGGTTTAGACGACCTTATTTCCACGAGTGGCAATCTTGTGCCAAATATTAATAATGCAGCCCCTTAGTTACCACTTACAAATGCTCATAATTATTTACAGCTCCTGAATAGTACGGAGGATGACTTGGATATCACCCAAATCCACAGCAAGCAAATTTATTAGAAAATGGAAAACCTTCTAGCTTAACTCGTTGGAACAAGACGGTCGATGAGTTCTGCCTAAGGAATAATCAAGTAGGCTAGTATTCTTCAGCTTAGAAAACTAACAGGGCCAAGATCTACAAAATCATCAAATGTCACACAAAGACGGCTTAGCTGAAAGGTACAAAACAACACAGCTCTTTGTGCATGACATAAACTGGCTGCAGAAAGTCTCTGACAAGCAGCAGGACGGCCAGGAGTTCATGTGGTTTCCAAAGAGAGGTAGGACTGACTTGTGGAAAGGAATTCTTCTGAAGGTTACCCCCACATCTGGCTTGTGAAGTTCCCAAAGTAGCTGTGGGCCAGTAGTAGAGGACACATGCTTGCCCTAATCTTAGTCTTCACCAGGCAGTCCCTTACAGCCACTGCCTGAGGCAGGACTCTACATGAACTGGGTCTTTGTTATGGCATGCAATGGTCACTCTTACCTTCTTTCAATACTAGCAAAAGAACATTATCTCCATTTGTAAATATTCAGAGAAAACTTCTACATGTAGCTACAGCATACATGGAATACCCATAATCGAAGTGTAAAGAATACAACATCCTTAAAAAAACCTTCCTTTCTATCTAACCTCTGGTTTAAATCAACTAACCTGCAGCTATGACCATATCATCACACAACACCAGATGAAAGACTAAATTCAGCCAGTTACATTACACTCAGTTTATTTAGCAAGGCAAACGTGAAATAGTCTACTATAGGAAACAAGACTTATATGTTAGGTATCTGCTCTCCTAAATGGAATTTCAAATCCAGTTCAAACAACTAAGTTCCTATGCAGCACCAAGAAACAATAGCACTGAGCAGAGATCCATGTAAAAGAGCACAGGCACAAACCACCCAAAACAAACACTCATGTCAGTCCCATGCTTCACGTTACTAAGCACTCCAGTATATACACACAGTTCTCCACTCACCTTAAGTCTCACCTACACTATGAAGTTAAATTTCAAATCATCCAGTAGAGCTCAGAATTCTCATTTAAGGAGGCCAGAGAAGCCAGCAAAGTAGAGGTACTGTTACTGGTAACACATGGGGAAAATCCCAATCAGACAAACATGCTTAGAATAGAATAGAAAAGAATCACGTATTTCAGGGAATCATACACTAATCACTAGATATGAGTATTTCTAGCTTTTTTCAGAGTCCTACTTTTCTGCAACACTCACTTCAGAATATGATCTAGACTCTCATGTGCCATTTTACCCCAACTTTAACAGAGATTTGGTTGGCTGGATTTTTTTGGTTGTGGGTTTTGTTTGTTTTTTTTTTTTTTTTTTTTTTTTGCTATGTGTTCTTGCCTCAGTTGTTCACCTGGTGCTCAACTGAAAAGTTTTTTAAGGCTATCTACTAAACCCTTTTCAGCTGTCGTTAAGGGTTATGTCTACTCTTCCATACGTACTGAAATTATTCTTTGTTCTTAGAGGTATAAGCTTAAGTTCATATTCCATAAATTCTCAGGTAACTGACTACACAGGAAATATTTACCTTAACTGACAAACATAAATGTCCTTTCATTATCTTCATGTTAAATCACTGCATCTTTGTTTTCCTGAATACGAGTATCAGCTCCTCAAGTTTCTATTCCCCTTTTTGCCTCCACTAAGTATCAGTGCTTAAAATTCTTACATAAATCACTGATAGTAAAATTTTATATTCTTATTTCAAAATATAGAAATGTTGTCATTTGCTCCCTTTAATTAGTAAGGCTACAGAGCAAAAGAGAGGTTTGCTTTGCTTTTAAGTATTGCTGAACAAAACTCTTGGGTATTATATTCTGTCTGTGCCTTATACAGAGTAACAATATGAGAATCCCCAGTAGTATCTTTAACCTTTTAAGCTGCTTCAAAGATAGGTTGCAATAGAGTCATTACTGGTAGTCCCTTTTTCTTTTACAAGTCTTTCTGACCCTCCCTCTCCTTCAGAGACTGATTAAGGCTGTATGTCCTTCAACTTCCTTCTACTCAAGCACAGAGTAACACAGAGATTAAGTACATTAAGTTTTATCAGAGTAGCTGTGGTGGGTTGAAAATGCCTTCCCAAATTTGCCAGACCAGCTCAGTTGGAAGCAAATAAAAGCTGTATTTACAAGCAAAACTACAATCTACAATGAAATGCAATTAATATATACTAAATATACAGTATTTACCATATTTACAAGTATTTACAATTAATGAACAGCACAAGGACCCTCCCTGGCCAAAGACATGGGGAAACTAATAGCTTCTCCCTCCCTGCCTCCCCTTTACCCCCCTGTACAAAAGGGACCAGAGAGCAGAGAGATGTTAAACTTAGCCTAAACAATGCAGCCAAGGTCAAGCAGAAGCAAGTTAGTACCTCCCAGCCTGCAGAAGTGAGAAGAGAGAGAGATTGTTTTGGGAACTAAATCATATGGTAGATATCTCTCCAATGGGATTGTTTAGAATTATCATTATTTTCCTTTTTACACCCCATAGTGATTTATTTACATTTTATCATTTTCTGTTCAAGATCTGTGAAAAATTTTAAATGCATAGCCTAAAACTACCACAGTAGCATGGAGATAAGTACATTAAATTTTATCTTAATATCAACACCAGATTCATTCCCTTGTATGATAATTTTTCTGATCTTCTCAGCAATAGAAGGCAACCTCATCTACTATTTTATACAACTAACTGATATTCTGTAATTCAGGCCAAAGTTTATTTTAGAAAGATATCCTGGGTGAACTGATACATTGCAAGAATCTATAACCCTCCTCCTATCTTTTCTGTTTCAATGCTTAGTTTCTATTGTTCAAAATTTCCAACTTTTCTAATACGTATTTGAGTAGGTCACCTACCAGCTACTTTACCTCATTTCATTTTCTCCTACCAGGTAACCTGATCAGGTCATTAACTGAAGGCTAAATCCATTGAATTGCCTTTCCCTCCTCTAAGTACATCTAGTCCAATTTCTTTGATCTCATGTTGTAAGGTTACGTTTGCAGAACACATGTATTTCTTGAACTCTTTTCAGTTTTTTATAAACACTTCATGAAGTCCAGGAAATTATTTACATTATTACATAATTAACATAATACACAGATCAATCCACCTTTGAATCCAGCTTGATATCATTGTTTACCAAGCCAAAAATTCATTTTTTCATCTCTCTGTAACACTACTCTAGGAACTCCCAGACAATAAGGTCCTCCCATTCTCAGTCACTTGAAACCTCTTTTGCCATTGTATGATTGATTCAGATCCAGACTAGCGTAACATCAGGGTCAAAGCGACGTGGAAATTGCCAGAAACAACGCTACTGACTAATCTCTGCTTACATCAGAGATCTGTATGAATAGGTTAGCTAGTTTGTTTAATTTGGGCCTACATGGACTTTACAAGGCAGCATAGACCCTTCTTTGGGAGATTCATGTGACAGAATTTTTTTTTTTTTTATTGGATGAGAAGTCTAAACATTTATCCCTTTGTAATTAAGTGCAACTGCAAGACTTGTTAGCCTCCTAGTTTAATCTCTCAGCTGTGTACTCCCCTTCAGCACTGGCATTTAACTAACCCCACAGTGAACTGTTCAGAAATCCAAAAGAGATGAAACTAATCCTGCCAAAAAAAAAATTTTTTTAAAAAAGCTCCAAGTCTGAGTAGATCACAGTAAGGTGATTTAGGGAGCCAGACAAGTACCAGTATTGTACAAAGCAGGGGGAGACATGATGATGTCAACAGTAAGTGTACATATAACTTACTTAGCAAACACACACCTGAACACTAAACACAAGTACACGCCAGTTAACTTCTCCAGGGATATTACAGCAAGAATAAGCCTACAAAGCCTCTGGTGTAATAGAAACAGTCCAAAAAATGGTATTTATTTTGCTTCCAAGCTGCCACTTTGAATAAACTTACTCCTGTTATAGAAGGCTCTTTTATCAACCCAAGTTAAAACAATGTCCAATGCACAGAACACAGCCCAGAAATAACCTGTAGAAATGCTATTCAGCATCTAGGGTAAGTTTGGTTTATGAAACATTGTTCTGTATAAGAATGGCACATAAACCCAGCAAAATTGTACCGGGGTGACTGATGTCTACAGACTGAATAGTAAGAATGTGAAAACTGACAATAAGCAGAACACAACAACACAGGAAGCCAGCAGGAACTAACTGACCACTCCTTTTAAGAGTGGAAGACAATGATTAGCTCACATGTGGAAATCATTCTGATGAGTACGCTTTTGGAAGGATGCATGGAAAATACAGAACTACACCATAAAGAATAATTGAAGAGAAGCTTACACACCAAAGAAAGACTCAGCCAAATGACATCATAGGGAGGAGTCAAAGGGGATATGCTGCGTTGTCTTTGAAGGTGGAAAACTATGATACTTTGCTACAACATGCAATTAGGTTTATTAGAAAGGGCAACAAAAGTTAACTGTACTTATTCCTAATGTTTCTTAAGTAGAAACCTGCAAGTCCATCGAGATTCTTGAAGGTATTAGAAAGCCAGGAAAGTTCCTTTTCCTCCTCCCTGAAAGTCACTGTGATCTACTCACCAGCCACTCCTACAGACAAATCTCAGAACTTGTACCAATGTTATGCTGTGACCTGGTTGCCAACACAGCATTATTCCAAAATGTCAACATCACCACAACACACACAAAAAAGCAAACAAAGTACTCACAGAACTGAGACACAATGATAACAAAAAACCTCAGACAGGCAACTTTAAGAGGAAAAAAAAATAGCCTTTTTTTTTTTTCCTGGTGTGCAAAGTCAGAGACCAGTTACCCAGTTTCTAGGACTCAGCAAACAAAGTCCAGCAGAAAAACTGAAAAGGTTTCATTGATGAGTATCAAGTCAGTACTTTTCCACATTTGTCAAAGGATGCCATCATTCCCATGTTTAGGGCTACAGGCAAACAGCACACCACAGAAATACCCTAAAACTAGAGGACAAGTCAGACGGTTGTCAAAATATTTGCTTTAAAAAATAAGAAGTATGCATCTGAAAGCTGTGCCAAAGGAAGCAGATTACACAAGTTATACAGCATACCATGAATGAATCCATGGAAGCTTAACTACCAGTCTGAGCAAATCTAAAAGGCACATTAATTTTGCCTGAAAAGCATCCGGAACTCTCCTAGACTAACTTAAGCATTTAAAGGAACCTCAATAGTCTTGTAAGGCTGTTATTATAATAATAAAAACACACCAGTTTGCCTAGAGACAAAAGATTGTCAATATGCTGCAGTGCTTTCTAGGTCTCAATGAGATACCAATAGGGACTTTTTCCTAACCTTGGGTCTTTTTTATCCATGAAGGATTTTCTTTTTGGGGTCCTGCTTATTTCTGGCATGTGCAGCTACTTGGTCTTTACTAATGTTAGCATGCTCTAGGGAAAAAAAAAATAACCATTGATTCATTTTAAGTAGAAGGCAAAAGATTCTCCTGTTATCTGCTGACTTAAGCCTTTTCCTTCTTTCCATTTATATTCCAAATTAAGTTCAAAAATACTAGTAAATCTGGTTTTAAAAATGTACATCACAGTAATACAAAAAATAGATTTTTCACATCACTGTAAACAAGGGCAGCTCTCCTGAATGGCTATTTGATAGAAATAGCCATTCAAAATCAAGAAAGATGAAGAAAACCCTGAAGTGTCAATTTTTCTCTGAAGAGAACCCTGAGTAGGTTTTAGAGAGTTTTGCTTCCAGAAAACAGCGTATGTAGACAAACTGACAGCAACATGAGATCTACACCAAGTAAGAGAATTAGTTAAAAAAAAAAAAAAAGTAAATAAAAATCTTGACTTGCTCTTTTGTTTTGGCGTTTTTTAAAAAGACAGCTTCCACCCCCAGAAGGGAGCAGAGGTGTGTGGACTGAAATCCAAACCATGTTGCCTTGGTGGAAAATAAAATCTTCTTCCTTTCAGTCTCCTTCCTATATTCCATTTCCTCCAGATTTCCTGGCAAACCTAACTGGAGACATTGCTGGGACTCTGCCATTTTTAGATAACTTATCAGTTTGACAACAACTTGGACGTGTAAGTATTCAGCTCCAGTAGGGTCAGGGGATTGTGGTGAATGAGCTCCTGAGAGATTTGTGTATCTGAAACAGTTCTATATTTGTTTATCTGGAAACCCAGAAGCACATGGGCCAGTAAGGGAAAAGGGAAAAGTGTCAGAGGTCTAGCTGAGTTACTCTGTCTTGATATGAAAAAGAAAACTTTATTAAATGGCACAATAAATAGTGAAAAGCTCAAGTGCAGAGCCTCAGAAATGGAAGTGAAAAGTTGCTTATTTTTCTGGCTTCTGGGTGTCAGTATCAACATCAGATTTTTAAATCAAATTTTTATGTGTATTTATGAAAGAAATGACCTAACACAGCTTAAACCAAAAATAATCTGCCATAAATCCTCTCCTTCCATGTCAAGGTTGCAATGTAATATATTTAAAACAGCACTCTTCACACTTAGTGTCTTATATACCTCTCCCTCAGGACGACTCAGTTCATGAGCTGTGCTGTTTCCTAACCTACAAAGCCACAAGCTGTACCACTGAACTGAGTAATCTCAAATCAGTCTCTGGAGGGGAAAAAAAACTTGTCCTTGAGCTACAGCACATGGCTCAGTCCAGTACTTTTACCCAAACACATACCACCACACAGCAGAGGGACAACCAGGAAGGAGTTAGAGTGTTGATGGCTACACTATCCATAGCAACCCAATTCAAACGGTTATCAAAACTACTGTCCAGATTCAACCAACTGCCAATAGATGTTGCAAAGGATTCATGTGTCACTACAGGACAAAATGCTGAGCACAAAAATTAATATGTTGATAGCCAAACTGCAGCATAAAGTCCAAAATGAGGAGGAGTTAAATACAGTTCTCTGAGGTCCTTGGGTGAAGGATGAAAACGCCCAAAGCAACCCCTTTTTGCCATCACACTCAACACAATCACAATGTACACATTCAACACGAAGGAGAGAAGTTTTATTACTTTTTAATATATACTTTTGCTTTCTAGAAGCAGAAGTCCTAAATTTTATAACACTCCTAGAAAAATCCATAGGTGACAAAAAGAAATCCATTCATAACAAGTCAAGGAAAAAAAAACGTATCACAATCAAACCAGTTCAAGGAAACTATAAACCCATTTTAAGACAGGGGAAAAAAAACATTCTTAAAAAAAAGGTTAAACCAAAAGTATACTAGTTTTGGGTTTTTTTTCTTCTGGTTTGGGGTGGCTTTTTTCCCTAGGAAGTAACTTTTCCTTCTCACTTCCCTCCATTAATATTCTGCAGTACAACATTATGTAACAATTTCTATTACAGTCTTTCTGTTCTTCTCCTTTTCTGTTAGAAGAACTAGAAAAGACAAAGCCACTTTAAAGATACTTCCAAAATAAAAATCCTCACATCAATCCCAAATGAGTAAGCCTAACTAGAGTTTTCTGAGTGGTCTTGTATCAAGACCACATACAATCTTTAAAATACATGGATTCCATTCACTTATTTTTAGCTGACATAGAAAGAAATTAAGGCAAATGGCTGCATACATGACTTACTATAAAACGCCTTCATATTAAAGTGATTTGAGAGACACACCAATACATACCACTCAGCTGTGTATTCTAGTTTGGAACTGCAAACTGGAAAACCAAACATGGTCAAGACAATGTCAGAAAACACACTGTAACAACCTCAAAGACTACCACCTATTTTTTTTGGCAAAGTATTCTGGATGCCAGAATTTATCCCTGAAAAACACACACTAATTAGTTGTGCATTTTCAGCACTACAACAACTGTACTTCCAAAGATGGATTTCCATCACAGCCACCATTAAGGCTTTAGCAGTAAGTCTTCTGCTTCCTTTACATGAAGTGCCACTAAATCGCCTTGTACCTGTGGAAAACAGAGATTACTAACATTGCAAAGAAAATAGTGTCAAAACACACATGAAAGCTACAACCATCTTCCTCAACTGCTCACATTCACATGAATGGCTTTCTCTAAAGTTAGTAATGAACATCAATACCTTAGACCACAAGAAATGTGGCTTGTTATTTTACCATTCTAAAATCCTGCCAACAATATTTCTTGCTCTATAAGTAGCCTACTGGCACTGTTCCTACAGAAGGCCAACCTAGTAAACTACAGCATAGCTTCAGCTCAGGATCACAAGCTGTTCTGACACCAGCAGCTGACCTAGAAGTGCATCTGACATCAGAGACATTGAATAACAGCTTCTCAAATGGCAGGAGACTGAAAAGGTTACAAATTCTGTATGCCTTGACTAAGAATTTTTTGCATCTGCAAAGGAAAAAAGATGACCTGAACACAGAGAAGAAAGATGAATCCTTGCAGAAAAGGAAGGGACAGGGAACACAAACGGTACACCTGAAGCAGACATTAGTAACCACTTTTTGAATTGAACTATGCAACTAGTACAGGAATTTTAGCTAAAGTTAAAATAAATTTTAAGTAATGTCAAATGCAACAGAAACTATCAATCACCTTTGGGACAAAGACTGAAATGTCAGACTGTGGATTTTAGTTAATGAATATTCCAAATGCCTGAAAATGCTCTTTTGATCTGTGTTCTTCTGCAGAATGGATTAAAAAAGAAATTTCTCAACATCTGGTGAAAGATCAGGTTTCCAAGGAGATGAAGCCTGGGCCTTGGTAAGTAGCCTTACTGCATTTTTTTCAACAAACTGAGGTAAAAGAAAAAATAGATGGAATATGTAATTCATGCCAGCAAGCCATTCACCTTGATATCCATTTCATTCAGTGCGAAATTCTATTAAATATACATAAGTTACCTGGCAATACTCATAGTGATTAAATACAGATAAAAACAATTGGATAATTACAACTGGGATCTCTCTTTAAAAAAAAAAAAAAAAAAAAAGAGAAAAATAGCAAGCAACAGGCTTCCTAAATAAGTCAATACACTCTTAAAATGAAAGGCTTTCTCATTTTGCAAGAGCATTATTTTGTATTGTTTCAATGCTTTGACTTTCACATATCCCCACTGGAGTATGCAAACTCATATTTACTACTGCAATGCAAGACTACCATATACATACAGAGAGAGAGAGAGATTCATACACAACAGGCAGACTATACCTCTGCTTTTCTTTAGTCCCCATTACCTAAAATCTACCTACAGCAACTCTTAAAAAGTCTGAAAGACCAAGGCTGAAAACTCTTTCACAGCTTTTGAAACTGCCATAAAGCACCTTATTCCTCAAGCAATTTCCATCGGCTGATCAAGTAGAGCTTTCAACAACTAAATGCAAAAGTTGACGCTGAGTTCAAGTCAGTGTCACCTCAACTACTACATTTATCAAAGCCAGTTATTTTAGTCTGAAGTTTAAGTGCCATGATAGCCAAAAATGAGTTTCAAACCATGTTTGATGTATTAAATAGAGAAACAGTATTCTTTGCATTCTGTAAACTTATTGAGAACAAGGAAGCCACTCAAGCTTAACAATGTGTACTTATTTGGGGCTTCTCTTTGCAGTCATCTGCATATTATATGCATTTACACATCCTTATTAAAGACAACTAACTTCAGAGTTCTTTCCATTAGTTGGGGATATAGGTAACTGCTTTCTACTGCTTTTCTGCCCTCTTTCATAAACCAAACTATGTATAAAACCAGTAACAAAGGTTAAAAATGTAAAGCATGCAAGATATAGAATTAAAAAAGACAGACACTAAGGGATGCAGAAAATTCACTTTGTTTTACTTAACAGCAATGTAAACCTTCACATTTTCCTGTACTTCCTGTCCAAGTGAAACTACACAAACCATTGGCTCTGTGCTGGAAACAGCTTAAAATACTGAATCTGAAAACAGTGCTTCTGTACTCATCTAAACTAATTAACCTACATGGGTCTTGGCATTTCCAGTGTGCTTGATATCAATTCACTTTGAAAAATGGTCTTACTCATCTGCAGCAGACAGTCTGCAGCTATCACATTAGGTCTCAGCTTTGTCATCATACTCTTGGATAGCATTAATGAACCGTAACTTTAAGCTCTGCCACATAAATCCAATGAGTGCTCACTTGTTCCTGATTTTCCAAAATAATCTTCAAGAGCAGGTGTTAAAGAAAAAAACATCTCCAATAAACTCCCCCTACAAATATTACCTTCCTAATACATTGTTAGGTATGGTCCCCAAATATAGGTAGTCTCCTGGCAGCAGGTGGTGAAAGCGACATGGTAGCAGGTCCTAACTGATCAGCTCTGGCTTTATAGAATCCCTATGACAGCTAAATTAGTTTACTGACACATTTGTGTCCACCTCAGAAGGACCTTGTAAGAAAACAAAACAGCTATCCTTACGTTTTCTGTGGTACTTCTTTCTCATCTAGAACAGTCTCTTGATGCACCTTTCTCACAGACCTTGGATCTACGCAGCACCATATACCACAACATGCGAAAAATGGAAATAAGCAGTGTGGAAGAGAATATGGGATAAATAACATATTAACCTATGACCACGATTATTTATTGGGTACTTGAGTTTTACAAGTAGGCATAAGACAAAATACGAACCCACAAAACTCGTAAGTAGTAAAGACTTTCCTCTTAACTGGCAACTGTAGTTGTAGTAACATTCAGATGGGAGGTCTACAGTTTCTGACACTTCAAATAGCTATTTACATTTGCATATTCCTAGATGATACAAAACATATATTCTTTGAATATATGTTTCTGCAACACCATGTACAGAGTGTCAGCCAGTATAAATAGTTGATTAAACAACTAACCTTTCTTTTTTCCCTTACAAAGGTAGCTGCAGCCTTTGTATTATCAGTCACTTCCATTCATAAACAGGCAGGACAAATACTTCAATACGAAAGAGAGGAAGGAAAGAGAGGAAGGAAAGAGAGGAAGGAAAGAGAGGAAGGAAAGAGAGGAAGGAAAGAGAGGAAGGAAAGAGAGGAAGGAAAGAGGAAGGAAGAGAGAAGGAAGAGAGGAAGGAGAGAGGAAGGAAAGAGAGGAAGGAAAGAGAGGAAGGAAAGAGAGGAAGGAAAGAGAGGAAGGAAAGAGAGGAAGGAAAGAGAGGAAGGAAAGAGAGGAAGGAAAGAGAGGAAGGAAAGAGAGGAAGGAAAGAGAGGAAGGAAAGAGAGGAAGGAAAGAGAGGAAGGAAAGAGAGGAAGGAAAGAGAGGAAGGAAAGAGAGGAAGGAAAGAGAGGAAGGAAAGAGAGGAAGGAAAGAGAGGAAGGAAGAGAGGAAGGAAAGAGAGGAAGGAAAGAGGAAGGAAAGAGAGGAAGGAAAGAGAGGAAGGAAAGAGAGGAAGGAAAGAGAGGAAGGAAAGAGAGGAAGGAAAGAGAGGAAGGAAAGAGGAAGGAAAGAGAGGAAGGAAAGAGAGGAAGGAAGGAAAGAGAGGAAGGAAAGAGAGGAAGGAAAGAGAGGAAGGAAAGAGAGGAAGGAAAGAGAGGAAGGAAAGAGAGGAAGGAAAGAGAGGAAGGAAAGAAAACATAGTTTTATCTTGAATGTCCAAGGACCAGAATTTGGAAAAAAATTCTACTTAAAGACCTAATGAATTTTGTAAAGTGATTAAAGAGATGATTGCTCTCTGCAGATGACCCTTTCTACCTTGGAGACTAAGAAATAAGAATGCTGCAAGCATGCTTACTTCAAAAGCAGGAAAACACACCCACTTGTTTCTTCACCGTTATTTTTAAGCACTAAAATCCTTCCAAAACTGTTATAATTGAGGCACTGGAATAACAGAAACCTCATCAATTAAAAATGCAAACTGATTTCCCTGCCTCCCCAAGCACAAAATCCTGATCTTGGGAAGCCACCTCAATGTTCCCAGTGTTCTGCCATTCACTGGCAAAGGAAAACGTCCATTCTCCTGTTGATGCACACACAGCTGTCAGAAAGCTGTCTGAGAAGCATCAGCAGCAGGCAGGACTGCCTCGGGAGTGAGCTGTACTGCTTGGAACCAGGAAGACCACTGCTGTGGGGTTGGCAAGCTGGCTCTAGCTGTCCCAGAAAGGACTGGCCACCGTGCAACAGTCTAACCATAGCCATTTCCAATACTACCATCACACACTCTTCGGGCCTCACCTAATATCACAAGGTACCCGACTTACTGAAAAAGATCCAAAGGATCAGCTACGGGACAGAGGTTGAAGAAATCGATTCCAGTTGCAGGCGAAGGGGCACCAACATATCTGCTCAGAGACTCACCTTAGATTCCATATCCCCTGGGGGGTAACTCAAACCCGGGAGGAGGAATAAGCCCGGGCATTGACTCCTCTGAGCTCCTGCACCCCCGGGTTTGCCCCTTTTCTGCCGCTCCACCGAAATGAGGATGTACCGAACTCCAGCCCCAGCTCTGCCCTCGGGGTCCGGAGGAGATGCCGCGGCAGCGGCGGGCCCGGGTTGGGCTACAATCGGCCGCGATTCGCGTCCGCCCCGTCACCTCCGGGTTCTGTCAGACTGCCGAGACAGTCTGTACTGGGGTTGCTCCGTACGCACCTCTCCCCCGTCCCGACCTAGCTCCGAGAGGGACAATCCACCACTGGTGCAGGGGGATTCCCCCGTTCCCTCCTCTCCTGGTCCAGCCCCCTCCCACTGGGGAAGCACCAGCCCCCAAGCCTTCCCGGGGCAAGTAGCTCCCTACGGCCTGCCGGAGGCAGCAGCTCCGAGAGGGTGGCAGCTGGGAATAGCCACTCACCGGCCTCCCCCCATCTTCTCAGGGGCCGCTGCCTCCTAAGCCGGGGCCGTGGGCCGCTCTCGCCCAGCAGCCCACCGCCCGTTACCACCCCCTCAGCGATAGCCCACCACCCATTACCAGCTCACCGCGAGCTCCGCGCGTCCCAACGATGCGCCGCGCCCCGGGAGGGAGGGGGGTCGCCGTCCCTCGGCAACGCGCCGCACGCCCGGAGCGGCGCCCGGCGCAGGCAGCCCCCGTCCCTGACCTACTTTCCGCCTGGCTTGCCACCCAACGGCGCACCACTAACCTACTTTCCAGCCAATGGCACCCTCCTCCGGCCCCAGACCGGACGCGCCCGCCCGCCAACGGGCGAGCGGCTTCCCGGCCGCCTTGTCCAATGGCCGGCCAGCAATCGGGGAACACCCGCCCTCTTGTACGGCAGCTAATCCCCGGGCGCCCCTGAAGGGGCAGCCAATCAAAAAGGCGGTTGTGAGGCTTGATCCCGCCTCCTGATCGACGACGGAGCTGATGGGCACAGGGCGGGGCGCGTGCGCGGTGGTGGTGTTGGAGGCCGCCCGTGGCTGCCCGGGACCCGGATGAGGTGCGGCGGGTGTTGGTTTGCTTGTCAGAGCGGTCTTGCTGTCGGTTCCCTCCGTGGTGCGGCGGGAGGAGCGCCGTTGGCAGCTCCCTCCCAGGTCCTTCCGCGCCTCGCTGCTGCTGCTGGGGCTCGCCCATGCTTCTGCGGCACTCTCGTGACGTCTGCGTCGGCCGTGACGTCACCCCTGGAGGGGTTGAGACCAGCAGCGCAGCCGTGACGTCGTTGTTCTAGGCAAGAAAGTGGCTTCCTGTGCCTAGGCCTCGCCTCTCGCAGTGGCAAAGACACAGTATCAGTGCCTAGTCCGGCTTCGGGCCGCAGCCCTGCAGGCAGCCCTGCGCGTCTCAGTGAGATGGCACCCACTCGCAGCCAGCCAGGAGGCGTTGTGGCCTCACCTTGCCTTCTTGGTATGGGCTCTGCTTTGTTCTTCCCAGACGTGGGATTACCATCATCACCTTGTGATGGTGTATGTCTTTGAGCCTACCACTGCCTAAGCTGCATCTATGGGCTGCAGTGTTGCTCCTAATGTTGGTAACCTCTCTTGACAATCGTGGCCTTGTGTCTGTCCTGCACGTTGTATGTATGTGTGCCTGTACATAATATCATCAGGAAGCTGATGATGCATTACACACCGTGGTTGGAGCCCTTGTACAAGAACCGCACTGTACCCTTCAGAATGTCTCGGAAGCGTGTGTGACACAATAGTTTCAACACCACAGCTGTTGTATGCAGCTGTATATTTATTCAACCTGAAAAAGGCCAGTGATGGAACATAGTAAAGCCATCTACTGTACCATGTCTAAATTTAGATAATCCATGCAAAATTGATGACATGTAAAGGGGATGTGTGGCAAGAACATAATCACAGCATATCTGCTTTCAAATGCAAACATTGCTAAATGTGATTGTATTATTGCTACATCAGATTATCATTGCTACCTTATAATTGCCTTAACATTTCCTGTCTTGTGATGCCACATCACAGATGTTTGGTTTACATTTACTATTATCGGAGAAGCTCAGATTGCAGCATTATCACATCATAACATGGTTGTGATTATTCCAACCCACTATTGCAGAAAGTGAACTCATCCTATGACAGCATTAAGGTTTGGTTTCCTCCTAACCAAATTGGGACTAAACATGGGCAACAAGTGGCCCCTGCTGGATGCAAACTTCCTGTTCACATCAGGACATTTCTACCCTCCAGCAGAACAAGTTAAACAAAATACTGTACAGTAACAAGATGGAACTACATACCACGAATAAAAAGGAGAAAATGCATCTCTTTGCCAACTGTTTTAGTGCACAGAAGTTACGGAGGTAGGTGGAGAAGTCTCCTTGACTACTTTGTTCTCAAAAGTCTTTGTAGTTTTTGTAATTCTTTCTGCTGACCTGCAGAAGTAATCCTCCTTATGGACTCGATCACATACTGTCAGTTTTAATGAGCCCAGTGACTGTTGTAGGAAATGATGCCAAGAGTAATGATCTTTATCTGTTTCTGTAGGAAAGCAGTTTAGCAGGCCATATGTCATATTTCCCAGTAAATGATTGTTTTGAATTGTTTTTATACCGAAGTGTCTATTCATGAGATATTAAAGAAAATAACAGCGTCTGGATAATCAAATTCTGATTTTCAGCATATGATGATAAATACCAATCCTATTCTACAAATTTCTTTAGAACAGATTTTATGTTCAGCAGAGGGAATTTCTCTCTGTAGGTTAGTAAGGCATCTTATAGGTTACTGTTGTACCTTGAAAGTTTAAAGGTGCAAAGTTTATCACTGAAGAACTAAGAAATGACAGTTTGAAGTTTAGCAAGACCTGAGTTCAGCTACTGTTGCGGGAAAATAATTTGCATTACTTTTCTGCCACACATTTCTAAACACAAAGAGAAAAAAAAAAAGCTCAGGCTTGAGCAAAGGTACAGCACTTTCTCCTTGAAGGGTAGTAGTTGAAGGAGCACTTGAAACTGAGATCACACCATGGCTTGTGGAACGTGCTAGGAACAACCAGCTCAGCTGTGTGCTCTGCTCAGGGCACTGTGCACAGGTATGGCTGATAAAAGAGCAAAAACATTTCCTTGTCTTGTCAACTCTGACCTGATTCATTTTCAGATCTTCTATTTTTTAAAGAAGGTAGTAAATTAGGTCTTAAACTGAAATTTAGCTGCCTCCTTAACTATGTTAGTATGTTAGTGATAATACCGTGTTTAAAAACCAGCATCTAGGCTCATGTCTGGTTTAAATTTATGACTTAAAAGCAGTTAGAGACTGTGCTTTGTGGTGATAGTACTGAAATTTGAGCTTTATTAATAGAACATTGGACCAACTAGCCTATGTTCTGACCAATTGATTTGCTTTAGTACATTCACATTTGAGTGCTACAGGACTTAGGGTTTGGACTTCGTGTCAGACACGGATTATCTTCATTAAATGCAGCCTGCCTCAGTTACAAGGTGGGCATATGTCAATGGTTTCACTTTAGAATCTTCAATTTTTCATTCTTTAATCTCATAGGAGTTTTTTGTCTGGATTTTTTCTTCTGGGAAGTGGCTGCCTTCAAACAGTCCCAACTATTTCTGTGACAACAGCAGATGTGCAGCAGTAACCTGCCAAATTAGTCCTTTGATGTTTTAGTTGTGTTTTCTCTGAAACATGATTGATACCCCAGTTAGAGATACAAAGGGTCACAAATCTCTTGAGCCTTTGGAGTGCGAATTTTTGTGTAATGGTTTGGAGATAGTATTTTACATGCTTATTTTTTAATGTATGCCAAAATATCTCCAAGGTATACTTTATATTTTGGCATCTAACTGTGGATCCAGCTGCCTTACAACATATTGAAATAGCTGCTTTTTGTTTAAAGGTTTTCAGACATTCACACATTCAAAGATTGCATTGGGATGGAAGGGACCCTCAAAGGTCGTCTTGTCTAACGCCCTTGCAGTGAGCACAGAGATGTCTCCAGATAGATCAGCATTAACTTTCCTCTTACCTTTTGATCCAACCTCTTTGTCTATTTGACTCTTGACAAACAAGCTGTGATCTTACCTCCAGCAGAAGTTATAGCTTATAGAAAATGACCAAGACTTAATAAGATGCATACTTGAACTTCTGTCTATACTTCAAAAAACCCAGAGACATACTGAGCCGTATTTCTCACCCTGTTACACAAAGCTGGTGCCATGCTTTCCTCATATCTGGAAAACAGCTAAAACATTTTGTGTAATTGATATGAAAAAATAACCAGAGGTATTGAGTGGCTTACCAAACATTTTAGAAGATTGCCAGTGACTGCTCTAGTTCTGACTGTGGCTTTGCATCTGAGTTAGTATGTAGGTGTAACCCTGGCCAACTCATTTAATTTCCAGGCCTGTTTTTCCAGTTTATAAAAGGGAGGACATCAGAATTAATTAATACAGTTTATGGCTGTTAATCAGTTGTTTAAAAATTACCGTTAAAATCTTGAAATGGCTTCTGGAATTTTCTATTATTTTCTGTGGGAGAAGACAAGGATCGCGTTCCAACTAACTCTAGGTTTATACATGATGCATAAAGAGGGAACTAATATGGTGTTAAATCAGAATTACTCCAAGATTGGAGTAATTTTCTTTTTTAATCAACAAAATGGTAGTTAAAAATTTAGAAAACCCCCCAAAAAAAAAGTGGAAGACAAACCCCTAATGGAAAATGTTATTTGAAGACTGAAGTCTTCCAGATTTAAACTAATTTTTTTTTATTCTCTAGAACTTTATTAACGTATTTAAAACTTGCCATTTCTCATTCATGTTCAGTCTTCCAGTTCCTGAAAAACTGATTACATTCCATGTATTTTTAAGGGAGTAAAACTCAGAAAGTGCTTCGATTTCCATGAATTTTGAAAAAAATGAAATTCCATAAAGACTGAAAAAAATACTCCAGAGAAGTACTTAGAATTTCTTAACTCAGAATATTAATTGTTGTTCTTGGGGACCATAGGGCTGAAATCAATGGATTGTCTAAGAATCTTCTCTTTTTGTCTGAAACATGCTTCTAGCCCTTGAAATTGTGACAAAAGTTGGAAGGATGAAGAATGGATTTTAGAAAGATCAGAAGAAAGCAGGCACATGAAAAGTCAACATTTAGTGCTTCGTATTCATGATTTTTTAATGCTCGAATTTGGAAATACGGTGGTAGGAGGTATACTCTTTAAAGTAACAAGTGTTTATATACACAGAAGCAGAAAAAAAGCAGTATTTCCCTGTTGTGTTGTAATAAATCAAGAATTTGAGGACCTAGAGAGCGGTGGTGAATGATGCCACTTTCAACTGGCAGCCAGTCACTAGTGGTGTCCTCCAGGGATCAGTGCTGGGCCCCATCCTGTTCAATATCTTTATTGATGATCTGGACGAGGGGATTGAGTCCATCATCAGTAAGTTTGCAGATAACACCAAGCTGAGAGCAGGTGTTGATCTGTTAGAGGGTAGGAGGGCTCTGGAGAGGGACCTTGACAGGCTGGACAGATGGGCAGAGTCCAACGGCATGAGATTTAACACATCTCAGTGCTGGGTTCTACACATTGGCCACAGCAACCCCATGCAGCGCTACAGGCTGGGGAGAGAGTGGCTGGAGAGCAGCCAGGCAGAAAGGGACCTGGAGGTACTGGTTGACAGTAGGCTGAACATGAGCCAGCAGTGTGCCCAGGTGGCCAAGAAGGCCAATGGCATCCTGGCCTGTATCAGGAATAGTGTGGCCAGCAGGAGCAGGGAAGTCATTCTGCCCTGTACTTAGCACTGGTTTGGCCACACCTTGGGTACTGTGTCCAGTTCTGGGCTCCTCAATTCAAGAAAGATGTTGAGTTGTTTGAACGTGTCCAGAGAAGGACAACAAAGCTGGTGAGGGGTCTGGAGCACAAGCCCTATGAGGAGAGGCTGAGGGTGCTGGGGTTGTTTAGCCTGGAGAAGAGGAGGCTCAGGGGAGACCTCATTGCTGTCTACAACTACTTGAAGGGTGGTTGTAGCCAGGTGGGGGTTGGTCTGTTCTCCTGGGCAACCAGCAACATAACAAGAGGACACAGTCTCAAGCTGTGCAAGGGGAAGTTTAGGCTTGAGCTTAGAAAAAAGTTCTTCACAGAGAGAGTGGTTGGCCATTGGAATGTGCTGCCCAGGGAGGTGGTGGGGTCAACGTTCCTTGGAGGTGTTTAAGAAAAGACTGGATGAGGCGCTTGGTACCATGGTTTATTAATTACATAGGGTTGGGTGATCGGTTGGACTTGATGATCTTGGAGGTCTCTTCCAACCTGGTTGGTTCTGTGATTCCATGAAAACATGATATTTAGGACACATTCTGAAAAGAAGCTATGAAATATTTAAAAACTAGGGCCTTGATTCTATTTTCAGTTATTGCTGATAATGCTAATAAAAGCTTAACATTCCATTTATTAGAGGATGGTGTGATTTGAATCCATTCCTTTAGGATTTCCAGACTGACAGGCTGTAATATGGCAGTGGGCCCAGTGGGCCAGGGTTTTTGTTTTTTGGTATGTTGTCTTGTACATATGTTAGACCTCATTCTGAAGTTTTTACGTAATTCTCACACAGTCAAAATGCAGCACTGATTTCATACTGATTCCATTAGGCATTTGGAGTAAGGCCTTGTCCTGGTTTTGAGCCACAAGCTGCCCAGGGCAAAAGGACAGAAAAGATTTTTAGCCAGTCCCAGGCCCATTGCATAGCTGGAAATTCCCTGCCAGCCAGAAAGCCATCTCCCCCACGAATTATAAGGCCCACACTTGTCCCAAAACAGATAGAGAACAGTTAGAGCTGGCTTTGCTGCCTGCTTAAATAGGGTAAGATAACAGAATTATGGGAATGGAATGCCAGAAGATTACAATTTCTGGTCCACTACCTGGACCTATCTAGCAAATGGAGGCTTGTACTGCATGGTTCTTAAAGGCATAAGCCTTAACCCATGGCAGGCCAGGTTAAGCACACAGGGTAGGTTGTACTTTCCCTCAGCATTATGTTTCTGTACTCCTGACAGAGTTTTAAGGTAACATGCTTCCAAAGTTGTGATTAGCTGTAGACAGGAACCATAGTTTAAAAAGGGCAATGCATCTTTTACGTTCACAACGAGCTATGATTTCTCCATTGTCTTCAGACAATTGCTTAAGTAGCCTAATGAAAATCCATGCTGTTTTAAAAACAGAGCAAAAGTAAGACTGTTTCCAAGGCTTATGGGTGTCTCAACCAGTAGGTGTGCCTGGCATGTTGTAAATGGGAAAGGTAGGAGGACTCCTTCTTGTCATTAGTACATGCAGAAAGACAGGAAGTACTTAGTGAAGGTTTCCCTCTTGTTCTGAGTTCCAGGAAAGTTATTCAGCCAAACACATGAATCACAAAGCAGGCCAGAAGGGAGTTTCCATGTGGCATGAAAATAACTGCATTTTAAAGCCTGAGAAGTCAATTTGGTGCTTTGTTCTGCTTGGTTTTCGTGGAAAATAGCAACCCCAGGAATATTTGAAAATTAAAAGTCTTAGTGCATGAAATGTGAAGTTTATATAAGAGATACCATCTTACTCATCAGCTGTGCTATTTTAAGCCCTGCTCAGCATGGGGAGTTCTATTTTGTGATCTATTTGGACAGCAGCTGGTACATCAGAGCTTTATGTTAGCTGACATCTTTACAATCTAAAGAATACTTAACATAATCCTATAAAATCTAGTCTCATAGTTGTGCTCAGTCACTCGTATTCCATCCTAGTGTCTTATCTTTTCCCATGTATATTTTCTGTCCATTTCATGTTAAAAAAATGGTCAGTGTATCAACAGCATTGAAGTTAGTCCACAGTAATGTTTTGCTGTGATGTGATCAAAATACACATACACAGCATATGCCATAAAATGGATGTGCCTTTTCAGTGACTGAAAAAGGCAATAAAAAAGAATCCATAGTAACATATGTTGGTGATAAATTCCAGTGACTTGCACAAATAACAGAAAAGAGAGTATGTGTTAATTAATTATGTACAAAGAGAAGCTACATACATGATTTAGATCTTCTTGGAGAAATTTACATTGTGAAAGTACGAAATGAATGCCAAGTTGCAACCTAATTCCAAAATCTGGCAATTATCAGGTAGTTTGCCTGTTGCCATGAAGTCCTAGGGCTTCATCTACCTGTTCATGCAAAAATGAAAGCCTTTTACCTCTCTGTGGATTTGAAATCCCAGTCAGCTCTTAACAAATGACAAAACAGTCACAACAGAAGCTTAAAACACCTGTTCCTAAAGATGCTTGATAAAAAGATTGATGAGAAGAAAGGAAAAAAATGTGTGTACTATTGAGACATAGTAGGCATTGGACTGTTCACAGTGTGAAGTGGGGCTGCCTGTCCAGCCAGCTTGCAGTGCTTTTCCCGAACTTCTCCCATCTTCATCCCTGATCCCCACCAGCCCTTGAGCCCTGATGTAGTCATCTGACTTGCATACTCAGGATTTATGTGCTAGAGTGTGTGAAGAGTGAGAACTGAAGCTGGAGGTATCAGAATGTCATACTGGTGAGTTCAGGTGCTGTAAGGGTCATCTGACTCTTTTTCTCAGCAAAACTTGGCTGGGAAAGCTAGAAAGCTACTTCGCATGTTTTATTTCATGCATAAGTGAACTGGCATACACTGTGTTTTGTATGTTTAGCTGATCTTGGGCTTTGACATCTTAAGCACCAATGGCATATTAAATGGATTCTCACCAGGACTGCTGCTACTCCTGGTTTCTAATCAGAAGGATTTAATGAAGGAAACAAGGGTACCACTTCCTCACCATTGGTGGTAGCCAACAGTTTCTGCATCATGACTCCTAGTATGTTCACACAGTCATGCTGCTCTACTGCCATGCTGGACTTGCATACATCACTGACTTCTCCTGCAGTTGCCCAAACAACTGCAGCCTCAGAGTATTATAGACTGACTGATCTTGAATTGAGAAATTGAAGTTCCAGCCTGCTTTTTGCTGTGTGTAGTATGTGCTTCTGAGTCTGCAAGTCACAGGAAGTGAAATTTGCCATTAGGCTTGACCTTACTCTGCTGTAGTAAATTTGCACTGGAAGCAGAGCTACCACATCTGATACAGGCCCCACCCTCTCCACACCCACTTCAGTGACTTCAGAAATCTGATTATTAATTATGTGCATGTCATTGGGAGTGGCATAAATTTTACATGTTATTCTATATTGCCCTCTTTTGATATCCATCTGCTATTTATGCTTCCCTATGTGGCCACAAACATGAAAATTAGGGCCTTTATAGAATGCTTTCTATTAATATAAAGTATTTTTGTGTTCTTTGCAAGTAATTACTTTTTCTTTTAACATCTGAAAAGAACACTAGTTCTCAAACAGCATGAAGAGCAGAAAGTTACTCCTCAACACTGTGGGATCAGAAATCTGATGAATGTGACCTGCTATACTATTAATCTTAGACGTAGCATAGACCTATCCATTCATCCATGAACATGTGTTGAGAGACAAGCAAAGACAGGGACTAATATACTGTTAAGGCAGTTCTGTTCAAGTTTCTCAGAAGTATGATAATGCAGCTTGAGCATGGATTCATTCAGAATGAGTGGAGGGAGCAGGACAAAAAAGTGTTCATCATTGCCAGATAATGAAGGGGCCAAGAGGCTGCCTTACAGGCCCAGGGCAGTGCAGGTGGTAGAGGGCTATGGCTTGCTCTGACTGCAACACCATTTAATAAACTAGCAAACCCTACTGTTTTTTAAATCAAAAATTGCTAGCAATCAGTTGCACTTCTTGCCCATTATTACTTTGATGATTTTCACATAAAGTCCGTTACATTTAAGATAATTTGTATATTGGTTTACTATGTTTATTTTTCCTGCCACTATTTGCTTGCTTTGATGTGTGGGAAGTTGTCTATGCTTTAGAAGTTTGTATCATCTCTCGGTGTCTTCTGGATCGATGTATGGACCAGAGATTGAGAGGTAAGGCATGAGGTTACAAGGAGTCTTAAAAACTCCATGACAGACAAACTTGAAACACCTAACAAAGTAAAACCTTATTCAGTAGCTCCTCACATGCTCCTCCTGCAGGCTGTCTTGATCAGAGAGCTGAACCAAGCTGAGCCTTGCTCTATGTCAAAGTTGGCATGGTACATAGACCTCTTTTCTTTCTATGAAAAGAAATTCTATGCTAAAAGTCTTCTCTGACTTTTTGGTACATGGTTTTCTACTGTCATTTTAGACTTGATCTTTCAATTAATTCAAACTCCAAGTTGGAAGCAGCTGCTTGGGGTAGCCAATTATTTTGGGCTTGCTCCTATAATCCTTATGTTGTGTCATACTTAATTATATTGATGGCATAAAGTAGTGTACGGTTTTTACTATATACTTATTTTAATTTTGTCTTGGAAAATGCTAAGCCTGTAGTAAATAAGATTTACATAATCCCTAGCATAATTTTACTTAAATATAATATAAGCGTTAACAGTACAGTTTTAGCAAATCTCCAGATTTAAGGGAACCTGGTTCTGACTGTTCTCTAATGTATTGTTTATGTTTTAATATCAGATACTCGTTACATGACTCCAAAACCTATTAAAAAAAGAAAAGTTATATTGGATGTATAAAAGACAAGCATGAGAGAATTAGTAAAGGTGGATAAATATATTCATTACAGCACACACTTTGCTGAAATACTGAATTGAATGTCTGCTTATTAGACGTCTGATCTACATATCATTAAGTCAATTGAAAGACCCTTAAGTGATCGTTGATGAAAGGAATGTTCTTGTGTGTTTCATTCAGGCTTTTGTGTTTTGGGAACTGGATGCAAAGCTGTTGCTCAGGCCAAAGACAGCATCTGTAAGCGTGCAGTTGAAGTTATTAGTGAGTAATAAAATGCAGTCCACAAAAAGAGCAGAAAGATTGTCAGTGTTCCTAGCTTGTGTCCTGGTTTTAACTCAGCCAGTATCTGAGCCCTCGCAGTCTGGTTTCCACAGAGGGGTTTCTCCTTCCTGCTCCCCTTCCCCCCAGTGTGGACATACAGGAAAGGAATGCAGGCCTAGATGTTAGTTAAGATAAGGATAAATTCTGAATCTGGGTCTTTGTTTATTTGTACTTAAATGGAGATAATACTACTTTATTTTGGGTATTGCTTCAATGCATCCTTTTTAATATTTTTAAACTCTCTCAAGATTCTCCACTGAAATGCAACGTAAAAATCATCATCATGGTCCTTTTGACTGTATTCTGTTGTGGTACATGTAATTCTTCTTTCATGTTGTCTTTGTGATATGAGATACTAGCTTGAGGTTTAGAGAATAAAAGGCTAGGAAGGAATTCTTTACAGTGGGGGTAATGAGACTCTGCAACAGGTTGCCCAGGGAGGCTGTGGATGCCCCATTCCTGGAGATGTTAAGACCGTGTTGGACAAGGCTTTGAGCAGCCTGGCCTAGTGGAAGGTGTCCCTGCCCGTGGCAGGGGACTTGGAAGGAAATGATCTTTGGAGGTCCCTTCCAACCCAAGCCATTTTATGCATCTATGAATCTATGAAGTAATAATTTAAGATAATCAATAATTTTATTAATTAGCCAATACGAATGTTTTACCACTATAGAAAAAAGAGACTTCTATTATTTGGCTGCTGTTCAAACATTTCCACCCATCACATTTGATATTGCTCATGAATATTGAAATAGTGAGTTCCCAAATATTACTCACTCATCATGCACAAAATAGAAATACGAAGCACAGCCAAGATTCTCTTGGAACACAAGAAATGCATTCTCCTATAAGTTACATCTCATGTAGCTCTATGGAATCCATTTGTATGTTGTAATAAACCGTTTGTATTTTGTAATAATTTTGTGTTATAATTCTAATATATTACTGTTATTGCAGTAATTAGATCAGTGCAGTAGTAGCTCTCATTAGGAGTGGGTTCTAGTATTCCAGATACTGTACCAGCAAAATAGATGGAGAGGTAATATTTTTGAGAGTGTTTAGCCAGCATAGGAACCTGTTCCAATTTTAAATATTTTGCCTGGCTTGAAGATGAGCTTCGCTTTCTTGAAGTCAGGAGGGGAACTGGATGAGAGTTCTGATTCTCTGAAAAGAAGTAAGGCAAAGAGAGAGGTCTGACCAGTTTATCTAATGATGCTAATTGAGAGAGTATCTGATTATGCTGACACATTTTGGCTCTTTTGTGTCATCACACACCTGTGGAATATAAATAATATGCACATATATTGGAGTTTTCCCCCTGTCTATATTCATAATTTTATTTTCCAAGCAGATGTAATGTGTTGAGTTGTAGTACTCGGAAGATTTTTCTTCTGCTTGTCCTGTATTGCAACAAGGGATATATGTTTTCTTTTCTTCCTAAAGGTGTGTCCTTTTGACCATGACAGTGTTTAAGGACTGTAATTGTGGCTGGTTAAACAATGTCTTGTGGGTTTGGGCTGTCACAGGGAAGGCAGTTAAATACACCAAAGCCTTATTATAAAGCAGATAGTTATTTTGGTCAATCAATCATCAGCTGAGTGATTGCTTGTCTTCGGTATTTCTCTGTGTGTTAAATTTGGGGATTCTCCAGATCATGAGAAAACATTCTTGATGCTGCTTGGTACAGGCTAACTCAGATGTCACTGGCCATTTGTTGCATAATTTCCATACCTACAATCTGAGTCTGAGAAAATCCTTCTTCAATGTGGCCTTTTGTAGACTTTTCATGCATATAGTTACCATTCCTATTCAACTAGTAAGCATTTTTGCCTCACTTTGTCTCTGCTTTTAAACTAGTTCAGATGTACTCAGTGCTTTATACACAAACCTTTAAAGGCATTCCCCTTTATTTTCAGTGAGAAGCCATAGTAAATGCTGAATGCTTTTAAGCATTCAGAAGGCTTTGCTTTATGTGTTGTTAATGCAGTTGGTACAGATTCAGATAGCTTTCATGTGCAGCAAATTCATCATGTATCTATTTTATGTCTCCCAGCACCTCTGTTAGTTTGATGTTGGGCTCTGACTAGCTCTTTATATTTCCATGGTTACAAGTAGTCACGAGGGTTCTGTTAACCCCCAAAGGCAGAGTGATTATGTCTCTCTTTTTTTTTTTTTTGCTATAAGAAGCATAGCATTAACAAATTAGACTATATATATATATCTATTGCAATAGGAACTTTTAAAGTTAATTTTTGCTCACTCAGATAGTGTTTGAGTATTTGCCACCACTATAACTATGTCACATTTTTGTCAAGATGAGTTTCTGTTCAGAAACCTGGAGGGTTTTGTTTTCTTTCCCTTTCAGTTTTGATAGAAATTTGCAATCAGTTTTGAAGGTAGTGGATCTAGAACAAACAATTCAGGTTAAGACCTATCCTATAATTAAACAGTCACCAATGAGCATTAATTACTAGTATGTGCACTGTTGTTTGTTTTTTAAAGATAGAAAACATGGAGGTAAGTAGCACACAGACTTGCTGGAGGACACAGATGTGGACACATCCAAACCAGACTAAAAATTTCAGATGTCAAAATGCTATATTTCTTTCTAACAAAAGACTGACAGGAAGCCCTTTCTGACTTTCATATCTAGTCAAAGCCTAGATTCTTCCCAATACATTAAGTGCAGAGAGTTGTGTCTTCTGTGAGTAAGAGATCTTACAGACTCTTAATAAGAGAAGGTAGCTGGAAGAGCAGTTGTTTTCTGAGGGGCTTTCTTTAGGCAAGATTAAAGCAGTAGTAAGTTTGAGGAGTTTTATAAAGAATAGACTATGTAGCTGTGATTTGTTACAGTCTCTTGTGATGAAGAGCTCTGAATCAAGAAGATTCTGGATCTTCCTTGGGCAGAACAGTCAGTGAGTAACTGAGGGCAGAGGGATAACAGGGAGTAAGAAAAGAGAACTGGAGCAAAGTCTGTAGTAGGAAGATAAAATTTTGTGTACAAAAAAAGTTTTGTACAGTGAGAGAAGCATAAAAGTGATCCTGCTAAGTAGTGGAACAAAACTCTACCAGGGAAAGAGATGGACACTCTCTGTCATCACACATACAGAATTGTTGCATCAATGCATATAGCAGAAGCAATAGCATCTTCCTAATTGAAGTGGAGAAAACTCCTCTTTTTCCTTTCTTTTTAGAAGTTTTCTTTTAGCTGGAGATACTAAAAATACAGAATCATTAAATCAGTAGCAGCATAAGGTGCTTCTATGGTAAAAAGAAGTAGTAAGTCTGTAAACTAGTCATTTAAATAGTTTGGCCATAGGAGAAATGTATATTAATGGGGGAAATGGACCAAAAAACATACGCTATTTGTTAATCTGAAAGATAGACAATAGTAATGACACAACATTCTTCATCCTCAAAGTGTACTGTGAACACTAATGAATGTTCAGAATCTCAGTGAAGTGCATGTGCACACTATATTCATATATAATCTATGAGAAATGATAAATGTTTCATTATCTAACGTGCCTAAACACTTCTGAGCAGAAACAGAGCCCAAGTACACATATAAATAATTACTGAAAAATGGAACAATAAAACTCTTATGTGTTAACTGTGCTGCCTACTCTCTACTAGTCAAGAGTTTAACTCTTATTCACATGTTAGATGGTCAGAGAATGTGTGTGTGTTTGATGGTTTAGGTCGCAATCATGATTTCTTACATGTGGAACAACAATAATTATGTATAGCAAATGTCAAGACCATACTTCCAATCTGGCAGTCAGTTCAGGTGTAAGCCCAGGGAGCCGGATTTGTGAATTTGACAGAGTTGTGGCAGGATACCACAAGTAACAGTAAGCATCTGAAAGGGAGCTTAATAATGGAAAAATTTGCTGACATGACTTTCTACAGCCTGGTTCAGATCCATCTGTGACTTTACAGCAAGGTCTGCTGAATGCTGAACTGAATGACACGAAATCTCTGGATCTTAGGATTTTCCTTCTGCCAGGTTCAAAGTTCTGACAATTGTAGATGTATTAGCTGGCTCCCAAGAAATGTTTGGGTGTTTTTAAAAACAAGAGTTACATGTCTGTAAGTTGGTGGCTACTACTGCCTTCATCGTGCAGTTTTATTCTTTCTAGAGTTTGATAAAGAAACTTACATCAGATTCAGAGCAAAAAAAAATATTTAGCAAGTATAAAAGAAAGCATTATCTTTCTACAAATAAACCAACCACAAAACCAGAACTGCAGTTTCCTTTTGCTTCATAAATGTATGATTGAAAGATCGCTTTCTAACCATAAACTCTTAATGAATGTTAGATCAGAAACCAGACACGTGACTGTAAACCAGTTCAGTGCCCTGTAACCTCCAGCAAATTGCCCTCTGGCTACGTTGCTGCTGTTCCCTGGGTTCGCAAAGTCTCTTGCATGTGTTGAATAGACCAGGAGGGGGCAGAACCGCCTAAGTGTAGTCACTTGGATGTGACTGAGAGATCCTTGTGGTTGAATGAAAATAGATTGAAAGCTGAGCTATGAAAAAGATTTCATGATAACCGTAGTTTAATGTTTACCCCAAATCGATTACTCAGATATTCGGAAACTACTTATATGTATTTTCTACACAGGTCTTTCCTTGCTGGACGCTGTCGAATGAACAATTCAGAAGGAAATGGTTTCTGGGCATCAGTAGTTCTGCTAGCTCAAGCATTTAACTGGATTATTCAGTGTACAGTTGAAGCAGAATTGTCATTTTCACTATTGAAGGTCATTGTAAATCTAATTTATTTTTGCTTAATTTGTTTTGCTTCTAACTGTAGTCTGTTTTCCCTTACAGTTTCTAGAGCAATTAGTTTGATAGAGGGTTTTGTGTGGTGCTTTTGTTTGGTTTTTTTTCCTTTTCAAATTTAGAGTAGAAGGTTTTAAATCAAAGTGCTTATTGTTAATATATAATAAAATATTAGCCACATCAACTATAAAGCAGATTAAAATCAGTATTTCTCTTGGAAACTGTAATGGAATGGAATGCAACAGTTATTTTTGTTTTCTGTAGATAACCTAATTTAAAGACCATTAATTTAAATCAATCAGTGTACTTTGTGTAAACTAAGCTGTTGATACAGTATTGGGTTTTTTTTTTTCAGAACAAAGGCTGAGCTTTTTCCCAAAGACTTTGCAGTTTGAGTAAATAAGAAGGTATATCAGTCAAAGCAGGTCTTGAGGTGAAGGGGAGTGAGCAGCTGAAGGAAACTGAGGACACAGTGAGATTCAGTGTTTGCTTTGATACAGTTTTTTCTTTATTGTCATAGGCTCTTCCTAGCAATAGCTTTTCTGCTGCGGATTAGGCTGAAACATATAATCAAAGAATGCTAAAATTTGTGCTCAAATAAAAATTATTCCTTCTAATTGGCAGTAGCTTCTGCTGTAGTAACCCTTGTTTTATAAGGAAGCTGCAAGTATTGTTTTTGAGCCTTTTGGTGGCTTTAAAAAATGGTAGAAGTGCTTAAGTTCTTGAATTCTACAGTGTAGCATATTTAGCTGAATGTATTATCAAAAGGAAATGTCTAAAATGGTATCATCATCTTCATAGTCTAGAGGTGGAGCAAGGAGAAGGATTCTGGAGATACTTCAGTCACTCAGTAAAAGTGAAACAATCTTTTGGAGGCAAATAATACCAGTATTACACCATGTTGCAGAACTGCTTTTAGGACTTATAAGTAGTCAATATTGACCTCTGTCTAAACTAAGAAAGAATGGTTTGATTTTTGTTTAAAATTGTGGATCAAGAATGCAGTCTTTGATATATATGATCATATAGGGGCTGCCTATATGTCTCTTCATCTCTCTCTTCAGCAAGCTGGAAGAAAGTTTGGTCTACTAGAATCTCTGTTCCAAATGTGATGCCAGTTCAGATCTTTGTGTCTGGGGTTATTGAACAAGTCTTATGTCATCTGTCTGAGCAATTCTGACCGCAGTGCTGTACCTAATTTGGAATGATACTACTGCTGTAATTCCTTGGTTACTTTTTTTAAATGAGCAATAAAAATATTGCTAGCATTGTGACTTAGATGCCTCTAGTAGCAAATAACTTGTTATGGGTTGTGTGACCTCTGTTCTTGAAATTCATTCAACAAACTTGTGTAGTTGTGTAGTATTTTGATACCAACCCCATTATAGTACATCTGTATCTGTGAGATACAAACCCTGTACCTATCTGATGTGAAACAATTAGGATCCTTATTACATTGCAGGCACAGAACGCACATTTTCCCACAGAACCATGCACCAGCATCCAGCTGATCATTTTAAGAGTGTTATTATGTGGGAGGACAAATCTCAAGGATCTTAACTGAGTGTGAACTGATGCAACTTGTGTTCCTGAATTTGCAAGCCAAATGTTTTGAAAGGGCACCCTCCTTTGGTTCTTGGCATGTGAACTGGCAACCCAAGCTTGACAATTGCTATGCCCACATTCATTTTTCACTTCAAATCACTTTAGCTAAAGCATCCAGATAGAATTTTTAAATGCTTTTAATATTAACTCTCTTCTTTGGCAAATTCACCTGTCAAAACTTCAAACTTCCTGTTTAGCATTTGACAAGGAATGGCATTCTGAAGGCCGAAATAGCACTGTACTAAAATCTATATAGAGGAATCCAAATAAATATAGTATGTTGTTCTAATTTTTAGTTGTTTGAAATGCAAATAAACACTCGTCAGTGTAAACTTGCTGGATGGTTCAGATGAACAGATGAGGCCAAGGCTGTAATTCTCTGAAAACACTATTTTAAGAATTGAATCTGTAAATTATTTAAAGCCTTTTCTTCTACAGACCTAGGACAGGGGGTTTTGTTTGGTTTTGAGTTGTTTTGGGGTTTGGGGTTTTTGTGTGTGTGTGTGTGTGTGTATTTGTTGCAAGCATCTTAACAAGTTTAGATGTGAAGAGCACTATTAAACTTTTTGATGTAAAAATATTGCTAAAATTAGTAATATCAGCCCCCAAAAGTGAATGCTTTTTTTCAGTCACATTCACTGAATGCTCTTAATACTAGAGTGTTATAGTTCCTCTTTTTTCTTTTTGATGTATGCTTGCATGAAAGAACATAAACAATAGTGTAACTGGCAATTATGAAGGCAGCTTTCCCTCTTCCCCAACTAAAATCATTGTTTATTTTGCAATTCACCTACACAGTTAAACAGTACATAGACGTACAAAAATGGTGGTTTCATATAGAAAATTGAGTAATGATT